>NW_028262332.1:11487500-11843750 GCF_047370975.1 Nipponia nippon | reverse complement strand
GAGCACAGCATGCTGCTCGTCACCGGCCAGGAGGTGAGTGCCGGCCCACAGAGACCGCAGCGGCCACTGCGGTTGGGGTGGTGGGGGCCAGGCGGCAGCGTTGGAGGGGGGACACAGGGGTGGCTTTTGTCTTACTTCTGGCTGAGTGCAGCTTACCCCGTGCAGGGCGGATGGGTTGTTTTTGCTGTGCTATGGGACTGCTTGTGCAGAAGGTCCCATCCCGTCCCATCCCATCCCATTCCATCCCGTCTTATCCCATCCTGTCCTGACCCGCCACCCAGCTCCTGCTTCTGGAGAAAAATGTTTCTCACAGAAAGATCAACGGCTGCACCTGCACTTGCAGTGACAGGGTGTGAGAAGGGGCCCCTTCCCTCCCTGGGAGCAGTTTTTGGAGACACAGGCACCCGAAATGCCAGTGCTTTGCAAAGGGCCCCTCTGTTTTAAGAGGTGCTGGAGAAACAGGGTTCCTGTTTCACCCATCAGCCTTCACTTTGATGCCCCTAATTCTCGGTTGGTGCTGTGGGCTGGTGCCTGGCTTCTGCGCGGTGTCCCCTGCAGCGGGTTGGGGGGGGCTGGGGCTGATGCCGTCCCTGTCCCCGCAGGTGGACATGTCGACCATCGCAGCCCAGGCCGGCTCCATCCTGAACACGCTGGTGCTGCGGGCGCAGGAGCTCGTCTTGCACTTGCACTCGCTCCAGGTGGACCGGCAGGAGTTTGTCTGCCTCAAGTTCCTCATCCTCTTCAGCCTTGGTGAGCGCTGCCACGGGGGGCATTGGGACAAGGGACGGCCACGCTTGGGGGGTCACGGCCGTGCTGCTGCGGGGTCTCAGGGGATGGGAGCACGGCTGGAGGGAGCACGCGCAGCCCAGGGTCCAGCCATGCTGGCTGCTGCACCGACGGGTGACAAAGGGGCTTTTAATGAGGAGCCAGGAGCGAGGGCTGGGACCTGCCAGCTCCCCTGGCTTGTTGGGGGTCCAAAACTTCTCCCACTGCAGGGCCGGGCTCTGCCCCCAGCCGTGGGGGACGTTGCCAACCCGCTGGCCAAGCGGAGCCTGTTTTGGTCACTCGCCCGTCTCACCGGGCAGGGAAACAACCGGCTGATATGGCTGCAGCAAAACAGGCGTGTTGACAGAGGCAGCAGCCGGGGAACGGCCCTATCTCCCGGGATTTGCGTCAGAGGGCCTGTGCCACCGCGGTGGGGCAGGGGCTGCGCGTGGCTCCTGATTAGGCTCAGCCCTGGAGCCTGTGGTCGGGCCGAGGCAGCGGGTTCACACGGTCCTGCCTCACCTAGACAAAATACGCGGGAGCCGCGGGCGCTGCTGCCAGAGCCCGCAACGTCCCTGGGGTTGCACAGCAGCTCTGTCCACTCCTGCCCCGCTCCTGCTCTGCTCCTGCCCTGATCCTGCGCTGCTCCTGCCCCGCTTCCACCCTGGCCACACTGCTGCCCCTGCGGGGAGCATCTCCCCATCCACCGCGTCCAGGGATGCGTCTGCTTTTCCCACGAGCATCACCCGGAGGCAGGGACACCTATCAGAGTCCTACCGGAGCAATCTCAGCCCTCGGTGGGGCGACGCGGCCACGGGCAATGCTGAGCACCACGGGGACCCCAGGGTGCCCGTCCACCTTCATTACTGGTGCTGACACCTTCCCCTCGGCCCTGTCCCAGTGGGAGATCTCACCTCCCGGCACGAGGACAGCAGCGGAGCCTGCGAGGGGCTCAGCTGGCTGCTGTGCTCCCGGCTCACACCTCTGCCGCCGCGGCTGCTTCACTTCCCACACCTCCATGGCCGCTGCTAATTGCACGCACCCAGACAGGGCAGGAGCCGGCATTTCCCCAGGGAAACTTATGCTTGGGTCCCTGCAGCACCCGGGTGCTGGTGCTGAGCCAGGACAGCAAGCCCAGCTCGGGGCAGCCCTGGCACCATCCCCATCCCCGTCCCCATCCCCATCCCAACCCATTCCCAACCCCTTCCCCATCCCTGTCCCAGTGCCTCAGTCTGCACTTGTGCTTGTGCACCACAGGTCACATCTGGGGGGGGGTCCTGCCCCAACACCAAGTGCAGCAGGCCATGAGCTGCGCTCTGCACCATATGGACACTGCTGTGTATTTTTGTACTTCGTTGCTTGACAGAGTTTGCATCAATCCATGTCATTGTCGCTGAGAAGGCAGCCTGCTCCAGGAGCAGCACTGCCACTGGGTTAATGGGTTAAGTGGGAGCATTGACGTGCTGCAGGCAGTGGGAATCCACTCCCCCATCTGAGGGGCTGGGGTCAGGACCAGTACGGTCTGAAGGACCCACTGGTTTGACTCGGGTTTGCTGTGGACGTGTCCTCGTCAGCAGGCAGGTCCGGCACCCGGGGGCCCGGGCAGGGCAGGTGTCTCAGGGCGCGGGAGCTGCACCGCCATCCCGTCCTGCACCTGCGGCATCTCCTCCCACAGCTTTCTTTTCCTCTAGAGCTGTTTTGAAATCCAGAGAAATTAGATACGATAATTTGCTGTTCAAGCAGTGATAAGGTGTGGCACAAACAGTGCCCAGGCTGGGAAATAAAGGAGGTGGTGGGGCTCGTGCCCCGAGCTGGGATCTTCCCTGGCCGCCGCCCCGTGGGCTCAGCCCCGGGAGGGTCGGTCACCCCACGCTGCCCTGCATCCCCCTGCCGCCCCTCGGCACGGCACAGCGTGGCACGGCACAGTGTGGCACAGCACAGCGAGCAGGAGCAGCATCTTCCCAGAGCGCAGCCAGCCACGGTGGCCACGGCTGCTGTGCCGATTGCGGCTGCGGTTCCGCTTCCCCGGAGCAGCGGCTTTCAGGAAGGGCATGGAATCAAATAGCTGTGTTTTCCCATACATCATTTTGCCCCAAATCCAACTTTTTCTCTCCATATTGCAGAGCTCACTTGGAGTAATTTGCCCTTCGCAGGCTCAGCTGTAGAGGATGGGATTGTGTATTATGTGCAGGATGTAATTGCCTTTAACAAGAGAATTTCCACATTTACCACTCTGCCACAGCACAATCAAAGCCAAGCCCCGCTCACAAGAGCTGCCATTTGAGTTCTAAATAGATTTCTCTCCTGAGCAGGTAAAGAGATTTAATTAAAATTAGGGCTTCTCAAAATAGCAATATTTATGAGGACGGCACAGGTTAGCTTTGTTCTACAGAAGGGCTTAATAGAGCCTTAATGGATTGACCTATCATTCGATTTCATGACTTACATTCATGAAGCAGCTACTCTTGGGGAGGGGAGGAAGAGAGGCTTTTATAGCCCACATTCCCTTAAGCGTTTGCAATTTATCAGCAGCTTCTCCCAAACAAAAGGAGCTGTGAATAGGAAGAACACTTGAGGGCATAGAAATAATCCCAGGCATATCTGTATGTGTGATGGGAGGCTTTGTCACAGGACAGTCTTTGCAACTGCTGCAGTGTCTCTAAATGAAGTGAGTCAATGTTATTTGGACAACATTCTTTATTCCTTGCAGGAATGAAAAGATTATTCAAATATTCAATTAAACAGTGAATAGGGTCTTTCAGAGAACCAGGTGAGTTCATCGAGTAGAACTAGCTATTGTTGAGCCAACTCAGGGGATAGATTTGACATTTATCAATATAACTTCTTTTTTTTAATGACATGCACAATAACCTTATGCAGATAAAGAGATTTCATAACAACAACCCGGGTAGAAGGGAGATTGCCACAATAGGAGCAAATGTGCCACAGGAGTGAAAAGGGAAGGGTGATCTGATAAAGTGCATCTTGGCACAACCTGCAGCGCTTTGTGCGGGCGCCACGCAGCTCCCGGCCCGGCCGCGGGCACGGCCGGAGGCCGTGTCTCCCCAGGGGCCCCGCAGCCGCCGCGACTGCGCCTCCGCTCCCCGGGCTCTGCCTGAGCACGGGCCGGGGGCTCCCCGCTTTGCTGGGCTGGAGCAGCGCTGGGTGCCATGGCCCCCCGAGGGAGCCCTGTGGGGCCGGGGTGGGGGGAGCCATGGACACCCCCACCCAGCAGGCGGGCTCCCTCCTGCTCAGCCACCTCCACCACCGGCACCACGCTTTCCCCTCCCGACAGCTGCTCAGCCCTTTGGCTACAGCAGGGACCCATCTGGGTCAAAGCCACGTTTGATTCCCCTCTTTTTTTGGGGGTGAAAGCCAGAAATAAACCCCAAACACCCAACCGCCTTGGCCAGAACCCGTGCCCAGATTTCCCTTTTCCCAGCCCGTGGGCGGGATGTATCCAGGCTGCCGATGCAGACTTGAATTTGGCCGTGCGTGAGTGGCTGCTGGACGTGGGCAGGAGAGCCAGCAGCGCTGTTACCCAGCCACAGTGGTGCTGGGTGCCTCTGTGCCGTACAGTAAATCTATTAAATCCGCTCGCCCCAAATGGACTCGGTGCTGGGGTTTGCAGCAAGGTCTCCCGCAGGCGGGTGCCGAGATACCGTTGCTGTGTATAGCTGTAGCCGGCTGACGGGGCGGCACACACACAGCACCGTTTCCCTACAGCCACTGAAATCTGCGTGCGGGGCCGGTTCAACAACATGTTGTGCAGCTTGAAAACCAGTGCTTCATTTGTGGAGCGCTCACGGCAACCTGAGCACCAAGGCAGCATCCTTGGAGGGCAGACCCCAGCTCAGGCTGCCCCAGAAGCCTGGGGAGCCCTGAGCCACCAGCCTGGGCTGTCCCTGCAGTCACCCTCCTGTCGGCTGCGCTCGCAGGGCGGTTACAGACCCATAGTCCCCAGGGACAACCTCTGCCCTGGGGCTGTGCATGCCCCGGCTCTGCAGCGCTGCCCTTGGGGCTGCGATGGCCCCTTGGCTGCTGGAGCCTGCCTGCACCTTGGTGCCACTGCCTGCTGCTACCCTGCCGGCAGCAGGATTACGGGGGAGCTGCTGAGACCCTGGCGAGGCGCAGAGGATTAGGGTTTCCAGGCTGGTGAGCCCTGTTGCCACATTGGAAAGACGAGGTTTATCGGGGAATTAATTCAGCCGCTTCCTCGGCCTTCAGGAATTAAAGGGGGCTGATGGCAACAGCTCCCTGTGTGTGGGTGCAGTCGGTAAC
This sequence comes from Nipponia nippon, assembly GCF_047370975.1. Classification (NCBI taxonomy): domain Eukaryota; kingdom Metazoa; phylum Chordata; class Aves; order Pelecaniformes; family Threskiornithidae; genus Nipponia; species Nipponia nippon. Next base: position 11,838,704 of record NW_028262332.1, on the reverse strand, counting down.
AAGTTTCAGCTTTGCAGCTTTCTGGGTGGCAAGGGCAGGGGTTGTGGGCCCTTCCACTGCTGACGGGGGTTTGGGCATCCGTCTTCAGCATTGGGAGAGACCCAGGAGGCAGGGGAGGGATGGGGAGGCCATGGCCAGGCAGGGATGGGGCACGGTACCCCTCCTGCGCTGCATTCTCATGCACGAGGGGTGCTGATGCAGGAGCACAGGTTCCTCCTGGTGCAGTGCAGTATGGATGGGGCAGACACGTGGCTTTGGCACCATTTCACCGTCCCGTCCCCCCCTTGCAGATGTGAAGTATCTGGAGAACCACACACTGGCTAAGGACGCTCAGGAGAAGGCCAACGCGGCGCTGCTGGAGTACACCGTCTGCCACTACCCCCACTCCACGGACAAGTTTCGCCAGCTGCTGCTGCGGCTGGCGGAGGTCCGGGCGCTGAGCATGCAGGCGGAGGAATACCTCTACCACAAGCACCTGAGCGGGGAGGTGCCCTGCAACAACCTCCTCATCGAGATGCTGCACGCCAAGCGGACTTGAGCGTGGCCGTGAGCACAGACCCGGCGGAGCCCCGGCGCTGCCAGCGGCACGGCAGGGGCAGGACGCGCGCCCGGGGCTGGCGGGCCAACGCTGCCCCTCCACCCTGCCTTTCTCAGTGATGCTATTTAACCTGTACTATTGGAAAAGTCCCAGATAGTTTATTTTAATACACAGTAAGGATGGCTGATGGCTGCGGGGCCGTGGGCTCAGCTGCTGGACTGCTCCATCAGCGGTGCTGCCCCCCGGCTCCTCTGCACACCCGGTGCTTGACCTGTCGCCTGCCGGACCCGGCTCTGCAGCGTGAAGGAAGGGTAAAGCCTGTCCCGGCTTTTCTCCTATTTATGCTCCTCTCCGGCTGCCCCTGCCAGCCATCGCCCCCCCAACCCTGCCCCATGACTCAGGGCCCCTCGTGCACAGGGCAGGGGAGAGGGGAGGTGAGCCCCCCCGGCTGTGGTTTCGCAGTAGTCGGGGTGTCCTCACGCACCAGCACGGAGGCAGAGGATTTCTGCAGGAGCCAAGCAGAACACTAGGGCTGGAGATGTCATCCCCACGCAGCCGTGCCGGGACCCCAAGGTGCACGTGCTGGGGTTCCCGCTCCTGGCTCCCCACAGCGTTGCTGTCTGCTCTGCGTCCCACCGCTGCCCCAGCCAAGCAAGGACAGGCAGGGACGGGCAGTGCTGACCCCTCGGCTGACATTCATTTTCTCAGCGCTTGCCGGTGCCAGAGGCACCAGCTGTGGCTTTGCAGCTTGTGGCAGCCACAGTTCCCGGACCCCACCGGTGTCTGCGGCCAGCACGTCTCTGGGATGTCGAAGCTTTGCTGCAGAGGCTCTAAGACATTTGGTACCAGGAGCAGGGGACTCTCTTTGGGACACTTTGGGCCTGAGGCCCTGCTGCTGCGCCCTTGGTGCCAGCACAACATCCCTGCAGCTGGAAAGCTTTGCAGATCACGGTGCCCAGGCGGCATTGGCACCACAAACAGAGCTGGTTCCCGAAGCGTGAGAATGGTGTCCCCGGGCAGCGCGGGTCCTGCCTTGCTTCAGTCATCAGCCATGTCCAGGCAATGTCTGGAGAAGAGCCAAGGAGCCGGATGGGGCCAGGGACGGACCCTGCCCCTTTCCTGCTTGCAGGTGACGCTGGCAGAGCAGCCGGGCGGGAGGGAGGTGCAGGGTCCAGCCCCTGCACCGCAGGTGTGGGGCAGCAGCAGGTCCGGGCTGCAAAGAGCCCAGAGCTGCTCCCATGCCAGCACGTGCCTGGGGGCTGGGGGGAGCTGGGGGGCTTTGCAGCCCCCTCCTGCATTTACCTGCCCAAGCACGTGGGTAAGGAGTACTAAGAATTGTCCTGTGCTTCATGCTGGGCCAAGCCGAGCCCCCAGACCCCCGCATCGCGCTCTGCCATGTCCCAAGGTGACATCAAATGCTGTGCCGAAGCCACAAGCAAAGAGCTGTTGGTTCCTCTCCCAGCACGGGACAGGGGCTCACAGACAGGACTGGGCAGCACTGGGGGGGTGCGGCCCCCCGAGCTGGGATGTGCCAGACTCTCGCTGCTGCTTTCTCTCACTCAGCCGTGCTCTCCTCTCCTCCTGCTCTGCTGCTGCCGCTGGGCAGCCCAGCACGGCCCCCCTGCCACGGCCGGGCCCCCTGGCCCCGCTGGGGCTCCTCCAGCGCGGAGGGCTTGGTTCAGGTCTGTTTTCCACGGTGGGTGTTTGCTCCTCGTTCGGAGGGGGCTGTCATCCGTCGCGGCTCTGCGCAGAGCCGGTGCCTTGAGGAGCTGCAGACGCTGTGCCCGGAGCTGCGCGGTTTATGGAAGCTTGTTAGATGCAGAAGAGCATGTTTGTCTCTGCTTTTCAACATGTTTGTGCATTTTCCTCCTGAAGTCTGTGGTTCGGTTTCACCTTCTTCTTTTTGTGAACTTAAAGAACTGGAGAAAATGGTTTGGGAGGTAAAAGATGTTTCATTTTCAGAAAATGAAAAGTGTCCTTAAGTGTCTCCCTCTGTGTCGCTCACATCCTTTTCTCCCTCTCATCCCTCCCCTTCCCCACTCCCCACCCTTCCTTCCCAGGCAGGAGGTTACCAACTTCCTTGTCAGGAGCAAACCACTGTAATAAATTTTGCAGTTCATTTAAAAAGGCAGACTTTGTCTTTTTTGACTGTCTTTCTAACCCCCCTTGTTGGGGCCACCCCCTCCTCCCGGCTCCCCGTGGGCAGATGGGATGCCCTGCCTGGTGGCCCGGCAGGAGAGCGGTGCTTGGCCCCAGCAAGCCCCCGGTGCCCGCGGGTGTCTCTCTGGGAGTGCTGCCTGCCTTCGGCGGGCCCGGGACGCTATGGCTGCGGGAGGGGGGTGGATGCTGTGGTGTGATTCAAGGCATTGGTGACTCAGGATCTGGTTCCAAGTGCTGCTGGGAATTGCCATAGCGACTCTGAGTGTGTTTTGCAAGTGAGCTCACGACTGACGTTTATGGGCAATTAGCTTAGGCATGGGATTTTTCATGTAAACCCTTGGTGGTCGCTATGGCCGAGAGCCCCTGGGGTGCTGTGCACTGCCACAGGGAGCAAAACCACAGCAAAGCACAGAGCTCTGCGATAGCTTTGATGACCTGTCCATAAGTATTTCAGTGCTGGGAAGTGGCCCCTGCCCTGGCTCTCCCCGATCCCAGCAGCTGGAGATGCTGCTTGGCTGCCTCCGATGATAACCAGAGCCACGGTCCGCACTCGCATCTCGCTCTTCTGACCAGCACAGGGCTGCTCTAGGGCTGCGGTTCCCAACAGCGCATAAATGCATGCTGGCCAGCACACGCTGTGCTGAGACCAGGGAACGCAGCGCAACACGGGAGACGGCACACGGGAGAGCGCAGTGCCCCGGTCCCCTGCACCGTGGCCAAACTGCCCTCCCCTGCGTTCAGCTGTGCAAAGCCACTGCACGCTGCCACGCCTGAACACGAGCCCATTCCCATGGATACACTGCAACAAGGCGAGAAGGTTGCCTTTAAAATCAGCATTTACTGTCATCATAATCAGCAAAAACTCAACGCGTTTAATGTGCTCTAAACACTAGGAAGGTAACAGGAGAACGAGTCGGGCGCAAAGAACAGAGGGAGAGAAAACATAATCCCAGCTGGTGAGGGGCCACGCCAGCCGGGTGGGAGCCCCGGGAGGAGCAGAGAGAGGATTTTTGTCCTAAACCACAGAAGATGCTATTGAAGTCAGCTGCTTTAGAAAAGACTTGAAGCCAGCCGCTGTCTTCCTTAGTTCATGTGCTTCCTATGTGTCCCGTCCCCAGCCCTGCCCCGGCAGAGCGGTGTGCCGGGCCGGCAGCGGGGCTGGGGAAGGCAGCCGTCCCTGCCGGCACAGGAGCGCAGGCACGGCTGCCATGGTAAAGCTGGGCTTTTTCCCATGCCACCTGCTCCAGGTCCCCCGAGCTCAACAAGTTCTACTGGCAGCGACAACAAACACGCACAACTGCGTGCTGCCGGCTGTGCTGCGGGGTGGCTGGCGGCAGCGCTGCACCAGGCCAGGCTTGGCTGCCCTGGCAGAGGCTACACGAGCCATAGGGACCCCCGGGCCAGCACGCAGGCTGGGCCAGAGTTGTGACGAGTACCTGCCTGTTGGTTGCCTGCCCCTGGAGAGGAGCAGGGCAGTCTTCAGCAGCAGATGAAGTCCTGTGAGACCCCACGCTACCCCAGTCCTGCCTTGGTTTTGTCTGCACATGCTGCTAGGAAGAAGCACAGGGCTAACAACTCTGCCTGGGCTGGGACAGCCCTCCGCATGGAAGCCAGCTCCTCCGACCTGCCATCCTCCCGGCTGCTGGAAGAGCCTCGGCGTTGTGGGCCCGTCACCCAGAAACTTCTCAGAAACCTAAAGCAAAAGAGAGACGTCTCAGCGGCGCTGTCAGGGAGGGGAGGGCAGGGGTCCGGGGCAGCAGGTGCACCGGTGGGGTCCCACAGCGCCCTGGGAGAAAGCACGGCCTGTACCTGCCACAGGACGGAGGACGGAGCACGGCCAGCCCTGCCTTTCGCTGCTGCGGCTCTGCCATCCCACGGCCCCCCCCGCCCCTTTAGGGGTCTCTGAAATACGGTCCTTATGGCACGGAGCCAGAGCAGGCTCCGTGCACGGGGCCGGGGCTGTAAGGAGAAGCCTCTTCTTCCCCCTGCTCAGTAATTAGCCCACTGTGCACAGCGCCAAGCTCTGAGAGCACTGAAGAATGAGGTTTAAATGGGATTTAATGAAAATACCAGCAGTACTGTGGCAGAGAGCACTGATGACACACGGTCTGCACCTCCTTCCATCAGGGCATAAGGTACCTGTGCCCATCGGGAAGGACCGTGGCATGGCCAGCAGCGGCAATCCCACTGCAGGGCGGCCCAGCGGGGTTGGCACGGGAGGGGTCTGCACTTCTCTGAGTGCCCACAACACTCAGGTGCTTTACTGGCTTTGAACCCCAAAGATTCATAATTTCCTTATTATTTTAAACACAATCTTATTTAACATGGTATGGCGAGAGTTGCAGAATTACTTAATATTGATCACAGAAAGGCTGGGCGATGGAGACAAGATCCATGTTGCTATGTGTGGCTTAGCAACATATAAATGTATTCACACAGAATAATGAAATTATCGTGAGGAAACAAAGCAGCCATCACTTGAAGAGATGGAGGATGTGGAGGCCTCTTGGAGCTCTTGTTTGCCAAGACAAGGAAGACAGTACTTATTGTTTGTGCAAATATGTGAACCCCCCCGGCCATCCCCTGCTTACATAAAGGGTGTAATGAATCCGGGCAGTGCGCTTGCTGCAACGCGCAGCTTTGTACAGCTGGGCTGGAGCTCATTACTGCGGAAACGTGCGGCCTCTCTGAGTGAATTGAGTCCTTGCGGGGGGAGCCCTAATACTGGGGGTGGGGAGGCGGGGAGGGATCCACAGGGCAGAGCGCAGCCCGCGCCTGCCTCCTGGCCACAGCCACGCTGCAGAACTCCTCATTTCTGCGGTTCTGCAACTGGCCTGGTGTTTACCTGCATTTCATCTGCCCTCATCCTCACACGTGTTGAGGCAGCGCTGGAAGCCCATCCCCAGCTCCCCCCAGGGACCCGCTGGCTGCCTCTTGCGCTTGGAGCCAGCGCGATGCCCACAGCTCCCACGGGAGCACAGCTGAGGTGCTGGAGCAGAGATGGGGTGGATCCCACCCCAGATCCAGCACAGCTTGCCTAGGAGATTGCGAGCAAGTCCTTTAAGCCCCAGGTCTCCCACCAGTGCCCAGGGTCCCGCGCTCCCCCTGCCCACCAGCTCTCCCCACTGGACTGCGGGGCAGGCAGGCTCCTCCTGGGCCGATGCATGACCTCCTGCAAGCCTGCTGCTGGTACCACCATCATTTTCATTAAAGCTGGCTGGAAATTTTCAAATAAAGATACCTGGGGCAAAATAGGTCTCTTTTCAATAACCTATTTTAGGAGAAAACAAGTAGAAGAGAGGAAGCAGTGTCTGTTGAAATGATTTGTCTCCTCTTCATCATCAAGCACACGGTTTATGGTTTGCTTCCCCTGGCAGCTGTTATCCCCAAGAGCTACATAGCATTTTGCTCTCTTGAACAAGCTGTGAAGATGGGAGCCTGTGCAACGCTGAGCTGCCCTGGGGTCTTCCAGGCATTATTACAGCTGGGCATTACTGCCTTTTATTTTTTTTTTTTAATGTCTGGAAGCACTTGTCTCTGAGCCCGGCGCCTCAGAGCAGCGCAGCGTAGCCGGCACCAGCGCTGTGCCGCACACCGGCTTGCACGTACACAAGTGTGCAGAGGAGTGCTCTTCTGGTTCAAGGAGATCTTCTCATTCACCCTAGGCTGAAGGACTGCCCAACCAAGGGCTCCCTCGCCCCGGGGCGCGTGAGGAGCCGCTCTCGGTGCTAGCGGAGAGGGTGGCCGTGCACAGCGCTGCCCTGCACCCACTGGCTGCTTCTATGGCCGTTGTGCATCAGCCGGCGCGCAAGGGGGCAGGCACCGAGCCCAGCCCGGCACCCCCACCATCCTCTGGGCAGACCCAGGCTTTTAAAAATATACTGAGGGCTTACCTGAGAAAACAAAACCAAACTAAACAACCTGCCTCTTTGCACAGCTGGAGTTTAATTACACATGTGGCTAGATTAAAATATGCAGGAGCAGGGGCAGGGGGGGCAGAGCACAAATGCATGTGCTGGGTGTACGTCTTGCTGTCTCTGAGACCCCACTCCTATGCCTGAAATGCCGCAGCACATTTACTCCTGGATGCCACCGTTTCTGCCTTGCTCATGTGTCCACTGTGGGGAGGAAAGCTGCAATGCTTCTGGGTGGCAACGTCTCGAAAATAGTCTAAGCATGCCCTGCTTAGACACTTAATGTGGAGCAAAATCAGAAACCTGCTAACGCACTGCTTCCTTTGACAAAAGAAAATGTAACAATGCAGAAAAAATAATATCAATCCATCCCTGGTGCTTCTTCACTGCACTGTCTGCTGGAGTGACCCCATCCAGAGACTGTACTGAGCATGCTGGGAGTACTCAGCAGTGGCTGGTAAAAAAAATAAAGCTAAATATGCTACACCCGTACCCAGAGGAGCTGGTGACTTGCCCAAAGCCAGGCAGGGAAGTTGGGGCAAGAGCAGGGAGCTGTGGCTGGCCGGCCTCTCCCCAGCGCTGCAGTTGAGCAGAGGTCTGGGGCTTAGGAGGGATTTCTGGTTTTAATTCTACCCACCTCCATGGTGACATTGGCCTTTCTACAACCTGAAACAGAAGAAGCTAAATGGCTGCTTTTAAGCTCATAAATCCAGCCCCGTCTGAACCCCCCATGTTCCCTGGCTGCCCTTCTTTGGGAGCAAGTAACTTCTAACACCCGCCAGCGCTTTCTGCAGCAGCTGCTGGTTTAAAATACCCCGTGGCAGCAAAGAGCTGTTGCCACCCCTGAAAGCAGCCCAGGTCTTGCCAAGCCGCGAGGTGTGCCGGTCCCTGCTGTGCCTCACGGTCTGGCCGTGCGGGGGTGCACAGGCAGAGCGCTCAGCATGAGGTACCTGCAGGTACCCACTGCCCCTCTGCTGCCTGCCAAGGCCTGCGACCTGCAGCTCCACTGTCACGGAGGGGCCCAGGGAGCTGGTGTGCAGCAAGCTGCAGACATGGACAGGCAGCAAGGAAGGTGCAGAGACATGGGGAGAAACCGGTGGGTGCTGTGAGATGGGCACTCTTGGCTGAGCCACCAGTGCTGCCAGGGAGAGGCAGCACAGGCAGCACCGGCAGAGCTGCTGGGGCTTCGTACCCTCCCCTCTCCCTCATCTGTTCATGGGGGACACGGATCTCCCAACAGCCTGGCCAGGACTGCACCCACCAGGGCAGTTTGGAAATAAAATGCTTCCTAAAGCCTGAGCAAAAATCACCTGCCCTCTGGGCAGCACTCCACCATGCAACCACAGACACCAGTATCAGCAGGAACAAAAATCAAAGAAAATGATGTAGGCAAATGTTACCTGAGGATTTGAACGCTGTCAGCTCTACGGCCTGAAAGAGGGGAGAACATTTGTTAGCAGAAGGTACAGGTCTGATTGCTTCACTGCTGGCAGCCCCCAGCACGCTCCCCGGGGCCAGCAGGGCTCCCCCAGCACCCAGCTGCTGCACCACGCTCTCCCTCCCACCAAGCCACCGCACAGGCTGCGAACTGGAGCCTTCATCCCCATCCCCAAGGGACAGGCACCTCGCAGAGTGCCCCTGGACACGGCTGCACCTCTCGGCAGTGCTTGCGGGGTCAGCTGCTGCCCTGCTCTGCTCGCCCTCTCGGGGACCCCTCCAGCCCCGAGGTGACGCAGCGGGCTGGGCACCGCGCTGGAGACCACAGGAAAATCCAGGAGAGGAGGAGAGAGAACTTTCTCCCCAGTGTTGTGGTGGAAAGAGCACGCACAAGCCTGCACCCGGTGCTTCAGTGATGGTTAATGCTCTGCGAAGTGTGAAATTCCTGCTCCCAGCCCAACAGCAATACATATCAGCAAACAACATTTAAAAAAGCTGAAACACAAAGAACATCTCCTCTGTGTTTGTATCTTCACTTGCTCGGTGTTTTGTCATTTTAAGTGTTTTCAAACGTTTTTAAGTAGCGTCTTCTCTTCATCCAAACTATTGTGCAGCTGCCAGTGACATTCTTAATCCACCGCTCCTCCAGCGAGTGCCGTGACTCACTCAGCCAGGGAGCAGGAGGAACAGCGCTGACTGATGTAAGGAAGGAGCAGCGGCAGCAGCCCCTCGCAGCGGAGGGTGGCACTGCTCGGGGCACAGCTGCGCCGACCACCATGGCAGGGAAGACGGGGCTCGGATGGAGACTCGCCGCAGCCCTGGCTGGGCTGGCACCGCGGGGCTCACCGAGCGCCGCACTGCCATAGCACCCGTCTGCACGGGCAGCGGGCTGTGCCCCCTCTCCCCAGGCGGGCACTAGCAGCAGCCTCACCTTCTGAAGGCTGCTCCATCCATCTTAGTTAGAAAGGAAACAAGCACATTAAAAATGCAATGTTTAAGCAGCAAAGACGCAGCGAAATCCTAGGTGACCCTCACACGGAGGAAAGCGCTTTCTGTCTGCCTGCTAGGAAATGCCACGGCCTTGGCATTTAGGAGATCTGCTGCCTCCTAATGCTCCCTGCCTTAGGAAACTCAGGCCCCTGGCTAAGCCCACGCCTCGTATCTGGTGCCAGGAGCTTAGCCCTGGTCCCGGTTTACACAGCCAGCACCTGGCTGGCTGAGAAAAGCATCACCTGCGAATGAATCCTGGTCGGCATTCAGCACGAGGGGAGGAACAGCATTAACCACAATATAAATCATGAGAGATGAAAATATGGATTTTATTGAGTGGCTTCAAAACGATATGCCAGCTATAGAAGTATTATCTATTGGATAAATAAGAGCTGTCTATGTGACACAGGTTTTCAAAGGATAAATATTAGAGAGGGAGAGAGATCCTTCAGCGAGAGACTCATATGAAAGTAGTGTTGGATTTTATTCTGAGGAAATTACAGCACTTGTACGTCAAGTGCACAAGGACTGATGATCATTTCAATAGCGGGAGATGAAAGTGGTATCAGAGTAGTCAAATTTAAATTGTTCCCTGCTTCAGTCCATATCTCGCTGAGCTCTACATCACACTCCCGTAGGCAGCACGACCCAGCCTGCCTTCCCTGGACGGATGCGGCTCGCCTGCCGCAGGGACAGCGAGCCCCTGCTGCATGTCTTCAATTTGCTGGCCCTGGGGGAACTCTCCTGCCTTGATCCGTACCAACCTCTGCTTGGTGCTTTACTGGCTCAAAGTCACTGGCTCCTTCTGTTCGTGTATGCCCCTGCTACAATCACCCTCCCGGCGCGGCAGCGGGGCTGGTTGCCCATCGGCTCAGGAGTGAGCTCTCGCCTTGGAAACCGGCCGTTCTGGGCCTCCTCCTCTCCTGCCCCCCGAACAGGCGCTCTCCCCTGTTGCCCTCTGCTGCCTGCCCCTGCCCAGGCCAGCCCCGGCTCAGGCAATCGCCTCCGGAGCCAAGCCCTGCCCTCACAGCACAGGCAAGGCAGGTCACTGGCCAGGAGCCCCTGCCTGCCAGCCCGCCTCGCTCTTCATCTTATGCTCCTACAGAAGGCAGCAAACACTCACTTGCATCTGGCTTGACTACCAGGCGTGGGCACTATGGGCATGAAAACATGCATTTAAATGACTTGAATCAATATGCTGCTAATAACAAGTATGTATTTTAATAAACCAGAGTCATCAGGATGTGTATCAAAACCTCCTTGCTTTGATAGTTAGGCCGCGTGTCCAGAGTGGTCCTCAGGAGGAGAGCATGGGTGCTGAGCTAACGCGCTGCCCGGTCCCTCACCAACGCTCAGCAGCTTCTGTAACGCCCTGGGACAGCGGGGATCGGCATTACCCTCAGCCCCCGCGCAGGGTGGATGAGTCAGGCAGCTTCTGGGACTTGCTCAATGTAAACCACTGAATTTGTGCCAGAGCTGGTAACACTACCAGGTGTCTGAGTCCCAGCCCCTTGCTGGAACCGTTAGACACCATTCCTACGTAACTACTACACTCTGTCTGTGGGTGAAGGTGGAAGAATAACAGAAGACTTTACATACCGGTCTCTCAGGTGACATAATTGATGAAATCCCCATGGGAATTTTGGCTCCAAAATTTCCTAGGGGTGAAGCAGCACAATGAGTTTGGAGACTAGAGAGTAGAAATATTCACGCTTCACCAGGAACTCAGTGCTCTGTGTCCGTTAAGTACCTCCCACTGAAGCAAAGGGACCGAACAGGTTACCTGCGTAATTGCACCCACAAACTGGTTGGAGCATGCAACGCCTTTTCGCCTAGAAGCTAAACCCCCTATTTCCTACTGCCACCTTCGCCCCGCCTTCTCCAGAAAATTCATTTTAAGACACAAACATGGATTCTTGCCTCAAGAGAATGCCGTGCCGCACAACACGGTGCTGGGACCCCCAGGCCCACACCCAGCCAGCCTGCAGGCATGAACCCGACCCTCTGAGGCCCACGTGAACACGGTTCCTGCCTTCCCCGGGAATCCTTCATCCCGTGCTGCATTTGCAGCACCAGACCCCAAGTGCTCACACAGGCACAGTGTGCAAATAAGTTCAAGGCAGCGCCAAGCGAACATGCACTAAAATTCAAGCCTTGGGAATAACAATTTTACTGAGGTCTCATCACACAGCCTGGGCCCACAGCCACAACAACCCTCTTTACCTCTGTTGGTGATGTTCTTCACTGGAGGGTCTTTCTGCACAGGGCTCGACAAGGCACTCTCAGCTGCAGAAGGACTCAGTTTCCCTGTCTCCCAAGAGGTCGTGTTTCTTGGACTTGATAAGTAGTTGATGGGATGCGAGCAGTTCTGTAATGACAGGCAAGACATACAGGACAGTGAAAATTGCAACATGCGTCTTTGCTGGATCCACGTCCAACTTTAAAGATCGATTTCATCTGCACCACAGCCCCTGGGACTTCGACTCCCACCCCACCCTGGTACAGCAGGCTGCTGCCTAATCAGGGCAGATTATTTTTGGGTCTGCATTGTTCAACAGAACAGCCAAGAAAGGAGACAGCCTCTGCCACTCTCCCTACATAGGACAAGTGGGGAGAAAAATAAGACTCCTTTCCAACCTCATCTCCTCAAAGGAGTCCAAGCGCACACCTAGGGCCCTCATCTGGTGGGTGCATGATGAATGAAGGGGGCAGCAGGGCTTCCTTGCAACTTACTGTGAACGAGAGTGCTTTCTTCTTGTCCTTCATCCTCTGGATGGCATTCCTCACCTGGAAGAGAGCAAGGACATCAGAGAGGGCCACAGCAGCTCTAGCAGAGCAAGAGATCCTCCAGCAAGCCACGGAGAAAAAGCAGTCAGTGTCCCAGAAGCACAGTCAGGGCTATGCTGCCTGTTGCACCTACTACAACCCCAGCTACCCCCTTGACTGCCAATAAATGGTTGCTGTGACGAGTGACTGAGCCCCAGCCGGGGCCATCTCTTACCTCGCTGTTATAGATTGCATAGACCAGGAATATGTACAGGCCCTGAAAAGCAGAGAGCACAGGAAGGGTTAGAGATGTACAGCTGGTTTGCGCTACTTTGCATGGGAGGAAACGAGTTTGATGAGCACTAGAATGGGTGAGGACTTGGGCTAAGGGGTGGGCTAAGGACCGGCAGAGGCAGCGGGTACGGCACAGCCAGGGACAGCTGGGCAGGAAGGACCTTCCTTGAAATAACACTTGAGACCAGGCTCTTCACAGAGAGTCCAAAGGAGAGACAGTTCCTGCCCCAGTCCCTCTTCCTTCTCCTCTCCCCCCATTTCATTTGGGGGGAGTGGGCACCTCTCACTGGGCACTTGGCTTCCCAAGCCCGAAGCTCTCCCGCACTCTCATTCACTCGTGCATGCAAAATCCCCTGGGAAACACTCCTTCAGATCTCAGAACCAGAAACCACCAGGAATTAATTGCTAGGGGAACTGAAATCCGGGAAGCAGGCCTCCCTTCCCACTGAGCACCAACCCCAGGCGGGGCGTTTGCCCGCCTCCCGCAGACCAAGCGCAGCATGATGCCGGGGACAGTTCCTCTGCCCCATGCAGTGACAGCCCACAGCGTTAACAGGACCCTCTACCCAAATTCAGTGGGGTACAGACCCAGAGGCTTTGCTCAGCCCCAGTCTGGACAATCCTTGCCGCCGGCACACCGGGGAAAGTGCCCGGGACAGGGCCAGAGCGAGCACTGCATGGAGGCCACAGCCTGGGGCTAATTACAGCTCCAGACCAACGATTTTGGCCTTAAGGCAGCCCTATCTGGCCCACCAGATTTATGTTATATCTGTGGGGTGTTTGTTATCGCAGCTAGATAAATCAGCTGCAGCAAGAAAAGTAATCCATCTTGTCTTCAATGAGCCTTGCTCTTCATCTGCAAGCTCTTGGCAGGCGTAATGGTAGCAGTACCCTGGCGCCGTGCCATGACCTGTCCTTCAGCCAGCAATGCTGGTCACTCCCCCAGACCAGATTTCTGGTCCGGCTGCCAAGGCAGGTCTTCCTTGAAATAATCATTCTGGATGAGCGCGGGGAGGGGGGCAGCGGCGAGGTCGGCTGGGAGGAGAGCAAGGAAGGAGAGGAGGCCCAGCTGCAGCGGCGGGCGGAAGCGGAGGAGCTCTGGAGGAGCCTGCTCCTGCCCGCGCTCCTGCCCGTGCGCCATCTTCTCCCGGCAGGGCCCGCAATGCCCCGGCCGCTGCGGCTCCCTGCTCATGGCGGGGCAGGCGCTGGGTGGCCCCAGGTGAGAGTGTGGCACGTGCCGGGACCCGCAGAGCGGGATGGATGGTCCTGCCTGGTGTCCGTCTGTCCTGCTGCGCTCCGCACACCCCTCCTGGGAGCAACGTCATCTCCTGCTCCCCTCTCACTGGAGACGGGTGAGTGGCCCTGTAAGTCCCTGCCCTGAGCCCGCCTCAGGACCATCCTTCCAGCTCCACAAGTTCAAATGAAGCCAGCAGGTTTTACCTATGCTGTTTCTTAACAGCAGGCACCTCGGCCCAGAGTTCGGTGCTTGGCAGGGTGTTGGTGCTGCTACCTCTGAAATCGCGGGCTGGAGGGAAGGTGCTGCTGCCTGCTCACCAGCCGGTGGGGCAGCCACCGCAGCCACCTCCGGCGCAGCACCCCTCCCTGCTGTTTTTCAGTCACTCAGCTGAATTGCTGTGCTGCCTGGCTGGAGAAGGAGTTGTCATGTTTGGTGTCGACGCACAGAGTAACCTTGAAGACAGGCTTTGGTTTCCGCAGATAAACAGAAAGCAGTCAAACAAACAAACAACCACAGCAGCAAAAGTCTCCTGCACAACACTAGCGCATGAAGAAGCACACTGGCCTTAAAGGAAATTCCAAGGCGATCCATAAGACAGTCAGCAAAGGGGCTGAAATGGGATGGTTTTATCCCTGCTTTCTCTCAACTCCACAGCTTCCCACCAGCATCACAATTTTTCTTCTGGGGTAATGTGCAAATTGACCTGAACTTGGTAATCAAGGGACAGAAGGCAAACAAGCACAACACATCCGTGAGCAAACCCTCGGCTGCCTGTCCACACAACAGCCACGGCTCCTACTGAGCTTTAGGAGAAAGAAGAAAAACAAAAGTAGCAATAATGTAGAAAGCAAGGGAAGAAAACAAATACTGATCCAGCAAACACCTCAGCGCCTATCTCACCCAAGGCAGATGTCATGGCTTGCGAGAGAGAGGCTCAGGAGGTGTACCATCCAGAGGACACATTTATTCATTTCAGGGAACAACCCCTATGCCCAGCGCCCACGTTACAACAGCCAGCGTCCCACAGCCCCTCTGCTGGCATCGGTGGCGAATCGAAGGCTGAGTGAGCCCTGGAGGGGCAGTCTGGGCACTGGCATTGTCAGGCCCCACTCAAAGGGTACTGGCAGTCACTGAACCAGGGAACTCATCATGGGATTTCCCTTGCCAGGGCCAGGTTGAAGAGGAAAGAGCAGCCCTAAGTGCTACTAGGAAGCAGCTCTCCCGCAGGTTATCCAAGCCCGAGATCCTCAGCAGGACCCCTCCGGTGTGATATACGTGCTCACGTTTTTACAGCACCAACACTGAAGCAAGGCAGAGGAAGACCACCAGGATGGTGCTGGGATGCTGTGCTCTGATCTGCCTCTCTGCTGATGCCGATGGAGTTCACCCAAGCTGACAATTTTCTTTTTTTTTCTGTGAATGAAAAGATGCTGGTGCTGTTCACCTCATCACAGCACTGAGCCTGGAGTTGTCTTCTGCTCAATAACTTAAGCATGGCATGAGGAGGCAAGGTGAACTGATGCTATATTTAATTACAGTTAGGACAGGCCTCCTGCCACCCTTCTGATATCCTTAATAGCGGAGATGTGGAGAGGCAGTCCTTGTCTGGCCTTGGAACATCCCATCTGAGAGCCGACAGATGTGCGTGAGCAGCACCCGGCCGCTGGACCAGGGCCAGCCACCGGCAGAACATCCCTGGAGCAGCCACCCATCTTGTGCACGTGGTGATAACGCCTGCGTTTCACCCTTGGAGAGCTGGGCCAGTGGTACACTGAAACCGGCCAAGTATGCCAGAGGGAAGCGCTGCAAACTCTGCTGCTCCATACGTGAAAGCTACAGCGGGGGCCATTTTCTATTGCATCCAAAGAAAAAAGGGAGATAGGTGGAGAACTCTTTGGATCCCACTGGTTTGGAGGGTAGTACCCAGTTGCTCTCTTAACTTGGATGCCCTGGAGTAGGATTTGTCCTCGAGCACTGGGCAAGGGACTTTGAAAAATTTATGTGTGAATACCCAGCACAAAGGGACAGGACTGGGTATCCCCAGGCGCGATTTGTGCTGGCACAGTCTTAGCCCCAAGGGCTGGACGGAGCCCGCGCCTGTTGCCCTGGCCGGCTCCCTGCCCCAGTAACTGCCCGCCTGGGCACCGTTCCCTCCGGCCCCTCAGGAGCAGTGGTGCTCAGTGCTTCTCTGGCTCCATCTACAGCTGCTTTCTCCCGAGGTTTGGAAGGCTTCTGCCAACAAGGGGGCTGATGCTTTGAATCGCAGGTGGCAAGCACATGTTCTGGGACTTTTTGTCACCATGTGTCCCTGAGTTTCAGATATCCTGAGGTCCTGGGAACAGTCCTAGCTCAGTGCAGAACTGAGTGCTCCTGGCTGCTATGACTAATACAATTTGCTTTGCTCTCTTAACCACATACAGGCTGGTTAAAGTTTTGAACTCTTTTGATGAAATCAGTAAACTTAGAAGCAAATATTACATATTGCTTTACACACCAGGGTTACTTTCTGCCCTATAGAGATCCCTATTAATACTACATATTAACAACACGGCTCTGAAGTATGGTAGTCACAGCCATGGCCCTGGAAGACACCAAGACAAGCAAATAGCCTTAAAAATGTAGCCAGATGATGCTACCTAAAGAGGAATGAAGGGGTTTAAGGAGGTGACATGACTCACCCAAGGTCTTGCAAGTCAGAGCTAGAAACAGCACACAGCCTTCCAGCCTCCCCGTGCCAGGCTCTGATCACCAGCCCACATCGCAATCTGTTCCACCTAACACTCCCGCATCCCATCAGATTCCAGTGCAGCTCTCACTGGGCACCGGGAGCATCCCTGGGGAGCAGCTGCGTGGCTGCAGACAAGATGGATTTTAGGGGTGAAGATCTTTAGTCCTTGATTCTTAATTCATCTTCTCTCATCTCCCCATGGTAAAGCTGACCTCCAAGCAAAGGGAAGGTGGTTCTGCCTGTACAGTTCTTGGGCCACGATCTCTAAGTATGTCTGAACATGAACCAGATGGCAAACATTTATCCTAGAACACACACCATCTAAGCAGCAATCAAACACGCTATGGCTGGATGTGACCTTTGAGATGCTCGTCACGAACAGCCCTATTCTAACAGTGATGCTGGCACACACGGCTCATCCCCGTAGGAATGGGGCTCATTTCACTGATGCAAACAGCAGGTGGGATGTCTGCCCCATTAAACTGGACAGTTACCATTTTAATCATCCATTAAATGACCGAATCAAAACTCTAATGAAGTTCCCTACAAGCATGTCAGTTTGTAAGCGTCATGTTGAAACCATGCCAATGTCAGAAAATCTAACATGAGAAACAAGATTTGAACTGGAAAGCTATGGCACCAGTAGGGACACTCCAGAGACTGGTGCTGAAGGGCCATTAGATGAATAAGGTCTCCAGAGCTGTGATTCGTATCTTGGGAGCATGAACTTAGTTTCCTCAGACCAAAGAGCACAGCAGCTTGGGAAAGCTGGGCTTCAGAGCTGACAAATGTCCCCAACTCTTAGGACAGGTAGTGTACCACCGAAGAACAAGAAACCGCAGGTACCGGCTCGGGTGTGATGTGAGGACCCACCTGGTACAGGACTCACCTGGAGGGAGTTCAGCACGATGAAGACATAGGCCCAAATGATGCTGAGGTGGACGAGGACCCCGCACACCCAGGTCAGCCCCAGCACGGGCAGCAGCACCAGCACGGGCTTGGCTGTGGCCCTGTCAGGAAGAAGAGCTCAGGGTTACCTGGGTGCATTGCAAAGCCGAAGGACGGTGCACTGGCACCCTCCTCCCGGCCACCAGCTCTGCGCGGGGGTCTCTGTCGTGCCCCACGTCCCTGAGCCCAGGGCGTCCTGGCAAAGCGCCCCAGCCTGCCGAGTGTCCCTCCTGGCTCTGCAAACCCTGCCCAGGGTCTCGCCATGATCTCCCTGGGGCATCTGCACTAGGCTACAGAGCACAGAGTGGATCTGCCCTGAAAGAGCTCCACGGGTTTAGGAGCACCCTGGCCTGTATCTTGCAGTTTAGAAGAAACCTTCCTTGTCTCCCTGCTGGAGACAGCTCCCCTCCCCCAGCAAGCGCCTTTCAGATGATGTGTCCACCAAGTGGCACCCAAGATGGTAGCTATGGAACACATTCCTTTGCAAACAAAATTAATTAGGAGGGGAAAAACCAAACATTTCACCTCCCAGCCCCCAGTGTGCCAGCCCTGCTCTTTATTTATCGCTGAGAGTTAGCAAGAAGGGAGCTCTTTGACGTCATTAGCCATGAGAAAACAGCTATTTTCCCCCCCAATTGCTGCTACAAGGAGGGCTTCTGTATTTGTTTTATTAGCATATGGATGTCACCCTGCCCTCCAGCAATGCCCTATCTTTGTGCTTCTGTAAATTTGGGAAAACTTATTTATGATACAGGGGAACAATGTGTGTCTAGCAGAGGTATTCGGCGCCAGCTAACAACAATAAAGATTCGCAGAGGATGATAAAGTAATGACTCAAGCAGCAGTTTTTTAGAGGTCTCTCTATATTGACTGATTACAGAAGTCCACACCACCGCTTTCCCCATGTATGTAATCCCCATCAGCGTTACTCTCAATCCACCAAGTCCCAAACTCATATAGAAAATGTTTTTTATAATGCAAATAGCCAAAACCCCTGCACTCTCTACACTGGCATCCTGCTGAGGGGCACACACAAGTGCTAAGGAGACAAATTTAGTTACGACCCCTTCAAACTGCAATGTTCTGCGAAGCAGAGAGGAGCTGCTACTGCGGCTCAGAGCTCTGTAAAATTCCACGGAAATTGGGCATCCAGCTGGGTCCCTGGATTCCTTGAAACACCCCAGGCTGCTACCTCCCTTCCCTACGGCGATGTTTTACAGGATGCCTGCGCACCTGCCAGCAAGCTGCTTAGCAGCACGGGGGGCTAACGACAGTGAAGGGGCAGACAGCTCGGCAGTGGGTTCGGCAGGGCCACCCGTGTTCACGCACACTAACACCACTGCAGCCGATGGAGACACCAGCCATTCCCAGACCCAAAGTGCTGCTCCTGGTGGTGCCAAGGGGCCCCGGGTAGCTTTGATGGCAGGAGGCACTGCCAAGGGTCTCCCGTCCCAAAGTGCTGAGATTTCAGAGTGCGAGGGCAGATGGAGTCCAGCACCGGGTTCCCCAGGCTGAAAGTGCTGGCTGGGCTTCTCAGTGGTGTAGACGCTAGAGCAGACAGACTACCTTTGGGTGATGCACCTTGGCGGAGAAAATCCTTTCTGCCCTGACTCCCCCAACTCATGGTCTTTCACTTTGCCAAGGCAAAGACTCTCAGCTTAACAGTAATTCCACCGTTTCATACCCAGAGCAGCCACGGCTGGGAAAACCAGCCCCTTCCCTGCTCACCATATCTGTATTCCAATCTGGTTCTCCAGGTTGCTGTTGGGCGTCAGCATCTTTGACCTCCTGCGAGCACTGGACACAGTCACCATCACCACCCGGCACAGCACGAAGGTGTTCACCTGTCAGAGAAGAGCCATTGGACCCAGTAACCTTCTGTAGTCTCAGCTCCAGTGGGGTGAGTCTTTTCTGCTGGGAACTCAATAGCTAAGTGTCAGAACTTGGGGAGAAATGCATCACTCCTGAGAAAGCAGTGAATAAAATACTTCATAGAGCTGTCCACACAAGTATGAAATCTATAAAACTTATCTCAAAACCCAATACTGATAATACTTCAAGGCTGTAGATGTTCCCATATTAAAATCAGACCTTTAACCAATGTCACAGTCAACCTACACATTTATCTACATTCCTAATTTAACAGCCAATACAAGAACTGGTCAGCAAAATTTTCTTAAAGCACTTTTTTCTATCAAAAAGCTGCTTTGGTTAGAGAGATTTATTTGTGTTGTGAAAGTATATATAAAGCGTTACAAAAATTGTCCTATAAAAGCAGCAGGCAATATGACCCCTGCGAGCAAGCTCCTTAGCTAGGGAAGTGCTGACACCCCCGACTCTGCGATGCTTTCCTAAAACCAGACACGAAGGAATCACACCGTCCCGGCAGGTTTTGGCACTTACGGCCAGGATGACGAGGACAGGCCCAACAAAGGCCCAGATGACGTTGGTCTGAATGTTCAGCCAGCAATGGTTGTCTGCCACATACTTGTTAAAGGAAGTTGCAAGGGTTACACTCACGATAACGACTGGAAGGCCTGCAGAAAAAAAGCAGAAATTAAACCCCAGGAAAAGCAGAGATGACCCACTCAGGTCAGCTGTGCTCTAGACAATTGCTTCCAAACCCCCATGACCAGACACGCTGCAGCGTGAGCCAGCTTAGCCTCCGAAACCCCATGAGCAACATCAATTTACTGCGGCTGAAATCTGTCCCGGCTCTGCAAGACCAGATTTATACGCTGTCAGCATCACTCTCCTAGGTATAAAGCATTCCAAGTCCTGATCAAAGCAATTTACTCCTCAAATTGCTTTTTTAACAAAATGGACAATCAAAGACATAAACCAATCCAAAATATTTGAACCAGTTGCCCAGTGTCCAACTAGGTGTGTGTTTTGCAAGGCGCACTGACCTAAAGAGGCTCCTCTTTGATATGAAACTCAGCTTATTCAAACGAATTCTATGTCCCTAAAGGGCTCATTCAGAATAAAGAGTGCTTAGTCAGGAACATATTTATATTTTAATTACTATCAGACAGCAGTAATGCTCTCCAAGAACAGGAACTTACCACAAACTTCCTCCTCCATTTTTTTGTATCGAACGCTTGGATTTAGAAAAATAACAGAAATGCTTTTTAACTTATATGCCGACTGGCAATTTGACACAGAAAGGTAAGAAAGCCTCTGCAGAGCAGTGGCACCCGGCTCTCATATTGAATCAAACCAAACATTTGGGCATCTCTCCTATTGAAACTTTTGCTAGACAAAAAACGGACGCATTTTTCTGAGCACCCAGCGCAGAGGAGTCTGTAGATACCCCAGCCTGTCACGTAGTAGAACTTCATTCTCCTGTCTTCACTCATGTTGACTGCTACCACTTTGCTCCAGAGGAGAAGCCCCTCTACCAGCATCCATGAAAAGGCTGCCATGAAGAAGAGATGAAGGCAGGCAGTGACCGTGAAACACACCACCTGGGGAGAGGCGAGATCACACACCGCTTCAGGAGGGAGCCCTCCGGGAGCTTCTGCGTGTGTGTGGTCAGGAAGAAGAGAGCAACCTGCAAACCAGGCTGCAGGACGTGCAGAAATGTATTTAAACATCCACAGGCACTAGGAAGAGTTCTTAAAATTGCAACACATGAACAGTGCAGCTGCTGCAGCTCACACGCATTTCATCTGCGTGACCATCTCAAACCAGAGGGGAGGGAACTGACAGTTCTTGGACTTCCCTTGCAGGTCCCTCATCTCAGAGCTGCTTGATCCAGCCCCGGGATGTGGAAGGGGACACAGAAAGGGACAGAACTGTATGGTGCTGTTTTATAACTACTTAAATTTCCTGAAGGATTTTTTTGTCAGAAACAAACTGTCAGAAGAAAGAGGTGAATTTTCCCGACAGATTGCACAATGTATATATATGTATCTCCAAACACAGAGACACAACTCTTTCCTAGATGCAAGTTACAGGTAATTAATGAACCATTAATAAAAGGGATTACACTTCTTTTCTGTTTGTTCTGACAGTAACGCTTGAGCAGGCCTGCTGCTGCTGGGCAAGCAGGACACGTTCTAGTGAGCTTACCTGGTTGGTCTTGGCCAACTCGCTGAACATGAGCAGAGCTTCTGCTGCAGCTAATGCAAAGATCAGGTTCTTGTGCACAGTTGTTCGTTCGCTCTTGGGGACACTGAGGAAGGCGAAAGGAAACCCTCAGCTGCAGTCAAATGAAGGGGTGCACACGTTCTCACTAGTCCTTGCTGGGCTGTGCAGACCTGCCTGGTGACCTCCTACTCACTGCAGAGATGACAGTCCAAAGAGGCAAGGGACTGCCCCGGCGTGCAAGCTCTTGGTGCCGGGGACGCGCGTGGGTACGGCTGCTCAGACCTGCCTGTTCCTTGGCTCCAAGGAAGAGGCAGCAAGGAGGAGGCGAAGGGAGCCACTGCCGTGCTCACAAGGCAGATCTCTGTGCTTGCCGAGTGACACAGAAGGGTTTACAATTGAAGAAATAGTCTTTGCTCCATTTATTTTGTAAACATTAACTCTAGCAGAGCAGCTTTTATGGTAAACGTTGTCATTGATAAAAAAATGCTTCCATGGGCACTCAGGTGTGTGCACAGCTCACATAAGCATCTCCACAGAAACAACCAGCACTGCACCCCCCAGCCCACGACAACTGCTCTGTCCCTCCCCTCCGCTACCGACGCCAGTGCCGCTCCCCAGCCTCGCCCCGCATACCTGCATCGCCCCACCCTGACCAAGGATACCTTGCTTGGGTACTTGTTCTGAAGCAAAATAGCAAACAAAAAATGCAGAAAAGGCTACAAGCGTCTGGACTTTTCTTACCCAACTGCCAAGAATAAAATGAAGGTAACTATCAAGGCACAGAAGGAAACTCCACATCCAATAAAAGTCAAGGTCTGCAGTGTGAGCTCCTCCTTAGTGGTCCTCTGCTCCAACCATGAAACAACAGAAGACACAAAACCCCCACAAATTAACCGCAGACTGCTCGCAGGTCTGGCATCCACCCCCCCGACGAGCAGAGAAAGGCTCCTCGCTTACCTGCATCTCGTAAACCTGCAGCAGCACAGCAAAATTCGTGGTGTGGTTGCAAAAACAGGCAGTGGAGTCCGGGAGAGATGTTACCACAGAGCAGCCGGCTGTGGACCACATCCCGCCAGCATCTGGGCTAACATGCAGCAAAAACCAGAGAAAACACATGGAAATTACCATCCACTTCAACAGAAAGCCAAGGCGTTAAGGGAATTTTATTCTTCCGGAAGAAGCAGAGCGGAAATGAGGAAAGTATATCAGAGACAGGTCTCCATATGGATTTCCCTTTGGCTTATCCTGCATCTCACCAGATTTGCCTTATCCGTCAGGCAAGCACAAGAAAACAGGTCTAGTATCAATGTGTGTATTAAAAAGCACAGTTCAGCCATCACTGCTTTAAACAGAACTCAGTAGTTGCACAGCTCAGGGAAGAGCTCCTTTTACAGCACATTCACCGAGAGCATCACTGGACCAGACACGTCTAACCCTCTGCATCAGCCTGGCCTGCCGTGTACCCGGTGCAGTTCCACTGGACTCTCGATTCTCAGGACAGGCCAGCGGGTCTCCAGCCAGCCAGCTGCTCTCCGCTGCCGGGCAGCCAGCAAAGCTCCGGACCTGAATTCCCTGTGCAGGGTCCCAGGCTGTGCCGGGTCAGCTCTGTCCTCACCGGCAGCACTGCCCCTCTGAGCCTGCCCCAGCGCCACGGGAAGATCAAATTCAGAGCAGGGTTAGTGGAACTGTTTGTGCAGCAACCATCTGCTTCCAAAACCACCCTCTTCCCACCTTCCCCAAACTGATCCATGCCTGTTACTGAACAGGGACCCTAAGGAGTATTTTTGCACTTGAATGACTTAATTACCAATCCGTGATATATCACAGTCTCAGTGCTCTCACTGCAGTGACATTCAGCAAAAACACTTCTCAATGCCAAGCAGTATTTATGGGGCTGGGAGTCCTGCATATCGGTTGGGCCATATATCTTGGACCAACCCTTCTTTGTTGCAGGCAACGATCATAATTAACTAGGGCTTTCCATTTTAGTTGCACATACCTCATTAAAGGTCACTTGCTTGTGAGTGACTTTTCCAAAGGAAATCTTCCCAGGAGAGCGCTCTACTCCAGCAGACAGAGGATGCCAGCACGCAAAGCAGGCAAAGAATTACAGATCCCTAGTCTTACCGTTACATTTATATTGTTATGTTTGGTTTTCCAGTGGAAATAAAAGCTCATAAATCTGGGGACCCGAACTGAAACAAGGCACCTGAGGCTGAAGTTCCAGAAGGCACAGATGGGCCCCACCAGCTTATCGGGCAGGTCCTGCAGGCAGAGAGAGAGGAGATTGTACAGCCATGCACGTACTGTATGCAGCCCGATGCAGTTCACTCACTAGGCTGCAACAAGGTCTGTCAGCGCAGGACAAACACCTCCCCAGGGAAACCGGAGTCAAGGTGAGAGACCTGGGCACGGGACACCCCTAAGTCCAAGAGCTCTGGGGGCCCTGAGCCAAGGCTGGGCACAGCCTGACGGGTCAGGCTGCGCGATGCTGCCGGCGGGGGAGGCGACTGGGAAGCACAGCCCCTCCTCGGGGTACCTGGACGCGGTGCTGCAGGCGGTAGCGCACAGACGTGCTAATCTCCTGGTAGTCGCTGAGCAGGGCAGATGAGATCACAGCAGTGCCCACCGTGGTGCTCAGGGACCTGTCAGGGAAAGCATGCTGCTCACAGGCACAGGAGCCACAAACTGCGTTTGGAAAACAGGATCTCACGTTATACAGGGCAGCTGGAGAGATCCAGAGCCACTTCTGGAGAGCTTCAGTGCCGCCAGCAAAGGGCCTGGGCATAGGGCAGAAACTCCCTCAGATTATCTGGCAAGCAGAAACCACCACCGCTCCCCCTGCATCTGCAGGAGGTGACCCTACAGATGAGGCACTGGGGCATCCTAAGCGGTTGGCAGCTGAGCGGCGCCATGGCCGAGCCAAGGTCCATGGGCGGTGGGTGCGCTGGATGCGCGGGCTGCCATCCCCACCTAGCGTTCAGCGAGCTCCCGGAGAGCAGCGGGGCTCGGCCTCCCGCCCCGCAGGCACCGGCTCCAGCAGCTGCTGCCCCGGCCAGAGGGGACCCTGCAGCAGCTCCGTCCCCATCGCACCCCAGCAGGGCAGTAACCTCAGGGAACCAGAGGCAGGCAGGACAGACGCCGCGGTGCATCGCGGCACGCAGGCAGCCCCACCGCGCAGCTCAGGGCGAGGTGTGCCGAGGGCCTCTGCCTCCACAAGGCACTGACTCAGGAGCCCCTTTCCATTGCTCGGTCTCCACATGCATATTGGAGAAAGCAGGGACAAGGACAAATGGGATGGGATGGAGCGGGGTGGATGTGGCCCCAAAATAGAGGCACTGAGAGACTTAACGCAGGCTTGGAAATTAATTCTGCTGGGGTGCTAAGAGGGCAGCCCTGGGGCGCGGGGGGGTTCTGTTTCACTCACTTCTGTCCTCCGTCAGAGGCAGCCACGTCCTGGAAGACAGCACCGCTGCCAGCGCTGGACAGGCAGCGCTGCAGGGAGCCATAGCCGAACCACATGTTTTTCACCGTGATGCTGCGGAGACCTGGAGGGACAGAGCATGGCGGGATGGGTGCAAGCACACAGGGCAGCTCTGAGCAGCCCATGCTGCAGCACCGCTGCGCTGCTCTGGGGGTGTGATACTGGGGGTCCGGGGCACCCACAGCTCCAAGCTGTGCCTGTAGAGAGGCTGCAATCATCTCTCCCCCACGGCCCATCTCCCTTTGACCATTCACCTGCCTTGCGCCATTAAGGCAGATGCTGCAGAAGCGCCGAGGGGAGATCCAAGGAAGCACAGGCGTCATAACCTACCTCTGGCTTTCAGCCTTTGCATTTCTTCTGCGGGAACTTCAATGAGGTCGTGCCTGCCTTTCTCGGGGCTCTGGACCAGGTACGCCTCACTGCTCAGCTCCTGCCTGCTCAGCTCCAGCTTCCTGACCTCCATCCCTGTGAAGGGGTAAAATCAGGTACTGAACCAGGGTTCGGCCTTCCTCCAGAGCTACTGCTACAGCAAAGTACCACAAGGACGTTATAACCCCAGCCAAGACCCAGAGCAGCAGCAGACAGATCCCTTTCAGTGCAAACCATGTGCATGTGGGCTCAGTTTGTCTCCTGGGCCCAAAGGTTTCTTGCAATCCTCTTACGATCCACAGTGTGAGAGGTGGCCCCACACTGTGACGCTTCTGCACGGAGGAAACGGGGAGAAGGCTGCAGGGTTAGCAAGAGATGAGCCAGAGGAGGAGAGGTGCCAGGGGTGGGCTTGGACTGGGAACCAGACAGCACGACTAAGCTGGGTCCCGGTGAGATGCCCTCCCCCAGCTCTGCCAGTGCCACTCACCGACATTCCCGTGCTGGATCGTGATCTTTGTCCTCCCTGTGGTCAGCAGTGGGGCTAAGTGTGACACCATTCTGTCGCAGAGCTCAACAACAGCCATGGATCCTCTGATAACCTGCAAACAGGGAGAGAGCAATGGAAATCAGCACCTGCACTGCCTGCTCACACTTCCCACAGTTCACAAGAGTTTTCTTAAATGCTTGGTCCTGGGCAGAAAAAGAGAAGTTGGGACTCAAGGCTTTTGCTTTGCTTTGCTTTCTTCACTAAAGGATGTTCCCTGTTTCTTCAGCAAGGAGATGAGACTGGCAATGAGGGAAACTTGCTAGTCTTTATAAAAAGCCATTAAACCAGCATGGAAATAAATAACTAAATAAGCTTCTGGAAAGAAAGCAGATTTTTAGACCTGACTCCTGATTTTTGCAAAGCTGTAGAACAACGATTCTCTCTTCCTGGAAAAGGTTTCACCCAGAAACAGACTCCGCTGCTGGCTGGGTAGCAGTGACCGGCCCCATCACTCAAGGTCCTGCCCGTGTTGGGCAGCACAAGTGCCTCCCCTGTACTACACAAACTCAAACCCTTTCTCCTTCAGCAGATGGATCTGCTGCACCAGCTACGCTGGGCCGGAGCTGGTTTTATGCCACTATCAAGAAGCTGTGAGTAACTGTGGCCACGGAGACCTAAGCAGCTGTAAGCGACGAGGTAAACCCTGAACTATTCAGCATCCTCTCACCTCAGGAGGTCCCTGGCTTGGTTCCTGGAGCACTGGCCAGGCCAGACGCTGTCACACATTTCCCAGAGACAGGTGGAGAGTGCAGACCATACAACAGACACAAAAGACCCACGTGAGAAGGGAGGAAGCTAATGGAGAAAAACCTAACGGGGGTGGGATGATGGAAATCCCTCACACAAAGCCTGACAGTGTTTTGAACAGCGTGGGGGCTGATGACAGATAGCTCCTTGGCAGCCCACCCATGGAAAATACAACAAACTATAAAGTGAAGAGCATTGCCCTGCCAGAGACAGCAGGATGTGGGAGCAAGGAATCTACAAAGCACCGGGAATCCGCAAACTGTGTGTAATCCTGTAAATCCAGGCTGGCAAAGTGGAGAAGCTTGAAGAGAGCCGAGACAACCACTGGAGGGGTTTGCAAGGAAGGCACCGCTTGACTGCACTTGTTTGCAGAAGAGCTTCTTTGCACCTCCAACAAAGGAGGCAACAGTAAGGCAGCCGGTCCTCATCTCAGCTGGCAGAGAGGCTCCACGCCCACGCTTGCAGCATTTTCACAAGCTCCAGAATACGGCCAGAAAGGCTACGTGTGACCATGCAAGGCCAGGTCCTCAGCCTGTGGTCATACAGCAGGCCGAGGAGCTGCACACACAGCAAGATGAACAGATGTGGCACACAGTGGCCAGACTGCTGGTGACACCGTTACCTGGCTGACTGATGACCACGTTTCAATATTCTGCTCTTCCAAGATTAAGTCAGTCACTTCCAGGTAATACTGGCCCAACTGCTCCAACATCTTCAGCTCCTCTCCCTCCTGGACTTCCACATCAGAAACTTGCTTTAGTAATTGAAGCACCGCAAGGAGGTCAGACGACTCCAGCACGGGTGTCTCTCCTTCCCTCAGAACAGTTGCCAAGACATCAAGAGCACCAACAGCAACAGAGAGGTTCATGTCTTGGACATCACTGGTGAAGACGTTCTCAGGAATCTGCCACGGAAAAGAAGTTTTAGTTCAATGCAGAGCCCTGATTCTGCCTGATCGCCAGCTGCGCCCTGGCAATGCCCTGCATGCCCTCGCTGGCGTGAGGACACCTGCCTGGCCAACCAGGCATATCTCAGGGGACAGCCTTGACATTTTGAACTCTCTTGTCCAGCCCCTCAGCCTCAGTGAGACGAGTCAGCCTGAAGCAACACTGTGTTTGTTTGATCACCGCACGAGGTACAGCCGTATTGGTCAGACTGTCTGACAGCAGCTCAGAAAAGGCCACAGGCATAACTGCTGGCAGTGACCTCCAACACCAGTAGGTGCCAGCAAGTCCACGCCAACAGCTCCTGCCTGCTGCCGGCGTCAGCTGCCGCTGCTGGGGCTGCAGGACTCACCACAGTCCTCTCTGCAAGCGTGTTCACACGGCTGACAAGGGAATGGCTGGATTCCAGCTGAGCTTTTTGCAGTTGCCAGTATGCATCTGAGAATCAAACAAAAGCATAACCATTGCTGTGGTGTGTAGCAGCGTGGTTACCACAAGCCATGTTCAAAGCCTGGGGAATGGTGGATAAGTTGGTAGGACAGTCAGGTCTATTTCTAATACAAGATCCCATCCAGAGAGGCAGACTAACACTTCTTTTCTGCCTCCTCCCCATGTCCCCCTGGCCAACGAGTCTGGAGACGCCTGGACTGGGAGACACTCTACAGCATTGCATCCAGAAGCCGTGTAACATGTACAACCACTGCTTAACTGGAGAACAGCAAAATAAGTGCATGCAACTGAAGCAAAGTCACAGCTACAGCAGGTTTTGCATGCGATTTCTTCAGAGCAGACACGAGGCCGCCCCATCACTGGCCATCATCCTAGCTAGGACCTCCAGGATTGAATGCCATGGAAGTAATGAATAAATAAATAACAGATGCTGTACCCTTTCTGTAGCGACAGATAAAAGGCAAAGACTGCAAACAAGATGCGTAACTGAATCCACTGGTGCCAACTTCAAAAACTCGGCATTCCTCAACAGGCCCTGTGGAAACACACAGAAACAGAAGGCGCGGGTCCCCCAGAGACACGCCATCCCCAGCAGCAATCATGTTTCCTGCAAGCAATCCACGAACCCCGCTGAAGACAAAAGCTGTGGGCTGCTCCTTAAGCAGCCCCAGAGCCAGAGCAGAGCAGGGACTGGGCTCAGAAACCCTCCCGACCCGCCTGGTAAATCCTCTCCAGAAGGACCTCGGAGGAGGCGGCAGTGCCAGGTCCCGAGTTTGTGATTTATCAGTAATGTCACACCAGTCTGGCTGAGGGACTGAATCCCTCCTCCCAGCAGAGCGCCGAAGCACTGGGTGTGCAAACCCCAGGAAACAGCACCACTGAGAAGCAAGCCATTTCCCTCAGCAGCAGAGAAAGCCTGTAACTAGCCCAGGACACCTGAGCAGCTGTCTTTGCCAGGGCCATTGCAGGGGTCTTCAGTGACCGAGGGTTTAGTGATGACCGTGCCTTTAAGTGCGATTTGTAAACTGCCCAGCACAGCTCTGAATGTGCTTCTGCTTTCCTTCCCGAAGGAGAAGGACCATTGCACAAACGGCACCAAATTCCCTCTCTAAGGACGGGACCAGCTTCTCGGACTGTCCCTGCGTGCTGACCCCCCACTGCAGAAGGGACCTGCAGCAGCGAGGGGCACGAGACCTACCCGGGCACAGAAACTGCGCCGTCACTTCCTGAACGCTGCTTTCAACCTCCAGAGCGTTTGAGCTCCACCCAAACACCAGGTCTTGCTCCACCACCCAGCACGACCGAACTTTCTCAATCTGCTCCGCGCTGAGGGTGTTCTGCCAGATGTGCAAGTCGGAGATGTTCCCACTGAAGGACTCTTTCTCCTTGAAGGTGCCCCCCAGGGAATCTTGATCCTGTCCAATTATGAAAGTCCCCTGGCCGTAGATAGCCTGGGGGGCAGACGGCCCCACAGCGCACAAACCGCTGGCAGACGCTCTCCTTTTACCGTCGGCGTAGATGGCCCAGGTCCCGTTTCCCTGCTGCCAGGTCACGCAGAAGTGATGCCACTGTCCATCAGCACGGAACACGGGCAGGTATGGGGAATGGTGCCCGTGGACTATCAGAGCAAACCGAACAAAGCCTTCCTCGTCGACAAAGCCACGGAGCTGGAACTCGTTAATAAAAGCTGGCACAGCATAGGAGAAGATGGTAGCGATCTCCTGGGTCCTGGTGTCCCACTGGAGGTGGGCGCAGGCTGTGACAGCAGGCAGGGCTGGGAAGTCAGATAGCACCTTCACGTACTTTGTGTCTGTTTTGTCTCCGAATACCAGGACTGGTACAACGTGGTCCCCTAGAAGGACAAATTTCAGCCAGGACAAAGGAAGATGCACGGGCCAAAGCCTGCTCATCTGCCACAGGGATGAGACCATCATTTTCATTTGCCTCCTACTCAAGCTAAGAATTCACGGACCCTGCAGGCAAGGCCATCCTGCAAGCGTGCAGCAAGGCTTCTGCCTCCCCGTGCCTGCAGGGCATCAGGAAGGCAGGCAAGCTGCCATTGCGTCATTTCAGCAAGTGTAATTTCCAGAAACTTAGTTTTCTAGCAAAGAGGATTGCAAACAAGGAATATGGAAGGAACAACATGTTCCCAAGCATCCCATGCTATAGCAACCAAGAGCATAGTCAAATAAAACCTTTGAGGCATCTGCTATGAGGTGCCTTGCTGCTGGGGAGCGCCCGTTCTCCTGGTCCTGTCTCTAACATCACTGCTCTCCAGGACCCGCAGGTCAGGAACGGCGAGGCTGGGCAAAGCCAGACCTGCTTCACAGGGAGATGGTGCAGGGGGACAGAGCAGAGGAGCCGTTTGCAACTCCCTTCTCTTCCAATGCATTAAAAAATCTTGACAGCGACCAGCTGATGCCCTGGGATCACTGCTGTTCATGCTGCCAGTTCCAGCTTGTGACGGGGGTCCTGGGTGCTACCACAGTGACAATAAAAAATGACTGGCAACTTTTCCAGCCAGATTAATTTTTCAGAATGAAAAAGATTCAGCAATGAACACGTCTCCAAATAGTCCAAGCCCACTTATACTCACGTCTCCATTTTGGTTTGTGCAGGACACCATCCCTTTCGTTTAGCCAGACAGAACCTCTGATGTGGTGGGACTGCAGCAGTTTGCTAAAGGAAGCTCGCTCACTGTCCTGGGGCTCAAAAAGCAGCTGGGCAAAGCGTTGTTCACAGTATCTGTCTGCATGCCACCAGTCCAAAGCAGTGGCCACATATTCGTACACGTGTCTTGAGGTCTCAATTGTGACAGGAGCAAAGCCTGGAGAAAGACACACACAACGTGGAGCAACAGAAAGGCTCTCCAACCCGCTTCCGCGCCACACAGACCACAGGGTCGGTCTCCTGCAGCATCCCCAGGCGTTTACAAACACTGCCTGGTGCACCCCCGAGGAGCTGAAGGCAGGAGCTCATTTCCATATCCAGCCCTCGGGATGTTCGGTGGGCACAGTGTGATGGAAAAGTCCGGACTATATTGGACATAAACCGAGGGACGTCCGTGAGCCTGCTCACAAACGGAAGGGCCAGCCTAGGGCTGGAGCTGGGCCCGCTTCTGTGGGACACGCAAACCCTCGCCGAGCTCAGTCCACAGAAAAAGCTGGCTGTGGCACGCCCAGGGACTGCCCTCGGGGCAGCCTGCTCAAAGCCCTTACCTACAGGCAAATGTCCTCAGTTTATCCAGCTCCTACCAGCTTCTGCATTTGCAGATGCGATTTGCAAGCACAAAATAACCTGTTTTGTTGGCAGTTACAGCGGCACAAAGACTAGCAGCCGAGCAGTACTCACCTGATTTTAGACAGTAATTTCATAGTTAGCCAAGCAAATACTTAGCTATGCAAATATAATTTCAGGCACAAAACGGGGTATCAGAAAAAGCTTCTTTACCTTTGTTTCTGCCTGGACACCTTTTTATGCGTTGTTTCTCTGTGCTGAATATTGCTTGTAAAAACAGACAGAAGTGCTGATAAAACCACTAACCTTTAGAAGTCTGATTCTTGGCAAGGGCTGCAAAGGCAAAGAGACTCCTGGACAGGCTACCGACCTGTTGGAGAGGATGTTTTGTAACATTCAGATAAAGCATTAATATCATCTCAAATACTCCAATTATAAAAATTACTGTAAAACTCACCAGAAAGCTGAAGAACCAAGAATCAGGTCTCAAGTCTCTCCTAAACATGCTGACCAGCTGGAAAGCTTTCGCCCTTTGCTAGAATAAACAAAACATCATTAGAGATGCATTGCAGAGACAGAAGCATGCTGCAGAAAGCTGGTTCTCAGACAAGGCTGCTGGCCTCCCAAAGTCTCGAATCAAAAAAGAGAAAACGACCCTCTCTGAAATACCTGCTCCGGGTAGTACCCTATCAAAATAATTCTCAGTTCTTAAAGAACTCAAGGTCTCAGTTTAACATTTGTTTCCAGGATACAGAATAATTAATCATAAAACATATACAGATGTGCGATAGTAATAGGCAAGTTAGCAGAGCCTCCTTATCTGCATTAAATACATAAAAAAGCCATCATAAATTGCATTGTTAAACAGTGTCACATCACTGGCAGCTTTTCTCCTTTCTTTTAAAGCCGGCAGGAACACAGCACCAGCACCGATCCTGCAGAGCGGCAAGCGCAGCCTGCGCGACCAGCGCCTGAACGCAGAGCTCAGCACCGCGGAGCTCGGCACCGCAGAGCTCAGCGCCACGAAGCCGTCCCGCAGCGCTGCCCCATGCCGGGACGCTGCGGGGAGCCCCCGCCTCGCCGCCGGACGGAAAGCCTGAGCGTGAGGCCGTATAAAACCTAGCAAAGTCGTAGAAAAGGGTATGTAAAGATACAAACGTGGAAACTGGCAATGAGATCTCCAATGCAAACAAGTCCTAAAGCTGCCTCTCGGCACTGCCACTGCCAGTCACCTCCCTGCTCCCAACGGGACGCTGCGCGCCCAGAACAGCACACGTTGGAGCACTTTGCTGCTAAGGGAGTAAGGGGATCGGTTCTGAAGCCCCGACTCTAAATACATCCACAACCAGTCTTCCAAAGTGCAGCAGTGACTCTCTAAACGCAGAAGGCAGCTCCAGGCCCCCCGGGGAGAAGCACGTTTGGCTCCGCGCTCCTCGGCTCGGTGGGGGACGGGAGCCAGCAGCGCCCCGCCAGCGGACCGGCCCCGGCCCCGGCCCCTCCGCCCCCCGGCCCCGGCCCGTCACCGCTCCAGGGGGGGCCCCGGCGGTGCCACCGCGGGAAAGCTGCAGCGGCCCCGGCAGACAAACACGGCAGCGACCGCCGATGCAGCGGGCGGCGCGGGCGCCGGGGGCCCGGGGCCGGGGCTCGCTGCGGCGCAGCCGCCGGCGGGACGAGCCCGAGGGCCGGGCTGGCAGCGGGGGGGCCGGGCGGCAGCCACGGCCCCGACGGAGAGGGGGTCCCGCGGCCGGGCCGCCCCGCTCTGCTCCGCGGGGCCACCGCGCCCCGCTCCGCACCCCGCGCCCCGCTCGGCTCCCCGCGCCGCGCCGCACCCCGCGCCCCGCTCCGCACGCCCCGTTCCGCACGCCTCGTTCCGCACGCCCCGTTCCGCACACCGCTCGGCTCCCCGCCCCACGCCGCACACCGCGCCCCGCACCCCGCGCTCCGCACCCCGCGCCCCGCTCGGCTCCCCGCCCCGCTCCGCGCTCCGCACCCCGCAGCCGCCCGCAGCCCGCCCCGCCGCCGAGCCTCCTCCGTGCCGGGCGCCTCGCCCCTCGCAGCCCCGCTCGGCTCCGCGGCTCCCCCGCCCCGCAGCGCCGGGCCCGGGCCGCACAAAGGCGCTGCCGTTCCCCGCGCCGGGCCGCCCCCGCGGGCAGGGCCGGGCCGGGCGGCGGCACGGAGGGCGGGGGTCCCGGGGGCCGGGGCTGGACCGGGCCGGGCCGGGCCGGGCCGGGCGGGCGGCGCCTGAACGGCGACACCGAGTCCCAGGGGCGGTGCTGGGCTCGGGGACACCCCCCCCGCAACCCCCCCCCCGCAACCCCCCCCCCCGCTCCCGAATCCCACGACGGCTCCTGCAGCTCGCTCCGCTCCCGACGCCCTCGCCCCGGCTGACAGCAAAGCACTCACAGTCCTCCCCGCTCCGCAACCTGTGCTGGCAGCGCGGGGGATCTTCTTCCCAGGCAATCACTTCTCCGTGGAAGTCCCCGATAAAGCTTCCCGGGAAATCTGGCACGTGCTCTTGGCAGGAAAATCAGGCGGTGGGGGAGTTACCGGGGATCCGCACAGCAGCAAGAGTCTAATACCTGCATGCTCGGGAGCGCAGGTGAAGAAGGTCAGGTCTAGAGGAGATGTCTAGGAGGACAAACGAAACCCCCGGGCTGATACACGAGCAGGGGCAGGGCTGAAAGGCAGAGTCGCACGGGCAGGAGCTCGGCAGGGCACCTCCAGCGCGTCCCCCGCCTGATTTCCTCGCCGAGCGGCCTCAGCGTTCTGGCGTTTCCTCAAGCCCGGGCCCACGGCAGCCGCGGGGAGGACGTGACGGCCACCTCTCCCCGCCTCGCAGGACAGAGCTGCTCTTTTGGTTAATGCCCACTCACTTTTGCTACAGCAACAGGCACGCAGTCCCCACTCCTCCCCTCCCAGTGCATGCTTGAATCACACCATGGATTCACGGGCAACTGGCTTTTGTTCTTCAGGGTCTTCGTCCGGGAATGAAGGCAATTACCGCATCCCAGCGCCTCTGCTCGCTGCAATAAATCTCTCACAGAAGAATGGACCTTGGAGGCAGCTGCTCTGGGCTGCTTAGTCACCGCTGCCACTTGGGAAAGGGCCTGGCACTCAGGACAGCATGGCACAGAGCACCAAAGGCTTGCCAAGCTGCGTGGCCGCACCGGGAGAGGGCTCTGCAACTCACTGCGGTTTGGCCAAAACTGGATCCTGCTCCCCGAGTGATGGAGGGAGCAAAGGGTGCGAGGCAGAGCCCAAGTTCGCACCAAAGATCTTTGGAGGAAAAGCGCAAAGTGTTTTTCAAACTTACGGCTGGATTAGGTTTAATAAGAGTTAGAGTTCCCCAGCAGATAATAAACTATTTTCTTTATGCCCCTGTCTTAGACAGAATTAAACACCTTTTGTAGCAGCACTAAATGCAGTTTTCTGGTAGCATTAGAAACAGAATCCAGCCCGCAGCCTCCCGCATTGCTCCTCTTTTCTGTAGCCATAAAAATCAACCATCCTCTGTGCACATGCAGAGAGCTGAAGACAAGTTTCTTACTGTGCTTACTGAATGCCACCGGAGTTTCTAACCTCACCTACACAAGTTCTTTGGATTTAAACGTGAACTAACTTCCATAATCACACACTGGACTTTCAAATAAGACTTGATGCTCTGGCTGGAATCAAGGACGCCTCTGGAGACTCCGGCAAGAGCGCTTCGCTGGCGTTTCAAAGGAAGGGCGACAGCCAGCACATGGAAGGTAATAATTGGCACCTTGCTGTCCTTCCACCTAAAATCGCAGCTAAAAGGCCCCAAAGAGTGCAGGCTCCTGGGCTGCTGAGCAGGTCCGGAGAGCGGGGCCCAGCGCCTGGCCCGCAGGACGCTTCCTTGGCCCTCGCGGCTCTCCGGAGGATTCCCTGCGGCCGCGCACGCGCGTGGGCGCTGCCATCTGCTCCTTGCCATGGCAGCAGAGCCATCGCCACCAGCGCTGGTAATTCATCATTGTATCGGCACTGATTCCCACAAAGCAAATACTCCAGCCAGGCAGCTGTCTCCTTAGGGCAAAGGCAGCTCCTGAAGTCAGCCTCCATTCATACATCTCAAAATAAATTAGAAATAACAGAGTTCTTTGAGTTAAGAGATGTCCATCCAAGAAGACCTCGGCAAGCAGACATATGACCTTGGGACGGTTAGATGGTAAAATCCCAATGTACTTTAATGCCTGTAAATCTCTCTAATAAGCAGCTGAGCAAAGGGCAAATTGTGTTGTGCAGTTTGGGTGATGCTGTCACTCCGGGTTAGCTTATTTTAAATAGGTTGCAATTCTGTTTACATGCAGTCAATTTAAAAAATCAGCTCAGGTGCATTTTAGGAAGTGTTATCCTTACCAGTTAGTAAACCCTGATCTGCCACCCTCAAGGCACATCTTTCACACAACCCTTGGAAGAGCTTCCCAGCACATGGGCTAGCAACATGTTAATCTTTATAAATCAAATATTTGCCAAGTGGAGTAGAAAGCCATGTGTCTAAGCAAGATGCATTGAGAAATGGAACAAAGCACTGCGTGTGTCAGAGATCACTCGGTCATGTTGCAAGCCTGTCCCTCGCAGAGTTATCCTTCAAAATAACATTTCCCTAGCCCAGCTGTAGATGTTATTCTACTCCAGCATTTGTTTTTTCCCACTTTTTACTGCACAAACCTGACCCTCTCTCTGACCAAGCTCCTCCTCATGGAGTTTAACGTCACCCAGCCTTTCTCTGAACTAGATTGGGATCCGAGCTCAGACAGGGCTTGCCAAGTGTTGACTTAGGAGGCATTGGTAGAAGAGATGCAGGCTTACCTCCCTCCCGCCTCGTAGCGGGGCTGTGAAAGTATCTCACACGCCTGCTGTATCTCAATTATTTTACACTTTCACCCATCTGAAAATTTCACAAGCTGCTGTTTGGTGCTGATGCCTCACACCGATACCAGCCCTGCTTCTGCAGTTCAAAGCTGCCTTGGTACCCTTGTTTATCTGCATATGGATGTTTCTCTGCTTCAGCAAGGGATACTGCTGTTGTCGGGTTTGGGAGGAACAGAAAGCACAGAGTCTCCATCCTAATAAACCATCTTCAACTGTCCAACTACTTATTATTCAGAAAGAAGAGTGAAGCGGCTGCTGCTCCTCTCTCGGCTAATGCTGAGTACCCGAGAAGGGGCAGCGGGCTGCCTGTGAGTGCACAGGTAAGAATTTGAGCCTTCTGCTGCCTCTCACTCGGGCACTTCCCTGCGCAGCGCAGACGGAGCCCAGATGTCTCTCACATGCCGAAACTAAAACTCCAAGCTGCTTCTGTGGGGCCAAAGCACTTCTGCTTTCCAGTTCCACCAACAAAGCCTTCCACCAGATGCCGTCCACCCCAGCACGAGGGCATTGCAAACGGGCCGTCTGTAACTTCCACAGAAGAAAGTCTGTGGCAGACTTAAGGCTGAGAATGGACAGCCTACCAGTGGAACAGGAACAGGACTAATGGATTTCTGAGTGTGTTCTCAGCCTGTAAAGTCAACACATCCCTGGAACAGACACTTCTGTGCTAAAGCTCCTCTCCTTTTCCTTCTCACATCCCTGAGATTCCCGTGTGTAAAGACAAACGGGAGCTTGCTGTCCCATGAAATCCAGCTGGCTGAAAGGCTGCTGGCTTCTGCTCCTGCAGGACCTCCAGGTCAGCTCTCCCAAAAGAAGACTCATCAGTACTCAGGAAGCAATTAACACTGCATTGCGGTGATCCGGTCACGGCACAGCTTCCCGCTGTTCCAGCTGACAGGGAGACGTCAGTCCAGGACATCCCATGTCTGTCACTCCAAGCAAGCTGTTAACACACGTTATCACTCTCACATGGATGAAGCTATCAGAAGCAGCAGTGCCTGGAAAAATCTGGACAACTCTTCCACCTCCTCTGGACAAAGTCACAGCATCACCACCCAACATCCACGCACGCATTGCCCAGAAGACTGGTCCGTAGCTACACAGCAACCACGGACCGGCCAAGCTAGCTAGCAGCAGTCATCAAGTGCACAGTTTGCTCTTCGGACTTTGGATCGTGGATGCAATTTCACATTCACAGCTCTGCAGGAGAGAGACAGGAGGACACGTGTTCAAGCTAATTCTTCAGGTTTCCAAACAAGCGTACTTATTCTGCACACTAAAAGTCTACACTGATTTGCTTTTATGGCCAGACACCTGCATGTTTGGCAATCCCATTATTTGTCCAGTTCTCTCGATTTCCTCTCCCCCTCTCCTTTCAAGTCTGTCACATCAGGGTTGACCAAACTTCTTGATGCTACAAGCTTCACGTCAAGAGCCTGGTACGTCAGGGATATGTCCCTAAGGAAGCCGAGGGGAGAGGCTACAAGCTCCCAAGCAGGAAGAGCAATACCTTCCCAAGGGGACGGAGTGACCCACGCGTGCAGGTCTCAAGAGCCTGTCTGTACCGGCTCGCCTCCTCGCACAGCAAAACGCCCCATTCACCCTGCAGCCCTCACCCCACCATGCCCCCGTTAGCAGCAGCGTGGCCTGCCTTCAGCACATGTCACACCACAACTGCTTGCAAATGGGGAGCTGTGCAAGAGCTCTGCGGTGAGTATCTGTGTCTCCTCTCCCTGTTTTGTGCACTGCTGAAAGTACAGCTTGGGAGCTGTCACTGAAGACATTACTTTGTGGCATATGGGAATCGTAAGTTATATGCCTGGGGAGATGGAACTTACAGCAAGGAAAAGATTTTCCTAATTTACCTCTGTGGCTTCCCTGTTGGAAGATGCCTGCCTGTTGGAAGAACTCCTGCACCAGCAGAAAAAAAGTTTGAGACTTGCTGATCCATTATTTTATTCTAATAGTGTACTCTAAACCAGCTGCGGTGGTTAGCTGCTTCCCTTGCAGGTTCAGTACTGGTCACAAGAAGCGGCTGAGACTCCTTGTGTTGCTGCATTGCTTTCAGGGCCTTTGTAGGGTTAGTAATTTGGGAGACTTTTAAACATTCAGAGTGCCAAGTATGGAGCATTGCCCAGGGCTTAAAACTTGCATTAGTTGGGTAAAAAATCTATTCCACAGATGCCGGTACGTAGTCCTAGCCCTGGCTAAGCAATGCAGAGCTCCCACTGCAGCTTCGGTGCACAGAGCCCCGCTTGGTGCTGATTTCCTATGATACAGCGCTGACAGCAAGGCATCTCAGCTGAGAAGGGAGCATTTCCTCCACAACCCCAGCCTTATATTTCTAAGGCCAATGATCCTATTCCAGTGCTGTTTTGCTTTCTAGACTTGTTTGTAGAGTTAGATTTAACCAGGGTTTTATTTTGTTGTTTTTGTTTCTTAAACGCCCCCAAGTCTCAGTGAGGTTTGTTTTAACAATCTCTTGCGGACATGCCAGCCTTAATCTCACTCTTCCAGGCCCCTCTTATTGTCTGGGATGAAAGCGCAACGCAGAGCCTCCCCTGCTAATTGCCAGCTCTATGTTTCCCAGTGACAGGCGTATTGTCTGGAGGAACAGAGCCAATTGTGTCCCTGCGCAGTGGGGCATCAGCTGCTGATATTAGAGAGCCTTTCAGGGGACCTTGGGCATGGCTGGTTATTTAGTGCCATCATTTATAACAAATCTGTGTAGCCTAGAAACTTTTAATAGAAAAAATAGGACCTGCCTTTATTATTCATCAATCTTTGGCTTTTTTCTCAAGCTGCTAACTACTCCTAAATCTCCCATCCTCCTACCAGCAAGACAGGGCATTTGGTTCCAATCCTCTTTGAAACACTAAATCTCTCTGATACCCTTTTTCCATAGTTTCCTAATAAAGGGGTTTTGCTGGTTTAACCAGATGCCCACTGTGGACCTACTTTAACCTGTAATCACAGCTAGCAAAAAGTTTGCAAGTTGTTATTCCTGTGGGGTGCATTCTGAAGCAACGGGGCTCGTCGATATGGATGGGGTTAGGTTCACAAACATCACGGAGAGGTGGTTTGTGTCCTCTGGAGATCCTGAGTAACAGCCCTGAGGCAGGGAGCTCGCTTCGGGGGACAGTGACTCTGCGCCTGCCTTATCAGGTAAAAAGAGGGGCTCTGGTGCTCAGACGGAGTGAGGAAAGGCAGCAGCAAGAGAGCTCCTGAGAGATGAGAGGAAAAAGGACAAGAACAATATTAGCCCCAGATCGCATCTGTCTTTCCCATTTTTCACATTAAAGGGTAAAGCTTTCCATACGTGACTGTTGCACAACAGCAGAGCTCCAGCCAGCACTGCAGCACCATGCGACCAGAGACGCAACAGACCATTAAGCAGATGGCCCAAGTTCTCGCTGCAGGAACCTGGCAATCGAGAAACCATCTCTTCACTGGATTTAATCACGTCAGTCACAAGACAGGAGGGAGGGCCTACAAACAACCGGCATAAGCAGTTCCACATCAACTTACGGGAATACAGATGTTGAGAAGAGGAAGCGTGTTGTGTCTGGCTGAGCCCTGGGTGCCTTCGCAGTTTTGGAGCAGCGTTTCGGTCAGACTAGCCCTGGCAAGGAGGTTTCCCCTTAGTTCTGCTCTCTCTCACACTGTGCAACATCAATACGTGCATCCAATAACCAGTGCTGGGAGACCTGTGCCGACGTGCAGGTATCACACCAAGGAGCATGAGCAGCCCTGAGGGACACAGTGGTCCCCTGGGGCCACGGTGCCTCCCTGGAGACCCTCCCTGGGCTGGCCGTGGAGTCACAGCATCTCCCTGCAGTACGCACTCTTGCCCAGCAAAGCAGACCCACCCCCACACAGAAGACTCTTTAAAATACCTTATGACTATTTATACAAAGCAACAGTGAGCAGTAAGAAAAGTAATTCTGGCTTTTATAGCTTAAAAAGGATGTGAGGCTTTGCTTCTACCAGGTACAGAGTGAAGCTTTTTCCCAGTGCCAGATAATTAACCCGGTGAGGCTGGAATGATCAGTTCAGCAGTTTATCAGCTGCTGTCAGTATCTGAGCTACTCTCAGTTTTACCTCCAGGATGTTCGGTGGTTCCTGTTGTGATCCCAGGGAAGACAAAAGCATTTTGGGTCCCATGGGATGAAATAGAGACTCGGCTCCAAAGCAGTATTGTGGGTTTATCATCACTTGTCCATTTGAATGAGACAATCGGACACTTCCCTACTCATCAGCTCTTCCCATCTTTGTCAGAATTAGGACATTAAGCTAGATTCCTGTCACAGAGATACCAGTAATAAAGGTTAAACGTGGATATTTAGACCACAGAATTGTAAAATAGGCTCAGGTGTTATAACAGAAGCTCCACATGTTGCTTTGAAGCTCACGGAAGAGAGCCATCTCTTCCAACGCTGCCTTGGTTTTCCCTGCCCAAGGGGGAACGAAGGGGTAGTGCTTGGCAATGAAAGCACAGGGAGAACCGGAGATTCACAGGACGTGTAATTGCTCCCTCAAGGACAAGTCACTGCTCAGATGAGGCTGTCGCTTCCTTCCATCCCTTTTGGGTGCAATCCAGGTGATCGTTTGGATTTTCTAGCCCAGCGTCAACTCTACTGTACTCACCTGCTGTCTGCAGGCAGAGAGGAAAGGCGGCAGCAACCTAGATACAGACCCACCCTGAGATTATGAAGGGACGATCTGCACATACGGCATTCTCAGAGCTAGGAAGACCCCAGTCTAACAGCTTGCCCATTTCTAAGAGGCTTCCTTCACGCTCCCCAGCCATCCCTGGTGTCACTGAGCCCGACTGCAACATTTGGAAGGGGCTGAACCCGCTAGAGGACACCGACACTCTCAGAGAGGAGCAAGCAGAGCCGGGGAAGCTGTGGGCTGTGATCCACACACACCTGCAAGAACAGCAGCATCTGCAGCAGGTTGTTTTTCAAGAGCCAGGCATCGCTCCCTACTTCCCTGCAGTTTTCTTCATGCTGGATTGCAGTACCCCTGGCTGCCCAGCTCCCCATCACCCCAGTTTAAAATTGGGTCCTCACTGCTCAGTATTCCCACTGTATTTTTCTTCCCACCTCACTCACATCTCGTGGTATTCCTCAGTGCCAACGGGAAACACTTTTCCTGCAATACGGCAGGTCACAGCTATAAAATATATACAGCCTCTACCTGCTGCTCCAAATGTGTTCTGCAAATGTGAATGCTTACAGGTTACCAACACCTATTTTTGGAAGTTTAGCCTGTGTCAATAACGACTGTACCTCTGCGGTCATGTTCAGTCGACTCCAATGCATATTCACAGCCCAGATGGAGACCCCCCACTTCACATCCCTTTTAATGACACACAGCAGCATCTCGGAGAGCGGCACGGAGACCTCTTCGTACCTTAAACTCTCTTCCTCCTCTCCCAACTCATGTAGTTTTGCCAGCTTGTTCTGCCAGAACCTAAATAAATCTGAAAACTTATTCCAGGACTACTAACAGAAGGACTTTTGCAATTGTCAACGGAACACCAGAAATTCAGGCACTTCTCCTAACCAGTATTGACAAGTGATAGACAGTAGCATAATGATTCGAGTAGCATAATGCTAGAAAATAGTGTAAGATCAGCACTGGACTCTCGAGTTTCTAGCACCCTGTAGCATTTAGCTGAAAGCAAGCAAAGGGCTCCCCGTGTACTTCATTCGTTCCCCTCCCACGGAGGCAGACAGCCTATTTCTTACGTCTACACCTCTGCCAGCTCCGTTTTCACCATTCAGAAAATGGTTCTTTCAGAAACTCTTGGGAACTTGCTTCACATTTCAGTGCATCATCCCCTTGACTGCAACACTTGTCTGCTCCCAGCTTCAACCTCTTCTTTCAGTTTTCAAAGTAATGAGGACACCCGCTTGGACTCAGGTCAACTCTCTAGTTCCTGTAATGAGTTTAAACACCTCAAACACACCTCCTGCTTTTGGAAGCTACAGTTGCACAACAAAGAAGATCCCTGAGAGGTCACCTTCTGTCCTGACCCGGGCAAGCACTTACTCGATTAGCTTTGTTTTAGCCACAGGTTGGTAAAGTTTTAGTCTATCTAGTTCTGATCTTGTCAGAATTGTATTTAAATTCTTCTGACAGATTCTTGGCCTGCAGCTTGTTAACAGATCGTTGTTGAGGCAAGATGTTTGAAATTAGAGTGGTTTTGAACAGGAGAGACACATGGCGCGTTTATTCTCCAGTTCAGTGATTATCTCTCTGCCTGGCTCCGCTCCTAACACGAGTTCACCCTGGGACGTTACAGGAGTTGCTGGCTAGTTTGGGAGCTAGCGGGTGTGTTGGAATATGCATGAGGCAGCCACGACCGGGGTTCAGGCACAACTGCAACATGCGCTTTCAGGTTCTGGACAATTTGCATTGCCTCTGGCCAGCTCTAATGAAAATCAGTCCCCTGCAGGGCGGGATGGTGCAGGGCCCCAGCGTACTCTCCCACGAGTCCTGCGGACAGGCGTTGAGCATAAGGACAGTCAGCCTTCAGTTAGCCGGACTTCAGGCAGCAGAGATACAAGTGTGGCTACTCACAGCACAAGAAAGCATTTCCTAGGTTTCTCTAA
The DNA here is from genome assembly GCF_047370975.1 of Nipponia nippon. Classification (NCBI taxonomy): domain Eukaryota; kingdom Metazoa; phylum Chordata; class Aves; order Pelecaniformes; family Threskiornithidae; genus Nipponia; species Nipponia nippon. Next base: position 11,796,306 of record NW_028262332.1, on the reverse strand, counting down.
TTGACTGTCATTTCACACGCTTGTGCCAGGGGTGATTTGTCACCTTTTCTTTTGAACGGTTGTAGGCATCAGTCCCATAGCCACAAGCTACTGGGCACCACACTCCCACCAGCGCTATACTGGGATCCTTGCTGGCTTTTACCCGACAGAGCTGCAGGCTGCACTGCTGTACTCGGAGCCCTCGAGACTGCCTCAGCGTGTGCCGCTGTTGGGCTGACCGTGGCGATCAGGGCTGTCCGGCTGTCCTTTGAAAACCTTCAACAAACAGGTTTAGGTGCCAAGTTATTCCATCGGAGAGTGCTGGACCAATGGAAACCCTCTGCCCATCACTCTGTCCCGGTACAGAAAACCAATCCTGTCTCTACAGGATCAAAAGCCTCATCTACTAAGACTTTATTTTTTGCAACTCCCTTATTCTAGAGAGCAAAACATTGACTGATGATTTACACTTGTTACCCTGAAGAAACAGCACGTTTGTCTTTCATACTGCAAGAGCAGGTGCAAGCTTCGTAGAGTAAAACTGTACTGAAGATTTTGCTAAACATTCCAAATTACCCAATGTCTCTTTAAATAAAGTCCAAGAATTTAAGATGTCATTTGGCACTCACGCACAAAGCAAGCACTGAAACCAGGCAGGGTATAAATGCAGACACTAAAATACCTGGGAGTTTATACATTACATACACACGCATACTGTAAAGACATAGGCTTCAGCTTGAATGCCCACCTGCTGAGAAAAACACTAACACTCCTTGTATCCCAAGTAAGTTTTTAAAAATGTGTCTGGAGTGCTATTTAACTTCCCTGTCAGATGTCTTGTAGGATGATAAACCTGGATTGCAGCTTTGTTAAGGCTAGAAAAAGATTTCAGGACTGCTTTAAAAAATAAAGAGAAAAGTTTGCATTCTTCAGGCTTCAGCACAGTTCATCATACCAGGTGAAGGTAAGCCCGGAAAGTACATAGCCCTAGATTTTCAAGAGGATATTTCAGACAGTGCAAAGATGACCTTCCTCATGCTAAACAAACCGCTGACAGTCCATCTGCTGTCTGTCAGCGGGCCATGCGAGCACTCCTGTGCATATTGGCCCAGAACCTTAGAAATTCATTTAACTTGACACTCTTCTCCCCAGCGTGCTTTCTTCTAATACTGGTAGGCTTACCACGCTCTTCAGAACAGGACCATCACATCATGTCCCTTCCAACCTAGCCCGGCGGGTACCCAAGGGCAGTGGGTACGCGCAGGACGCCACCCGTTACCCCATCACCTGTTCTGAGGAACAGAGGGCAGTTGTCAGGGCTTGGTGGTCCTGATAACAACCGCACCTGAGGACGCTGAAGGACTGTAGGAAACACAAACAGGACATCTGTGCATGCAGCGGAGGGCATCGACCCAGAAGCAAAGTTTGCAATACAAGGGGTGTGAAAAAGCCCACGTAGGATGTTCAGAAAAGATCTTACTCTTAAGACCATCAGTTGTATCTACATAAATGGGACTGGAAACGGGTATCCTCTAAAGCTGAGAGGGAGAAACAAGCATTTGTCTGAATCTCAGCCAGCCATTAGCCGGCAATAGATGGAGCTAGTGGTGCACTAAGACGGCTTTGAACTAGGGAAGAGATGTACTTGCACATCTGCAAAAGAGCCAGTAACGTACCTGGGAGGACAGGAAAAGACACTATATTACTAGAAGGTAAAACAATAATTGTAGGACATCTGCTTAGTTGTCAAGGACCAAGAGGGAAATAAAGCTGTTGTCCCCTCTAGCTAAAACCTGCTGTTTCTTTTCCCCAGACTCCCAACCACCAACTGCTCTACAGTTTGTATGCCAATCCAATTTTGCGCCTGTAATTCACCCCAGAGACTGTTTATTTTAACTTTATCAAGTGAAGAGAAAAACAACTGTGTTAGAATAAAAAAAAGAGCATCTGGCAGAAGGATATTCTTTCTCTCAGACAGCTTTCCAGCCTAACCAGTGTGCAAGAAAATGGGGTTTTAGTTACTCAAGGGTTGAAAGAAGGGGGAGAAGACAGCACAGAGTGCAGGTTCTCTGTGTGCTCATCTTAAAGATGGTCTTTTGTGGTCTGTTGGAACAAATACTCTCAGTATATCATGCTCCACCTCAAACCAGGCAGCCACGTCTCATCTGGGCCCTACAGGACCCAGCAGCTATGAATCCACACACAGGACACGCTGTCCGATGTAGCCTATGCCAAAAAAGCGACCTCTGGAGCCCCATCAGCTGATCAGTACATCAGTAATGTATCCCCAGGAGCCCCCAGCCTGCGTGGGACAGAGCAACACAGCTTTCTAACAGTTCACAGAAATCAAATGGCATTTAGGAAAACAGACACGTCCATTCCTTTTTCCAGATTTTGAGCATCAGGCACCTTTCCCCCCGCTTCAGCGGCACAGCGACTTTGAGCCACGTCAGCACGTGTCTGAGTTCACCATCTGCAAGGTGTCCTCAGCGAGAGCTTGCCAACCAAAGGATCTCTTGTTTCCCTATCCCAAACATAAACCGATTCTTTCATATTTCATTGCAGGGCTTTCCTAGTCACGGGCAGGGGCTAGTGCACGCTTGGCTCTGCAACTCCTCCAGTCTGAGCACTGCTGGTGGTTTTTTTGCTGCAAGACTGGCACAACCAAGAAAGAGGTTGGGTTTTGGTTTTCTTCCCCGTGGCTGTTTCCGTTCCCTCCCATTGGCAAGTGTTTTTGAGTACCGGAGGAAAAAGCAGAGATTGAGCAACAGCTTTGCCCACCCCCCCCATTTTTGTTTACATACTTTCATCTGAATAACACACTGATGGAGAAGACTCATTTTTAAATAATGCGGAGGGACACTGCAGACATGCAGATTTGGTGTGGACACATGGGACCCTTGTTTCATTTTTAGGCCATCTGCTAACTGGGTACTGTTCAGAGGGAGTCTGCGAGACATCTGACTGGCTTCTGATGCAAGAGCCATCGCTTCTCCTGGACAAGACACAGGCCTGCTCCTCTCAGCAACGCCACCTCCTCTAACCACGTCGTGTTCCGAGCATTAACGGCCTCAAGAAGGAAGGCACTTTACTCGGTAAAATACTTGGAGAAAGTTTCCTTTAGGCAAGAAGCCAATGCACTACTTACCTTCTTGTGTTGTTCTTGAAGAGAGGGGGCCTCATGTCAGTAACATTTAATGTTTGGAACAAATAACATTTTACTTTTTTTTTTTTTTTAAATCCACAAGATTTTTAATTTCAGGCACTTACACATCTAGAAAGCAAATTAGGTATGAGACAGACTTTGGAAAAATCTCACTACATGTCTGCATTGCTTTAAAATGCATCTTTTCTTGAGAAGTTGCCACAAGTTCTTTTCCCTACAGATACATTAGGCCATTCCTCTCAACAGGTCAGTAAGCTGGAGGAAAAGTTAAAATGCAGGTTGGATGTGGTTTACCCAGAAAATACTAAATTAATTTTTACTGACCTCCTTGACATACAGCAGGATTTCCCCAATTTTGAAGATGGGCATTTATCTTTTTTCTTTCACCATATAACCATTAAATTACAGCACAGCAATTTTAGGTAGGTTTGCATTTTCTCATGCAATTATAGGTTCTTTGTAAGATCTAAACATAAAAGCTTGGGATTTTTTTCCCTTTTTGTCCTTCATCCATCCTTTCATTTTCTTTGAAGGTCTCAAAGCTTTTACAAAACCCATTAGAGAAGTCCTGCAACCCAGGAAAAGCAGCGTTACTGCCATTTTAAATACGATGTAACAAAGGCAAAGGCAGGAATAAGAAGACAGCCCCAGTTCACACGCAAAAGCGAGCATCTCGCCGTTCCCTGCTCCGACCCGTCCTGTCCCCAGGGACCAAGGGCACCTTCCTGAGGAGCGATCCCTGGAGCACGTCGGGGCGGGCGGACGAGCAGACGGAGGAACGGGGCTCTGCAGCTCGTTTGGCGGTGCAGGCCGGGCCAGCATCACCGGCTGAGGATAAATTACAGGTCAATGGAGGCTTGCCTGCGCAGGCTTGGCTTTGCCACCGCTCCCTTCGGCCTGGAGCGGCACCGGCACTCGCTGCCCAGGGCTCGGACACCTCCAGCCCCGCACCAGGAACGAATCCCTCCCTCCCCACCGCCCGCGGCTCTGTGCTGAACCGCGCCTCTTCGACCGCCAAGCGACCACCGCGGCCTGCGCACGGCGTCTGCCGCCCCGCGCCTCTGACAAGCCCTCCCCGGCAAAGCTGCCCACTGCCAGAACGCCAGCGGGCCCCGAGCGCGAAGGGCAGCTGCGGACACAAACCAACGCCAGGCGCAGCCCGGGCAGGGATGCCCGAGCCCCCGGTCCCTCCCCAGCGCCGCCGGACCGGTAGCCCTGCAGAGCCCGGCGCTCGCCCCGCCGCCGCCATTTCGCGGGCAGGCAGAGGCGGGCCCGCCTCAGGCCCCGCCCCGGTGCGCGCGCCGGCAGCTGACCCGGAAGCAGTCGGCCGGCGTCGCCCGTCCCTGCCGGAGCGGTAAAATGGCGGCGGTCTCCGTGCTGCAGGCGCCCAGCGGCGGCTTCAGCTTCGACAACTGCGCTCGGTGAGGCGCGGGGCGGCGCGGGCGGGGCACTGGGACCGGGACCGGCACCGGGCGGCAGCAGGACGCGGGGGCTGCGGCTGTGGCCGGGGGAGGCCCCCCGCCCGGGCCCACTTCTCGCCCTGTGTTGCAGGAACTCCCTCCTGGAGGCCGAGCTCGTCCAGAAGGGGCAGCGGCTGCCCGCCGCCCGCAAGACGGGCACCACCATCGCCGGCGTCGTCTTCAAGGTGAGGCGGGCGCCGGGCGCGGCCCTCCGGCGCTTCGCGGCGGGCAGGAGGCCAGGCCAGGCCAGGCCGGGCCGCTCCTGCGCCCCGAGGCCGAGGCGGGCGGGGGCGCGGCCGCCCTTCGCTCCTGAGCTGCGGCCGGGAAAGGCTGCTCGGCCCCGGGGCGGCCTGGTCGGGAAGCGGCGTCCCGGCGCGGTTCGTGGCGGAGGTTCCGCGCTGCTGAGTCACGCTCGGCGGGGGCCGCGGCGCTGCGCCCCGGCCTGTGCGGAGCCGCCTCCTGCGGCCCCCCCGGAGCTGCCCCGGGCCTTGCAGCCGCCGCCGGTGCCGGAGGGTCCCCTGCGGAGATCGGGGCTCCGGGAATAATTGTTGCTTTCTGTAGGATGGCATAGTCCTCGGAGCAGATACAAGAGCAACTGAAGGAATGGTTGTTGCTGACAAGAACTGTTCAAAAATACACTTCATTTCTCCTAATATCTAGTAAGTATGAAGGTTGTTTATTGTGCAATTATATTGGTAGTAATATTGGGATTTTTAGCCATGCTATTTGCTACCAGCCAATATTAAGTTGTACTTTAAAATGATAATTTATTAGCAAGACTTGGGGATTTTTGGTATTTCATCTACACTTAAACAGGCTATCTTCTTTCATGCTCTGACAATATTGACTGTATAAGAACTTAATTTCCTCAATTTTACAACGAGAAAATTTCTACTTGCTGGATAAAGCATAGAGTTATTTGTTTCCTCTGTCCTCCCCACCTTTTCCTAACTCATAATATTTCTCAGTTGTTGTGGTGCCGGAACCGCTGCAGATACTGATATGACTACTCAGCTGATTTCCTCCAATCTGGAGCTCCATTCACTATCTACTGGACGACTGCCAAGAGTTGTCACAGCTAATCGAATGCTAAAGCAAATGCTTTTCAGGTAACTGAAGGGGTTTCTTGTTAACAATGCTGTTAATTAACAATGCTGTTAAAACCACTAGATAATATTTAAACTCCTGTGAAGGAGCATACTTCCTCAGCCTACTTAACCTTCGTAACAAGACTTTAGGAAAGATTTAATAATTGCTCTTTGCTTCATAGGCTTTTGAACTGAGATGGAAGAGAAATCAAGTCTATAGTGTTTAGAGAATTGATGCTACAGTTGTACGATGTTGCTAGCGTTTACACTGCAAAAATAGAATGCCAATAGTTTAATAAACTGTTGGTCACGCCCATGAAAACTGATGTGTGTCTTTGTGGCAAGATGGCTAGGCCAGTAATAATCTTGTAATGTGCAAGCTTGTGAAGTTGAGGCTTTCATATGACTTGTAATAGACTCACAACCTCAAAATGTATTCTATTTTCGAAAGAATAAAGTGTTTAACCGTTTGAAGCCTACAGCTGTTAATATAGAACTCTGCTGGTGGTATAGTGAGGTGAGTGAAATGGTTGGAAGTTGTACTGCAGTTATCTTAAGATTTTATTTGATTGCTTGACTGATCACAGACCATTATTGTATGGCAGTTGAATTTCCTAACTAGCAGCATGACATAGAAAATACCCTTAGATTGAGGGCATACTCTCCAAACTTTTAAGTATTCCAGCACTGTTTAGTACTGTCTTTTGCAGAAGTAAGAAGTGCTGTTTTAAGAGAAGGAAAGAATGAAACGAGTGTATTCAATTAAAGGTATTGTTCAAGCTATTGGAAGGTCTCCAGGAAGGTGAAATAAAGCAATGAAAAGAAAATGCTTTGTGCAACCAAGTGACGTAGATAAATTACAATAATTCAGCTCAGTCGCTTAATGCTGTATTGATGGGCAGTTTGCCTTTTTTTAAGTGTGTCACAAAACAAGAAATTAAAAAGTTAAAGCAGCCAAGAACATCTCATGGGGGAAATGAAGGAATACATTTTCTTTGAAGTCTCTAAATAAAATGTTAAATGGAAATACAGGAATTTCATTTAAGACTTGAAAACTAATCCAAATTCTCTCCCTGTTAGCACAAATGTATCATCCAGCCTGCTTGTTCTGCTTGACACTGAAATATACCATGTTTTAGTAAATTTCTTAATTAAAAGTGGTTGCAGATAGTAAAAGTTGTGTTTCTATTCCATGATTACACCAGGTACGTCTCTGTAAGAGTTCTCAAATGCATATGTTGTGTTAAAAAGAACCATAGCTTTATTGTGGACTTTGAGATTCACGTATAAACATTGCTCCTAGGTATCAAGGCTACATTGGTGCTGCCCTGGTTTTAGGGGGAGTAGATGTCACGGGACCTCACCTTTACAGCATATATCCCCACGGATCGACTGACAAACTGCCTTACGTTACCATGGGTAAGTGGTGCTCCCTCAATATTGTAACACAACTGCCTGGTAAAAGTTCAAATTATTATTTAAAATGTTTTTACTTAAATTCCATTGTTTGCTGGGAGCTGTACAGACCTCAGACTTCAAAGATAAAAGTTGTACCCATATTTGTAAGGCAGGTGCACTGTTCTGTTTTGTTTCTAACACTTGAAAAACATGGGCTATTATACTGCCTAACCTAAGCTGCCAAAAAACTGGTGTTAGGAAAGTTGCTGTGCGTGTTCCCCAGCATACCTTAAAGCAAGAGAATTGTGGGATTCCCAAGAACTTGCTGTAAAAAAAAAAAAAAAAAAAAAAAAAATAAAAAATCCTTAGAAACTTGATTTGCAGATCGTCCTTAACTCATGGTTCGTTTGAAGTCTCACTTAGGGAATTATGTTCTGCCTGGAGTTTTTCTGTAGTTTTATTAAGAAAAAAACGAGCCTGCCCTCTCCTTTGGGACTGTTGTATCTTTATTTCTTGCTAAGTAGCAGCTGTATTTTACTCAAGAAGGTGCTTCATTGTAGTGAAGCAACACCTGGTTTACTTGCTACATGTAATAATTGGTCTTAACTACTGTATGGAGCTTCTCAGGAAAGAAGTTTAATTCTGTCTGTTGTTGGGGTCAACTTGACATCAGTATCTCACCATCAGGTTAAGTGTTAGTAGCCCAACTCTTCTGTCTATGTAACGTTTTCTGTAATAACAATAATTTGAGCTATAAGTATGTGCAGTTCTGTGTATGTCTCATTCAGTTTCGAATTCAGGAGTGTGATCATACTGAAAGCTGAAGCCACAGATTTTTGCATGCTTTTTTGGCATTTAGGTACTACCCCGTCAAGATGAGTTACAAAAGCAATGTTCAGGATATATTGTAAAATACAATCTTGGTAAATATATTCTTACTTGCTGTTTTTCAGCTATAAACAGGAATATGGGATAACTTGGAAATAAATACTTTGTGGTAGCAGAATGCAGATCATAGGCAGCTTTTCTGGAGTCTCTTGTCTTTCTCACTTAAACAGAAACATTGCTCCGTTACTTTCCAGTTCTACAGAAGAGGGTGAAGAATACCTACAGGAGAGAGTTCAACTTTCGAACTCCTCAGTGCTGCTTTGCAGTAGCAATAATTTCAAGTTGTGAAAAATCTTGAGCATTTACCTGTGATCTTGCTAAACAACCCAGTTAGAGGCTTTGCGTATATTCAGGAAGACACTGTGTTACAGAATACAAAATCTTCATTCATCTCTAATCTTGATTTGTGAATTTAACTTGTCATTCCTCCTATGTCTTCTAACTATTCTTTGTCTATGTCCTCTAGATAAAATTGTTTCTTTAGACATCTTGTTCTGTTTCTTAATTATTGAGGGATGCTTGGAGAGTCCCTGTGGTAAGAATCCTGAAGTAATAAGCTATAGTAAGCTTTGCGACTTGCAGGAGAGCCTTAGTGATCACCATCATCCTCGTATTTTTTTTGAGAAGGTAAATAACACATGCACTGTTGAAGGGAAGGAGACACACATCTCAAAATATTACAGAACTTGCGCAGCCTTTGGCAAAGGGAGTATTTTCTATAGTAGTGTTGAGCTTGTTTGATTAGTTCTGAATTCTTTTGTGACTTATAGGCAATAATCTGGGAGTAAAGGGTAAAAAATGGTAAGAAATGTCACTGAGACACCGGTAAGAGATTAAACTAGTGCCTTCTGAGCTAATAATGTTTTTGTGCAGTTTCATCTGTGGCTTTTAAGCGTAATGCCCTACTGAGAATATCATACATCTGGAAAAAGTAAAATTCCAAACATAACGAGGGTTGCAGTTATTTTTGCTCTCTGATCACTCAAGAAGACACTGTATCATTTGAGAGTTGCGTTTCATTTTGAAGACTTGGATGATTTGAAATGAAAGCTTGCTTTCGGTAGAGCTATAGAAGTATAGAGTCCAAATAAGTATATCTGAAAAGAAAATTGATCTGAAAATGAAGCATGTCAGACTAGTAAATGAGATTCAGCCTATGTCTGATGCAGCTTTTATGCCGACTCTGTGATGGGAATATATAATTTTAGTTAATCTTTTTCTGTTCATGGTTGGCATCTCTAGATAAAACACCTACTTACTGTATTCTTGGAAATGTTAAAGGTTTTTCTTTCTTCTGGATCTTTGCACTACTGAAACAGTGCAGCTGTTAAACTGAATCATCTGGTTAACTGTGTAAGGAGAACTGTGATTAACTTGCAGAAATTCTGCAGAGCTGGTATGGGACCAATAGATGGTGCCATTACCTTAGGAACTGGCAAATTACTTGGCAAATAAAATCCATGCAACAGTCATGTGATGTCATTTTTTAGTCTTTGATAGAAAAAAAAGTAAATGTCTGATTCTTATTATTGCCTTATACCCAATATTGTAGTTAGCTGTAAAACTGTAACTGACTCTATACTGATAGCTGCTAGTAGTTGATTGCCTGAATAAAGTCACACAGTTTCCATTACGTACACGTTTACTTTCATGCCTGTGTTTTAAAGGCTTTAAAATGTGGCATTTCTGAAAATCCTGGCCACTCCTCTTTCCCTCCTCAAAAATAACACGGTAGCAGAATAAGCTCAAACAAGCAGGAAGCAGCATATCAATGGATTAGGTTCATTGTCGCTTAAACGTTGATTTGCTGTCAGCTGTACCAGCTCCGTGTCTGGTGATTACGTGTTACTTTTGTCCATGTGGTCAAACAAAGCCCTTCTCAGCATAAGTGTCCTTTACCTTTCTACACCCAGGATGCTGATACTTTCACCAGTGACTAGGATGTATTTTAGTAAAAAGATTTGCTTATGCATATAAATGAAAGATAGAACTGAGACAGCAGAAAAGGTATGAAAGATCAAATCGGAGATAGTAGTTGGAATTTTATTTTGATCTTATTTAGGCTAATCTATTATTTGTTTGGGTTTTTTTTTCCCCAAATGTTCTAAGGGAAGTTTATTAAATCGGGGTAGGTATTTTTGGCCAGTTAATTTCTGGAAATTCAGTATTAAATAGGAAAGGTTGTTGAGGTGTTGGGTTTTTGTTTGTTTTAATGTGCTGGCATGTGTTTGTGGATGGACAGAGTGGTGTCCTCCCTTGCAAGGGAGATTTAAAAGATACTCAGTGCTTACTCAGGAGTGAAAACATCAAAATAAACTGCTGACAAAGGACAAAATTGGATTTCAGCAAACGATGCAAGATTGTCTGATTGCTTGGCTTGTCTAGGAAAGCTTCTGGCCAAGACTTATAATGAAATGCATGCATAAAATTAAAGCACTTGAAGTCTGTAGTTCAGCTTTCGGAAACAGTAAGTATGTTCCAGTCGTCTCTAGTGACTAAAGCTAGTCCCCTGGTACCAGTGTTGCTTCATATTCATAAATCAGCTCTTCATGCATTGGCAATGTCGTCCTGCAGAGCAAGCACTACCACTGCTGAGACTCAGCCCCTCAGCCAGGAACCAGGGTGAAAAATGATCCCAATCGATGGGACTGTGGAGATCACCGGATTTTTACCTAGAATGAACAGCAAATTGAATAACAATGAGTGTGTGTGAATAAATGCCCTGTCAGGGAGCCCTGACACTGATGGATTAGGAAGTGCTAAATGTTGCTCTCTCAAGGCTCTGTACATCCTCCAGTGTGGCAGGCTGAGGTAGCAAACAGGTCCTTGGGTGATGAAAATGGACTGTGCTTAGCAATAAGAAGTTGTCTTCAGTGAATGTTCTGCTAAAAAGATCCAGTTCATCTGGTTTAGAAAAGCTACTGCAGTTGCAAAACACAGTGGAAATTGTCGGCTGGATTTTTTGCTAAGTATCAATAATTACCTTCCACTTTCAATCAATATTGAAGTGGTGCAATTCCTCAAGTAAAGACCAAATGGGATTTTTAAAGTGAGTTTATTACAGTTTAGTCCAGAAAATTTTTGAATAACTTAGTTGTAAAAACTTATGAAATGACCAATGTTTCTGAAGAAGAAAAAAAAAATCTCTTAAGAGCTCAGCTTCGCTGGTTCATGCTCATTATCAGACTGAAAAGCATTTGCCTCAGAATACAGCTCTGCATCTCAGTTTCTTTAGTTCTTTATAATCTGTTTGGCAGTCAATATTTCTAAATATTTAGATGCTAGATTAATACTTTCTGAATATTTGTTTCTACAGTGTAGCTTACTGAAAATGCATGCAAAATAAATTCTTTGGAATTGATACGGCATTTTTTTCTTGATGCTTGTGTTTCCAAGGTTGTTGAAGTGTAACCATTCATAGCAGTTAGTGGTTTTTAAAAACCTACCTGAAAGGGTTTTTTTTTCCCCCCTGAATGTTATGTAATACAAATACGTGATGACTTTACCAATTTACTTTGTTTTAATTATCCTTATTGCTCATACACAGAACAGTTGTAATCTTCCAACATTTAAAAAAAAAATTCCAACAAAGAAAAGTTCCTATTCCACACTGGTGGTGTGTTTCAAGTTTTCAAACTAAAGCTATCTGTCTAAGATAAATATCTGGTTTGGTATGACTTTGAATTGGAGTTCAGTTAATGACACATTATCTCACAGCTTTCCTGAATGTTTTAATAGATTTGAGGTTGAACTGCTGCATCTTAGCGATGTTGAATACTAGCTGGTAGTGACTTAAATCAGTTATTGTGTGTATGAGGCAGGAACACCTATCCCTAATTAAAGAACGGTGTTTTGCAATGTTTGGATTTTATCTTTCTCCAGACATTATGTTTGGGAATTGTTAAGCTTGTTCCTACATAAAGGCAAAGCATGCTTGTTAAAAATGAATTATTGGTGGGCACCGAATACAGGGACAAGAGAACAGCTGTTTCCCCACATACAAACAAGTTCTCCATAGACCCTTAATATCCAAGTTTTCTGTGCTTTTGTAGGTACTGCAATAAGAAAACCATACTTCCAGTGTTTACTTAAGTTCACATATTTTATTGCCAGCTCTCCTGTTACAATGCATAGTGTTCACAAGTCAGCTGAACGACTTGGAACATTGTGGGGTTGTTTGGATCGTATGTGGAATTTGACAAGTAGAGGGAAGGCAGTGTAATTGGATAGTGAAGTTCACAACTGTGCTTGCGAGCAACTGTCCGCTGCTGGTTTTCTGCATTTCTGCATGGACGGTCAAGTGATGGGGTTTCAGTCCACCAGCAGTGCAAACAGGATTGGGGGGTTTTTCTTGGTTAATGTGCTATGGGTGAATATATACACATCGTGAGTATTTTTCGTAACAGTTCATATTGCTGTTGTCAAACAGCAGATGATTTGTTTTGATGCAGGAACTCAGAAGTATACATCTATTGGTGTTACTAAAAACACAGTGTTTACATCTGGTGCTAGTAAGAGTAAAGAATTTTCATTGTGCTATTTAAGATTACAAAAATCTGTTATTTCAGAGAATGCTTAGCTGTGCTGCGAGACTTCTGCTAAGCACTTTTTTAAATGCAAGCTTATAAAACTTATGTTTAGGATTTATAAGCAGTAGAGGAAAAAAAACAAAACCCTGAGTTTATTAAGCTTTTCCAGCTTTACTTCCTGTTCTGTTAGAGCCTCCTTGGGATTGTGGTTTTTAGATGTAAATGTCTGCATGTAGGTTTAAATAAAGACTTTCAACAAATCTCCGAAAACTTACATTATAGGACTGTCCGCATTTATTTATTTAAAGTTGATAGTAAATTCGGCATTTATTTGCATCTTGGTAATGTAGCAAGATAAATAACTAACAGTACAATTCTTTATGTATAAAGGATTTCATGTAATGTAACGTAAGGTTCCCGCCTTGTTCCCCCCTGCCTCTTTCCTTTTTCTTCTTTGTAAGTCTACTGAGTTCTTGCCCATAGGTTCTTTGGGAACTTCTTTTTAAAAGGAGCTGGAGGAATGAATCCAGTCTGAGCCACATATGAAATTATTGCAGTATTTGTGTTATTGATAACTTTTATTTGTTAGTAGAAGTTTTAAGAAATTAAGACTACTTTTTCTTAGCTCAGTAGCTTTAATGTAGTAATTTCTGGCAGATACTACCTTTTATACTTTCATTCTTGCACCTTTTTTTTGTTTTTATACTCTTAATTTTGCCAAAGAACCCTTATCTCCAAGGGTAAGATTGTTTCCTGGTTTTGAGGCTTCCCATTCTGCTTATGGTAGGCCTTCATTTGAGTGTAGTAAGAATGCGGTCTTAGTTTGAGACCATATCTCAGATTTCCTCCCCCCCCCCCATTAGAAATGTTCCTATGTCATTCCACAAGAATTATTATTTTATGGTTCAAGTCCTGTGTTTGTTTTGGAACGCACCTTTTTTTGACCTTGTTTGAAGGATCAGTAAAATTCCTTTTATTTGTGATTTGTTCTATGGTATCAGCTGTTTGTATCAGCGCTTCATTTCTGCTATTAGTTCCTTAAAAAACTTCTTTATTTCCAGTTTCAGCATTTAAAAAATGGAGTCGTGTATTGCTCCAAGGTGTAAATGAATAGTCATTGCCTGTAATACAAGTACACACTTAGAGTGTCCTACTGCTTTTAAATGTGATGTATTTGGTACTGTAAAGGTAATGATCCTCAACCACAGCAATATTCTGTAACAGGAATATCTGTCATATTCATTGGGATTACCATGTTCATTGATTTGTGTCTGTAAATCTGCTGTTTCTACCCTTTAAATTTGATCTATAATTGGACCTCCTTAAATGGTTCAGATAAGGTAGTCTGTATTTTCTCAACAGTGTCACTGTCAGCTTCTCCTTTTTCATTATACATTCAGCAGACTTGATAAAATCAGCAGGACACCTCATTTGAAACTGTTTAATCGCTGCCTTTTTCTTTCAGTAAACCATTGAGGTGGTCAAGCGATATACACAAATCATTTTAAATAGAAAATATGGCTTTCTCTGTGACCCAGCTAAACAGATAGCAGTATGCAAAACAAGTTAAAAAGTAATAACTGCCAAAAAATCTTCTAATTGGAGTAAAAAATTGCAGGTAACTTTATTCACTCCCCAAAAGTAGCATGCTCTGAAATATGGTTGGGGCCGCAGACAGACAAGATATCTTCCTGAAGACTCACTCTTTCTGAACAAAGCTAGTTGACAGTTTCAGATAGTGTCATACTGCTTTTCATATTAATTTACGGAAAGCACATTTATAACACCTTCAGTTACAGTGCTTTGGGTAGAGATGGCTTCTGTTCCATTACTACACTTGCACTGCATCCTTTAAGAGAAGTAACGTTAAACTCATGTTTTCATATCTGTCATCTTGTCTGTTCAGCTCTTATTGTTAAATGTAAAAATAAGAGCACAAACTAAATGCACAATAAACTGTTCTAAAGTAGATATGGGAAATAACCTGATGGCAGCAGCAGCCACCCTATTACCACTGCTAGTTTACTCATCCCCATGCGTAAAGGTGACTGTGCCAGGGCAGCTCGTTAAAGCAATCTATTCATTCCGAGTGTCTTAGCGGAGTGACATAGCCTCTAACGTGGCCAGGCACAAAAGTGGGACAGGAGGAATGGAGGAATAGGAATTACAAACTGTGGCATTCTGTTAACTCTCTTTTTCTAACCTCATTTTTGTATCTTAGTGTTCAAAATAGTAAAAAGAAAAAGGCTGTCAGAATGGGGACCATGACGAGTCTGTGTATACTAGCTATAAATTTAGGATTAAATGAGGTGCTGGACTTAGAGGGTAGACACTTTAGAGTCGGTACTAAGCTAAGGTAGACTTCAGTCTGGTTTGTGCTGCTGATATTTGTTATCTTGCTCTTTAAAAAGTACTGTATCTAAATACACTGGCTAAATAAGTGTCCGAACTTTGTTACTGTAGGTTCTGGATCATTAGCAGCTATGGCAATATTCGAAGATAAATACAAACCGGACATGGAGGTAAGAAATTTTTTTTTTAAAAGCTAAGAAATATTTTTTTTAAAGGCCAGTGTTTCTTCCCTCAATAATTCTCATGATTGTAAGAATGTAAGAGGTTTGAAGCTTTAAAAAAGTTAAATCTGCTTTCATTTCCCTGCCCCTAAAATGTACTAATGTCAGCTTACTGCAAAGCTGTAAAAGTTGATGGGTAAAATTAAATTTAAAGAAATATAGCTTCTTGCAAATTTACGTATGGAAGAACTTGTGTGATTTGAATGTAGCTGAAAGCTTTAAAAACATGCAACTTACTGATTATAGTTGACTTCAGGAATTTAACAGCCCTTGCATATCAGTATTGCTGTTTTTCCCTCAGTAGTCAGTCCTCCTCTCTCTCTGTCTTGAAAAGAGAATGCATGATTGTAAAAGCAACAAAAAATGTTCAACTAGTGTATGAAACCAATTAGATTTCCCGTTGATTGGGTGTGTTCAGAACTAGTAACTGCACTTTTATTTTTAATATCTATTTAGAAGCTGATGATCAGAAGATTTATAAGGTTGTGGGTTGGTTGTGTTTTGCTGATGATCTTGATGAACAACCAATTGTTTTTCAATTTCTATTATAGAGAATCATTCACGAGAGCTAAGAGCTGGAGTGACATGATTAAGATCAGAATAAGCTATTATTTTTTATTTATATATGCAGTACATCACTTTTGTATTATCTATAGTATCTCCTTACACTTAGTTACACCACATTCAGTGCCTGCTGAACTAAACAGTGAAAAATCTAGTTATCTGCAGACAGACTATTGGTGAAAATAAAACTAAAACAATTAAAGGGCTTTCTGTGACCATATTTTGTAAAATGCCTTAGTGATGTCAAGCCCTCTTTTAAACCACATCAGTCTCTTCAGACTTTCTGTGAATGCTCCTTCTCATTCCAATTGATGAATAATTTCACAGTAAAGAAAAAAAAAGAACACAAAATTGAAAATTGAACCCATTAAAAGTGACTTGTAACACTAAGAGTTGCAATCATTTCAGATATAACAGATGTTACAGCTATTTACTATCACTGAATAACGTGGAAAAGGAAGAAGTTGATTTACTTCAGAAAAGGTCTTAAGATGTTCCTCATCTTTGTACTGCAACTGCTGTGGGTCATTTCCTCCCCTTCAAATGTTGGCCTGACTGCAGCGTATCTTCAGGTGATGATCCCATAAGTCCACTGAGTTCCTCTCTAAAATCAATTAATTAAATTTTAAATTTAAGCGATGTGTCATACCCTGTTACATCTCCTGAAGCAATGTGACATGTAATACCAGTTGATTTAAAAAAACCCCTTGTTTTGAGAAGTTTTCCAGTAGTTAAACTCCTTCAGAGTTAGTAATAAGCAGTTTTCCAGTTATTCCTGGAACTGGCTCCTTTTCTGCCAGTTATGCATCAAATAGTTGTAGGTGTGCAAAATCACATAAATGCAGCAAGATCAGGATTCCTGTGTTGCTGCAATGTTTTGGGCAATATCTGAAGACACCGGACCTCTAGTATATTTATAAATACTATCAGAAGTATTGGAATATTTTTAATAGGCGCTGAAGTTGCTTCTGTAAGTAGCATTACACTAGATGACTGAAGGGAAGAACCACTAGATAGAGGTAGACTCTTTTTTTTTTTTTTCCTCTCCCCTCATGCCGCCGTAAGAAGGAGAGAGTCTCTCTCCAGCCTCTTCTTGTGTGACTGTGCACTTGGCATGTGTGCTCTTTGTACTGAAAACGTGGGCTACAAATCCTTGGAATCAATAGCTACAGCATAATAGTCCGCTTTCAAAGATACAAATGTCAGAGCTGTGCTATGAAACTAAAAATTTCATCATATTCTCAGCTAGATTTTTAAGCTTGTATTTTAAGTCATTCTTTGTGTGAGAGCAACCAGAAAAGGCACCAAAAATTGGTAAATCTCCAACTTTTCCTATTTAGAAAGGTCATCCTAATTAAATTGTCTTCATACACAGCCATAAATGGCAGCAGATATTCACTGTTATAACAAGCATGTAGAAATACAGCCTACCAATTTGTTGAAATATTTAGATCTTTGAGACTTGCATGCACCTTAACCCTTCCTTTGTTTTTCCTAGATACTCTGTTCTTTCATAACAACTTAGTGATCATATTAACTAAACCAGCAAAGTTTCAAGTGATAAAGCTCAACTGTACTTTTAAACACTTCATATTCTGTTATGGCTGCCAGCTTAAAATATTTACCTTTTAAGTCAGATGGTTTTTTTTTCTGTTAAAGTAATGAAATAACGAATGATATTGCTATTGAAATGAAAACAAATTAAATCTGAAGTACATTGTGTATTTTACATGAAATTTGCTATGAAATAGCAATGATGATAAAATGAAAATTCCTGGAGATTAATTTAATAAAATGGGTAGAGGATTAATGTTTTTCTGTCAAGATCAATACTGCTTTCTTTTGCACCAATTGTCAGAGTATCTTGCTAGGGCTACTGGAGGGTAGTGGTGTGCTTCAAGACCATCACATCACAGAAAAATGATTCAAAGGCAAACTGTCCTGCACCCTCTGGTATCGACTTGCAAATTAGCATCTGGAATGTAATTAAACAAGCTTAATGAAAGTAGCAGCTGAATACTACTGGAAAAGACAATCAGCTTTTTTGCCTCTGATATATATTCTGTACTATTGAAGCTGATCACCAAATGCA
Organism: Nipponia nippon; assembly: GCF_047370975.1. Lineage (NCBI taxonomy): Eukaryota > Metazoa > Chordata > Aves > Pelecaniformes > Threskiornithidae > Nipponia > Nipponia nippon. The sequence continues at coordinate 11,778,569 of NW_028262332.1, read as the reverse complement.
TCGTGTGAGCACAGTTAAAAAAAATTAGCATTTATTTGAAGAATAGGAACTGTTTTTCATTCTGTTATGCTTTTGGCATGCGCTGGTGTCCCATGAGAGCCATGCCACAGCAGATAGTGCACAATATTTATAAATCCATGACAGGCAATAATAGCAACTTGAAAAATTTTTTTTGCTAGAATTTCAAGTTGAGAGCTGCCAAAAGCTGAGAGGATCAAATCTGCAGTGGCAGCTGCTGTGCCCTACAGTTAGAATCGTAGACTTTGAAGATGCTCAACTTAAAAAAAAAAAAAAAAAAAAAAAAAAAAGACTGCAGGCTTAGCCAATTTTTGCAGGTTTCTAGAGCCCTGGCTCTCTGCCTTTTGAAGATGAGTTGCTGAAGCTTCTACCACTGCCTGAGGCATGCTAACACCAGCAGGATGTGTTGTTTTTTTTTTTTCCATAGACTTAGTGTGTCTTCAGATTTAAGTAGCACATGCTTTATCAATGCCAACTGTGATGGTCCTTTCCCTGGTTGCAATGCCGGGAGATGATCTTTACCCAACATCCTTCAGAGAAACTGCTCAGATAGATGGTGACGTACACGAGTGCCACTTCTGCAGTCTGATTTATGGAGGCATGTTTCATTATGAAGCAAGTGCTGGCCTCTAGAGGAACCATTATAGATTGCTGAAGATGTGAACACTTTCAGCCCTGAAGGCCTGTAGATGCTTCAAAAATGTAATGCCAAGCACCTAACTACTGTGGAACAATATTAATCTGTCATGTGGGCAGCTATAGATCTACTTTAAAAAAACATAAGTGGAAGAACAGTACATCTAATAGAGTGTTTTGAGCTTAGATCTTTCATTGCAGCCAATTTTTCTTTCAATAGAGTTTCAATAGAGTAGCCACATGGTTTTTAAACCTTACAGTCAGATTTTGCAAATGCATTCATGCCTTCTGGTGTTAAACAATAGTAGAGAAATACTGAGTCAGTGATAGGGAAACCATCGTGATCTGGGGAAAAAAACCTCTGGGTTTGTGTACTGTGGTGGTTGAATTCCTAGGGAGATTGCGGGGGGGTGTTATATATTTTATTCTGGTATTTGACTTCTGTTGTTTGAAAAGTAGAAGCTTTTTGTCTGTAGAAGAATGACTTGATGTACAGCGAGGCTATGTTGTAGCCTTCTGACAAGAGCTTCATGTTTAAGCAAGGAAACAGGCTGTTTGTAACTTCATTTTTTTTCTGTATTTTATCAAAACAGCCAGGCTTAATAAAAAGAGGATTCAAAAGGAAGAGAACCAGTAGAAGCCACAGAAAGCAGAACTACTGCAGGGGAAGGGAAGTAAATCTTTGTGTAATGAGTTCAGGGGCACAGAATAGGTGGGGAAAAAACGGAAGGCGGTAGTCTGGCAGATATTTAGTAACCATTTCTAAAATAGATCACCCAAAAAATGTGAGATTATATATACAGTCATTTATTATACCACTTTTGTAGTATGACAGGTAATCAAGTGGTACTGAATGAAAACAAAAAGGCTCTGTAGGGGTAGGAAGAGATTAAAAATAAGAGGGGGCTGTTGTGACTATATGCCGCTTGGAGCGTAGGCAGCCCTCCTGCAGCTGCTGCGCTGTCCGAAAAACTGCATCTTGCTTTCCTGCCAGAGACTTGCAGTCCTTCACCTGTTGGCCAGGTTTGCTTTTGTGATCATTCTGCAGTGATTGCTTTTTGCTAACTTGTTTGGTTTTGACACACATGGGTTAGGGAGCAATCGTATGAGCCATTCAGCTGGCAGATATGGGTAATCCTCTGTAAAAGGAGAAATGACGGGCAGACAGGAGGAGCTGGAGGTAGTCACCTTTTTCAGTTAATAGTTGCAGCTGTCAGAGTAGGTGCGTTCACAAAGAAATTATAGGAAGGAAGAGGACTGGAAGTTGCAAAATGTGTAGACTCGGGCTCTTCTGGTCCACAGTTTTGTTTCTGGCTTTGCCACTGATTTTTGAGGTACTTTTGAGCAGCCTCATGTCCCCAGAGCGAAGAAGCTGAGGCATAAAGCATGCCTTCCTCCGGATGCTCAATGTGCGCTGAAGGTGCTGTATCAGAGTGGAAAGTAGTCTAAATTGAGCTTTCACTGTGTACCTCTTGTTTCAGTAAAAAATACATCAGGCATAGTACAAGATATTACAAAAACATGTCACTTTCTTCCATTTTTCAACAGCTGACATACAGATCATTCAGTGTTTCTGTGCTCATATTTCCTATGGTCCCTCAATATGATGGTGGGGTTTTTGTTTATTAACTACTGACAATAATACTGAGCTATTTTCGGAAACTGTCAAAACTCTCTAATCTTCAACAATAGTTGTCTCATCAGTCTTATTTAGCCTGCATCTGTGTGATTCAAGGCTCAAGAGCAATGACAAGCTGCATATGAATTCTGTATTCATTAGTGATGGTGATCAAAATGCCTGTGTCCCCGCCATAGGGCTCAGGTGTGGAAGTCTGCAGGCTAATCCCACCAGCTGACATTCGGGGGTTTAATGACTCCGTAGGAAGGTGACCACTTGCTGGGAGGTTTGTTGGCTGAACTCAGACAGCAGACAATAGAGATCAAGCCAGACTATCAGAGTTAAGCTGGAGAGCCTGCCTGAGATACTTGAACCCCTGTTGGTGTCAAACATGGAGATTAAGTAAATGGGGGGGGGGGGAAATCTGATTCTGTGAACAAAAATAAGTACTCGGTATTTATGTGCTCTGTGTATCTGTTTATTTCATTACCCAGTGACAATAACTGAGACTGTTAGGGGCATATCTTCACTGCCTTTTCTGACAGAGCGATACAGATTTCATGCTTTCCTTACATACCCGTATTATTGTCTCCTTCAGAGACTTGAATTTCCATGGGTAAATATCAGGTGTTCGTGCAGACAGTCATCCAGAAAATAAAGGCTTATCGTGATGTCTCTTATTTTTAGATTAGATTAAAATTATTCTGTGGTACCCTGGTTTCTGCTTGACGCGTTGGATGGACAGTCCTGTTCTCTTCTTTCACAGAATTGTGCCTTGGATTGATTTCCTTTGTGGAACTAATGTTAAATGGGAGGTATGAGGCTGATTTAAAATGCGCTGGCTAGATGTGCTCTGGATTACTGGAGAAGTGTTTAGAGCTGTGCTTTTTGAACATATCAAAGCATAATTTCTGTGCAGAAATCAGGTGGGAACCTGCCAACAGTACCAGTCTGAGTTGCCAGTGATACCCAGTAGCACCTTCTCCTAGTTTTCTGTTTACAGACTATATCAAGGGAAATAAATTTTGCCTTAGTTCAATTTGGGCCCTGCTGCATGACAACGATCAACACTTTTTTTTTCACCTTTACGAAAGTATCATTTAAACTTTGTACATAATAATGCAGACAAGCGAGTCGGAAGCAGGGCTCCATGTTAAGAGATGATTTCACTGCCCAGGGTAGATGTAGGACAGGTAATTATTTTTGATGCACTTCTCGGGAGCAGGTGTTTCAGTTTGTATATCTCCCACAACTGCAGAACACGGGCGAAACCCGCACGTTTCGCGTGGCACAGAGCCCGAGTGCCGCCCCTGTGGCGAGGGCTGCGGAGGGCGGCTGCAGTTTGGGCCTGCGCAGGGAAGCGAATGGGCCGGCGTCGCAGGGCGGGAGGCAGCCGGGCTGCGCGGGCAGGCTCCCTCCCAGCCAAGGAGCTTCATGGAGCATCTCGGCGTATTAGGAAGGAAAAACTACCAGCGGGCCCAAGACTTCTTTTTCCAAATGAAATGTTGATCTTCCTTCCCTTCCATCCTTTTTTCAGAATCAAAGTATGTCACGTGAACAGAATTTGCTTTATTTGAAGCCAGACATGTTATTGCTGGATATTCATTTTTTTGATATGCGGTAATAATCTATAGTAATTTTAATTATCTTTTGCATGGTTTACATTCCTGGCTAGTTCCTGGTGGCTAAGGTTCAGCATTACTGCACGGTAACGCAGCTGTACAGAACACTGAGGATGTTGCGCTGTCAGAGTAGAACTAGCAGCCTGGCAGGATTTACAGCTCTGTTACTGTTCAGCGAGTTCATTGCATTTTGAGAGTCAGTTCCCTAAAAAAACCCGTGAACTTCGCCCAGACGTAGGAAGTGATGGATTAAATTAATTTTCATATTCATTCTTAGTTCAAAGTATGGAAATAGCATTAAAAGAAATCCCGTAGTTGTGAGAGGAGCTTGTACTTTAATTCTGTACCATTGGAAATATGTATTGTACTAATCGTCATGTAAAGAATGACATATAGGAACTAATGTTATTGAATAGTAGTTCCGAAGCATATAAGTTTCTTGCCTTGGCAGGTAATTTGGCATAAATTGTTAATGTAAATCCAGGTTAGTGGGGAAGACATTATTTTACTAAAAAAGATAAACTGCTGATTAATTCAGTATAGAGCTCAATTACAAATTGAAAGTGTCTCTGCGGGACGCCAGTACCCTAAAGACAGCAGATGTTGAATTGATACTCCAGCATATTTCACACTGGTATGAAATATTAACGTGGTTTATTGTACTTGTGTGGTGTACGATATCAGAACGGGGGAGGTGGTGATGAGGCTGGGCTTGCAGGCGTCTACCATCGGCACATGAAAAAACTGTAATCCCTGAGAATAATAATTAGGGACTAAGGTGCATTTTATTTGGAAAGTTCTTAGTAGAAAACAGTTAGAAAAATAAACATTTACTAACATATTATTCACAACAAACCCGACATCAAATGCAGTACAGAATTACCTGATCTACGATTCCATGATCTATTAAGGAGTGAATGTAGGCACGTTCGGGTAAAAACCCGAATTGCTGAGTTTCAGCAAGGCTGCTAGGTCAGTGCTATGCTCTGATTTCTTTTGCATAATTTCCTGCCCGTGCCATATTTGTGCTGAAGATGGCTACTTCCTAACAAAACTAGTTTTTCTGTATTTTTTGTGTAACATAGGCAGCACATTAACCCTGATGTGTTCATAATCCAGGGTTTTAAGTAAGTTGGGTTTTTGTTTTCTGGCGTACTGCATTGGTGGTGGTGGCACAGATGGGCTGTGCAGACTTTGCATTTGAGACAGTACCAAGTGATGAACAGACCAGCAGTGTGGTGGCACAAGAAAATACGGGAATGCATGCAACTGCAACTGGTCTGTGCTGCTTTTTGCTTTGTCTTTCTTTTAAACCGAAGTCCAGCTTTGAAAGCTTCAGAGAAGTTGGAATTTAGACAAATGTATTTAAAGTTACCATTCCGAACAGGATGTGTCCTGGGGAGGAAATTCTAATCATATTTAATAGTCTTTGAGTCCTTGACACTGTTTGTTGTGCAAATACTGAGTCATTCACTTGCCTTCCTGCAAGTGAATGAAGGTAATGTTGCAGAATTCGGGGGAGCATTTCAGTTTCTCATTAAATAAGGCTATGGAAACAGAACTGGAAAATACCATGATACATGTTACCTTGATTTAAAATAACTTAGCTGTTTAACACACAAAATAATAGAGTTGTTATTTCACTTTCCCCTGCTCACTTTTGCTTTAGAAACTACAAAATTTCTGTTTACCTTACTCTCTAACAGCTGTTCAGTAAAACTAAACAAACCTGTATATGATACTCGAAGGCATATATTTCTTTAGATTTTTTTTTTTTCTTTAGAGTACACATGATTCCAGAATAGTGTGTGGCTGAAATTCAGCAGAATGGATGTGATGCCATCTTTATACCTATTACAGGGCATAGTTTTAGGCCTAGATATCTTTAGATACCTTAATTTTCCCATCACGTGCTGGGAATATTCTGATCGTTTCTACCCATTCTTCTTGATGCACAAGCTGGTGGCCGTTCCCGGACCCATCTTTGTGTGCTGCTGCTCCATGTCGCCCAGCTGCTGCTGATCTTACAGATTCTGACTGCCATAACCCTTCTGCCTTTGGTGTGCTCGTTGCTTTAATTCTTTCTACTTGCAGCCTCTATCTTGTAAATGGTTCTTTGTGCTGCGGTCATTTGGCATGCCAGTTTAATCCTGTTTGCTGTGATTTGGAATCCTGATCCTACATATTCATCACATCTATCTATTTTAATAGCCTGCTTTGCATTGTTTGGACTGTTAGATCTCAGCACTCTGCTTCTAACTTCTTTGGTGACTTTTCAGAGCACAAACAAAAGATGGTGGAGGAAGAAGGGCGAGGGGAGAGCTAGAAAGACTGGCTACCTTCAAATTTCATTCACCTGATCTAAGATGAAAGAAAATAAAAATATTTTGTAGCATAGGTCTAATAAAAAAAATTATGAAACAAGGTATGTCATTCATCTGCTTATGAGGTAGTACTTGAAATGCATACTTTTTTTTGGTGAAGACTTGTTAAACCTGAGTGGTTTAAAGTACATGTGCCAGCCCCTTTCCAGCTTCAGAAGGTAGCCAAAACAAAGTCATTCTTTCTCACTAATGGCGTCTTTCAGCCTCCCCTTACAAGAAAAACACAGACTACTTTGCCTCTCAGTTTTGTTATCTCTTTGGACTTAGCCAGCAGATTTTAGCGTTGCTTCCAGTTAGATATCGATCTCTGCCACAACTTCTCCCAGCAGGCAGACTTGGACATCCTCTCACAGGTTGTAGCCTGCTGATTACGCTTCCAAAGTCTAATTATGCTTCTGTAGGTGCTTATGTCCTTCAAGAGGTATCACTTCCCTAACCCCAAATTCCCAGCTCTCCTTTATAGATTTATTTTTTTTATTACCATTGTCCTTCCTGAAGCTTCTGATTTTATTTTTCCTCCCCTTCTCTTTCCATGTGAGTCTTGCGGATTCTCACTTTAAGTAGGATCGACTTTTTACATTATATAATCTGAACAAATTTCCTTCTGGTTTAGAAGACCGTTGTGATAAATATTTGAAACTTTTTAATTTTTACAAAAATTGTTACACACTATCATATTCATCCTATACTAATACTCATCGTGCACTATATTTCAAATTCTTGATAAGACTTGTTATTGGAGAACTGCACTATGTCCTGTGTATCTAGCAGGATACCGGTGACCTGCAGAAGGTATTCATTTCACTTTGGTAAGAATTAAAAAAAAAAAAAAAAAGCTTTCTACAGTTTTTAAGTCTGGGAAAGACATCTCCTGTGTAACTTTGCAAGCAAGTTAAAAAATGTTGAGGAAATAATATGCACAGAGCTGTTCCAGCTGCTCCCTTTACTGCTGGAGGCATAATGATAAACGTTATTTAAAAGCTATTAGTAAAGATAGTATTAATACAATGTAGAAATAGCCCCATCTTCTGTAGGAAAGTCTCTTTTCTCTTTTACTGCAGTAGCATTTGAAATCTGGAAATGGCTTAAGTGAGAGGAGAAACTTGATTCAAGTCATATAGAAGAATAATGTGTAAAAGTTCCTTATTGGTGCTGTTTGGGACTTGCACCGTAGCAGCTGTGGAGAGGTAATCTATCAGTTCTTGAGTGTCTACAAAATGCAACTCTCCAGGTAACAGGTTTAAAGTAAAGATTTAATACAGTCTCTATCTACTATGATGTTGCAGTGACAGTTTAAAACTCATTCTCTAAATCTCAGCAGACTTTATAGCCAGCAGTGGGCCCATATAAAGCTTAATGGCATTACAACACATAAATCATCTTTTAAAGATGCTACCAGTAGCTCCAATATTAAATGCAGACAATTGTCTGTGTTATAAATAATTTATCAAACACCATTTCAGATTAGCCTTCCATGCTGAGTTATTTATTTTAGCCTTTACTGTACTATTCCTAAGACACATTTTGAAAGATCCATTACTGGTCACTTTAATGAACTTGGGGGTCTGTTTTTTCCCCCCGCAAGCACTACGGTACATCTGCGGTGACCATTACCCGCCTGATCCGGACCTCTTTGCGCCTTTTACAAGCGCTGCCCATTTGTCATGCGGTGGTAAATGGAGTTGCACATTGGAGTCCTGGGACACATTGCGTGATGTGGTGATGGAGACAAACAGATAGCTCTATAAAGCGCTGCCTGTCACAACCGACTTGTATTACAGTACATCACTCTTGCTGTAATCTCATTTAAGCCGCAGCGTGGACCCGAGAGAATGATATTCCCAGTTAGCTTGGTCTTTGCAACCATAAAGTAGGAAGTGCTCCTTTTATATACTCGGAACTTTTAGGGTTTTTTTAAGATTAATTATTACAGTGACTCATTCCTGCCCCTGTACTTAAGACTATGTCAGCACTTTTCATGATAACCCCCTATTTTCTGATTGTAAAATAGCGGTCCTTGCTAGAACTTCGTGTACAGGGTCTCTGTCAAGGAATGTTGTGGTTTTTTTCTGTGTGGCTATGCTGGTCATCTTTCTAAATTATGAAAAGAGGAGAAGTGAACAGCACCGGAGCAGGGTTTTCTAAAATTAAAATCATTCCAGGTCCATGAACTAGGCTGCACTCTATCAGGCGGAAGAGCCGAGAGAACGTTTTAGGCTTCCTTGGCGTAGCGGATGCCTGTGTGCGGTTACAGCTGAGCTCTACTGGCTGCTGGGTATTTTTAGAGCAGTTTTGATAACAGTAGGTCGAGAGGGTACATTTTAAAAAGTAAATAAAGTGTAAATTAGTGAGAGGACTCTGCGAGATTTACATTGTTGTCTCAAAAAGATTAAATTAAAATTAAACGGGAGAGTGGAACAAACCCCCACTGCTGTGCTTTAGTTTCCCTAAGCTGTGGTACTGTTCTTAGACTAACACTTGCATAATAGCTTAAAATTATTCTGGTTTTGCTATCACTTAATTTTTAAAACATATCTACACATACTTCTTTGTTTTAGTATATTTACTTTCACTGTAGTACTACACTACCCTTAGCATGCAACAAATCAGTGAAAGGCGGCTTCTGTCAGTTGAATGAGGAAATACTTGCTTATCGGAGTTTTATTACCAAAAACACTGAAGAAGGGTACAGGAATTATTTTTTGTAGCGTGGCTGTTTTGTTTTAGTCAGCTTGGTAGAACGTGTAATTCAATTTTTTTTTAAAGAGTAATACTAATAAAACTGGGAGTGAAATAAGAATTTATGCTATTTCTATAGTTTACTGAAGAAAATGCCCACCTCCTGGTCAATCCCTTAATTAAGCTGTTGGAACAGGAATACTGTTATTAACAGGCTCTTTTCTAGAGGGCCATCGGAGAATGCCAGGCCTGCGCTGGGAGCAGAGGCGGTTGTAGCTGAGCTGATTTTGGGCTCCTCTTCAGCTGCACTTGCACACAGGGGCTTGTGCAGCTGCCGTCCGAACCGGAGCGGGCCGTGGGTGCGAGCCGCGTTGCTGTCAGGGGGCAGGGTACTGGCCGCTAAAATGAGGCAAATCTTAAAAAGCTGCATTTATCCAAATCAGCACTGAATAGTTACTCTTTCATTCCTGATGGCTGGTGGCAGAAGATTATTCAAAGGTGTGAAATATCAGCAGAGCGCTGAGGAGCGATGATGGTAAACCTAGCAGTCGGTTACGATCACGCTGGGCTGGCTGAGCAGCAACTGCCATCAATGACCTGAGGATAAAAGCATCCAAATGCCTGCGCTCAGAGATGCGTGTCAGTCTCTCTCTTTCTTTGCTGGAAGAGGCGTGCTCTAGTCAGTCTTCAAGTTCCTTATACACCTTTGAGAAGAATTAAGGGGCCTTGTGTGCTCTGGTGTGTACTCAAGAGGCTTCTGAAAAGATTAGTGTGTGTGTGTATACATGGACACGACCCGTGTTCCTTGCATTCCGACACTGTTGCCAGATGACTGGAGCACCAGCGCTGTGCTCCGGCTTCAGCGGAGCCGGGGGTGCGGGACACGTCCTCGCTGGGTTTGTGCCTCTTGGCAAGTAGGGGAGCGCCGCGGGAGGAGGTGCGGGACAGAGAACGCTGAACCGCAGGGCTGTGGCACGCAGCAGCGTCTCTTTTCTCATAAGGACAGGCACACGTAGGTACCGGGAACAGATGCCCGTACCTCGTTTTTACAAGATTTAAATGGCGCATCAAGAAAGCTGTTTTGCAGCATTTCTTCATGCTCACCATCTTCAGTTACAGTGCAAAACAGGATTTACTGGCTGTATCAGATTATTTCTAATAGTGCTGGATCTGATCTGTGCTTTTTCAATAAGCTGTCTTTGAAATGAGAATAAGCCCTGCCTGGGATCTGTAGAGGGAGCCAGCGCAGCTGTAATAGCCTTCGCTGGACAAGAGGAGGTTATCATCAGGCATATCAAAACCTGTATTTCTGACGCCTTCACCGCAATACCAGTCATGAGTTTTATTGGAGGGGGGAATGGAGATGATTACAGAGCTGTTGTAATATTTTAACAGAGTTGGAGGAATTTGAAATGTTTCCTTGTAAAAGGTGCTCATCTGAATGTTACGTGCGTGCGCGCACCCGACGCGGGCACTGCTGCACCCTGCGTCAGGGGATTTAGACAGCTGCGGAAGAGTGGATTCCTCGCCGGTGCCTGCAGCACGCGTATTTCAGCAGCTGCGCGTTTGCCCTTTTAGAAGAAAGCAGAGATACAAAACCTGTAAGAAAGCAAACATTAGAACCTGGCAGGATTAGTGCATGGTTTCAGAAGCAATAAAAACAGCGAGCTTTATTTCCTGGTCTGGTTTTCTATTCTAGTTTTGTTGCAAATACGGTTCTACTAGTTGTACAAAGTAATTTAGAAATACATGTTTTTGAAACATGGAAGTACAGTATGCATTAAATATATATTTTGGTTTAGTTACCTATGGAATTTCTGAAGTGTACAGCAGAAAACAAACTGTAACAAACTTTCAGTTTTTTCAGTTAAATGCTAAGAACTTAACCACAAATTTTAGTATTTCGATGGAGGTACCTAGTGTGACTGGTATTTTCAGCAGGTTTCTTTAAATTCTCTGCACTTGTGTTCAGGACTGGGATTAAAAATCCTAGCCAGCTACAACTCAGTAGGGCGCTAGGCTGCTTTGCAACAGTTACGATTAAGATGAGCCGAATGAACTTTGCAAACCAAGCTCTGTTACAAAATCACAGAAATTACTTTGGTCCTACAGAGGAGGATTAAATAGTCCCGACCTAGGGAAGTCTTGTAACTAAACTAGAGTGAATCTTTCATTTGTAAGCAGCTGCTACGCAGAGGGCTCAGCAGGGAACTCGTAACGTACAGGTGCACAAAAGCTTGGAAGATAAAAATTGTAAAATTTATGTTATCCATTCATTGAGACAAAAATCTTGATTTTGCTTCCTGGAGTGTCTTTGCTAAGGCTGGGCTGTCGTGGGGTGGTGGATCAGGAGCAGGACGAAGGGCTGTCCCTGTGCAGCAGCCTCTTGCTAATGCTCTGCGGTACTGCGGTGATTAAAAAGGCGCTGGTATCTCACTTATCCTTCCGAGAGCTCACAGCTTCCACTGTCACATGGACAAACGTTTCTGTGAAATGCCAACACTTGTGCAATGACAGCTTTTTTAACTTTTCCAGGAAGAGGAAGCCAAACAGCTTGTGAGAGATGCCATCGCAGCTGGCATATACAATGATCTGGGCTCCGGCAGCAACATAGATATCTGTGTTATAAGCAAGAGCAAGTTGGATTTTCTCCGTCCATACGATGTGGCCAACAGGAAGGGGGACAGGTTAGTAGTCCTGAAGCTGTACATTAACCACGCTCTTCCCAGCTTTTCCTATTTTCTACAATACTAAATTGTGTCAGAGTCATCTCTAGATCTGTATATTGATTTCAGCTAAACAAGGAAACAAAATCAGCAGCTGTACCTGCAGCTGAACAGAGGTGCTGGCGGCAGGTACAGACGTGTGAAGGAAACAAATGCATTTCTTACCTGCCACCACTTTCCCAGGCCAAGCGGCTGCTCCCGAGCTTCAGGCGGTTTGCGGAAGTCAGGAAGTTCCACGGTTGCGGCCGAGCCGATGCCTGCGTTGCTTTTGCTACCAGGTGGCAACGTAGTCTCGTTCTGCTCTGTTCTTGCTGAAATGTGTGCGGTGTGAGCAAGATGAGCGGCATGGCCGTACCCTCTGTAGCGCTGCCTGATCTTAGCGTGGGGATGTGAAAAAGCAGCCTCGGGCAGCACAGCCTGTCCTTAGCCACTACAGCTGAACTCGCTGCAGGGATGAAACCAAAAACCAAGAGGAAACTCCACAACTCTGGCCCGTGACTCCTAGGCTGTGTTTTTTCTATTTCTAGAAGCCCCTTTAGCCAGTGGCTGGAAAACATGCACTAGGCGAGATCAAGAGAGCACAGGCACTGTTTCGATCACTGCAGTTTCCTCAGAATTGTCCGGCAATACGCTGTGGTGTGTTGAAAGGACAGTTCACAGTTAATAGCTAAATATAGCGGTCACAAGAATTTTTTTTTTCTTAGTTGGACTAAACCATTTCATGTGTAAATAATAAGCAGTCATGCCTTCCCAATCAAACAGTCCTCGCTTAACCGTTTCCACTATGTAGAAACTCGTGCTTTTTTTTCCCTAGCTCTTCCCTTTGGCAAGCCACAGCAGAAAGACAGCTCTGGCCAGCCCCCCATTTCACAGCTCTCTTCATTTCCTTAAAGCACAGGGGAAGCCGCACAGCAACCGAAACTACTGTGACTCCTTCACCGAGGTGACACTGTTTCCTGAAGGCACTAATGCTGAATCTCTTAAATTTTGCCTCAAAACATTCCACTGTGCAGCTCTTTGGGAACAAGGTTACATTTAAGCATGTACTGTGCCGTCTTGTAATACTGATAACAGCCAGAGGTGATGAAATTGTAAAGTGAGCAAAATGCGAGCGTTAGAGGAGCTGGCGAATTGCACTGCTAAACCCTGGGAGCTGCCTGGTGAACTGCATTGCCTCATCTGTGAAATCACAGCTCCCAAGGCAGCTCAAGGATTTTGCAATATGTACTGTTATGTTACGGGTAACAAGTTGTGCAACTTTTTCAATCCCCTGCCAAAATAGTAGAGTTTAAAGAAATGGATTTTCCCCTTTTTTCTAAGGCAGACACTATGGCCAAAGCCACAAAGAACTGCTCTGCTCCACTTAAAGGTCTTTTGGCTTTCTTACTGTACAACTTCGCGAGCGTGGCGTGTCACAGCTGTCGGAGGGAGCTAGGAGCAAGCTTTTACTGCGCATCTTTCTGAAGTGAGATTTTGGATCCTGCTGTAGTGGGTGAAAAGGGTCACAACGCCTTTCATCAGATGCAGTTAAGATTTTGGAAGCACAGCTTGATTACAGGCAGTCTTTGTGTTAAATATTAGCTAATTTTAGCACAGCAACCCAAAGCTAATATACTGGTAAAATTATTCCACAGTTGCAAAAAATAAATAAATTGCTTGTTCTTTGAGTGAGGGTACACAGCAAGAATGGCCTAGGCTGTAATGAGATCCCACTTATTTCTATAAAGTAGCCTTTCCAGTTACTTGGTAATTTATTTTTGTTATAGGACTGTGTTTCCTAAAAATGCTAGTTTATCTGAAACTTTATTGCAATCAGTTTATTATTTCCAGTAAGTGCAGTTCCTTTACTTACTTGGACTTTTACAGGAAACTTCCTGAGAAAGCTGATGAGTTCTAAAATTTTAAATGGGACTTCTCCTACCTAGTGCTACCGTCCAGCTTAATTTTCACCTATTTCTTTAACAGGTACGGTAGATACAAGTGTGAAAAAGGAACCACCGCTGTTCTCACAGAAAACGTAGCACTCCTGGAAATCGAGGTGGTGGATGAAACTGTGCAAACCATGGACACTTCCTGAAGCGTCGGGCACAGCCCTTCTGCGCCCCCGCAGCCCAGCGCCAGTTGTGTTTAGCAGCCTTCCAGCACCAGGAGAAACCTGAGGCTGGGCCAGAATAAAGAGGGTTCTCACCATTCTCCTAATTGGTGTTTTTATGTGGTGCCGATTTCTTCTGCTGCTCTTCCCTCTTACAGTGTTGAAACCGCGAGGCTCAGGCAGCACAGAAGTGCAGCGCCTTACCCGCTCTTCTTAGTGGTGTGGCTGTGCAGTAAGTTGGACTTGACCCTGAAAGATCTGCATTAAGCTGAGAGCGAGCCAGGCTCCTGGAGCGGCTCCAAGCGTCGTACTGTCCTGTGGGGCAGAAAACCCACCACGTACAGCAGCTGCTCTCTTCCTTCACTCTAGGAACAAAACAGCAAGGGTAAAACTGCTCTGCGTAAGCCCCATTGGACAGGTTTTAATTTAACAAACTGTTCTGTTCTTGATGGATACGTACCAGATCAAGAAAGGGTATGAAAATAGCGAGCAGGGGAGGTTCTGAACTGCTGACCTTGACCTGCAGCAGGCTGCTTCTACTTACATTGCTGCAGGGAAATAATACTGTTATCATGACATGTTAATATTTATTCTTCCCTGGTTTTTGTAGACACAGACAGGATGCAGAGTAGATCCAGCCTCTGCGCTGGTACATGCATTTTCATTTCTAAATGACATGACTGGAGACAGCCTAATTCAAAGTCTAACGGTCTTGTTACTTGCCTGAATTTTTCTGCAAGCTTCCACTTGGACCTTCCTTGTGCTGAAATCCTGAGCTCGTGCAATTGGAGATAAACTGACTGCAAACTGTTCCTATAGTACCACATAATCCTTATTAAAAAAAAGAAACAAAGAAAAGCTAGCTGGAACTCCAGCTGCCGAATTACCTTCTCATTTAGTCACTAGGGAAGGTGTAGCATCAGAAGGTTAACTGGTACCAGGCCCCAGTCCTAGCATCCTGCAACAAACAGCCACAAACCCAGCTGTAGATGTGCCGCAATGTAGAGGTGAAGACTCGCATGCGTAGTTTTCCATCAGGACAGCTGAGGCAGGTCCCCTAGTCCAGTTGTCCGTTTTCTGATGGCCGTACGGAACAGTTTCGCACAGATTTAGGCCTGTTTTCAAGGGTTTATTTTTTTTTCTTTACTTTTCCCTTAATACTGGACTTTTTTTTTTTTAAACAAAGGTGTTTATTTTGTAAATCATTTTTTTATTTATCTAAAAATGCACAATTGCAAAAAATTACCTTTTGAAATACATTTACTTATAAGCACTAATAAATTCTATGTAGCAAGAAAGTGACCGGGCTTCTCGAGACGCTCAAGTCGAAGCTGGGCTCCCCGGAGCCAGGGATCCTTTTCTGTGTTACAGCGAGAGGCGCAGCACAACCATCCCTCCGAACGCGTAGCTGCCACCGTGCCTTAAAGGAAAGCTGCAGTGCAGAAGCGACGGCCGTCCGTCGTAAGGCTGCGAATTGCTAAAGCAGCTGGGCATAAATTAAAACAACTTCGCAGGGGAGCGGGGGAGCGATCTGGGGCCTCCGCTGCAGTCTCACGCCGATCTGAATTTCCCGACTCTCGTGAGAGCAGCAGGCTCAGCGTTCTGCTGAGAAGACTCAATAAAATGGCACCTTGCATTACCGATACCAACATTATTCACAGGAATTAATAGCTTTTCTTCGCTACCCTATGTAAGTATTTCGAAATTTGATGGGAAGTAGTTGACGATGGCACTGCAGTTTTCCTTTAAGTAGAGCAAATTAGGTTAAAAAACAATCCACTAAAAGCATATATATGTACGTAACCCTCTAACCCTAATCTTATTTCCAAAAAATTAAGGATTGTATGCTTTTCTTAAGAAAAAACCAAACAGGCACAGGCTGCATTTGAACTGTCACACAGGAATCTACACTTTGGCACGAGCCACCGTCACGCAGGGAAGCAGCGCTGCGACAGCGCAGGCTGAGGAGCGTCCCCGCCGTCGTCCTCCAGAACCTCGCCTGCAGCCCCGTTCCTCTGAACGGGCAACTGAAATGGAAACACTTGAACGTGAATCCACGTTTGTTCCTAAAGCAGTGAATAGTTTTCATCGACAGTAATGAAACAAATCATTGATTCAATGAATGAATTTAGTTGGTTGAAAATTTCCATGTAGTTAAAGAAGATGACTCCTTCAAATCAGGTTGAGATTTTATAAAAATTCACATTCTGTAAATTAGCTTTCACAGTTAAATAGACGGGGGCTGATCCTCATGTAGAATTAGATACACAAAGCATTTTACTTCTTTTTTAAAAATTTTCAAAGTGTTTAAAACACTGCTTTGCTTAACTTTTCCCTGTAGTACCTAAGGTACTACCGACCGTGTAAAAGTATCTTCACCAAAATCTAGCTGGCTTAGATAAACACTGGTTTTTAACAAGAACCTGTAGTCTAAAAAGAATCATGCCAAAGGAGGCTAAAGAGAAGCAACGCTTGTTTTGGGTCGGGTTGGCACGTTTTTCTTTTCTCCCCAGGTACCCGCTTACCTCATCGCATTGGCTGAGCCAAGTGAACAGAGAAATGCATCAGCGAAATACTCACTCTAAATTTTCAATTAAAAAAAAAGAAACCTTGAAACAAATGTGTTTCCCACCCCCCAGCCCTTCCCAGTTCCTAAGTCTGAAGAGGAGGGAATTAATAAAAACACATAAATGGCTGCTTTAAAATATACGAAGTAAAAACTGAATTTGCTATTAACCATTTGCAGAAGAGGCGAAGTAGCAGTTATACAAATTACACAAAATCTACTGTAATTTTACATTAGTATAAAGTGATTTCACTGAAGGAATTATTTCAATATTTCACATTACAGTTAAGATAGAAGGGGTGCGTCAAATGCTCGGACACCCTGGTTAATATCTATCCTAGATTACACACGACAGTTTTAAGAAAGGACCCTTAAATGATCTACGTCTGTAACATGTTATTGGCCTTAAAAAAAAAAAAAAAAAAAATCACTTGCAATACCTCACAGAATCTTCACGTTAAAGCATGACCACCTTGTAAGAGTCCTTGTCAAATAACCTGCACAAATAATGGAGCGTCTCGCTACGAGCGCTCAACCCTCTCACTGGGTGACTGGGCACCAGGCGGTTTCATCTGAGAAAAAAATTCAAGTAAGACTGAGCTGTGCTGGCTTCTTGAGAGCGTCCGCAGATGGTTCATGTGCTGGAGGTCCAAACATGCATTTGTTTTGCTATTTGGTGCACGTAACCAATGTCGGGTCTTTGATCTGGATCTGGGTATATGCACATGCTGACCAGCTCCCGCAGCTGAAAGACAGGAAAACAGGCAGGCAAATGTGAACGAATCGGCCGATTTCTTACTGGAAAAGGCTGTGGGAACGGGTGTCCGACCACCGGGGTCCAGGACAGGAGCTGGGGGCCTCTCTTACGCAGACGTTCCTGGGCGGACTGCAGGCACGCGTCCGTCCATCCCGTCCCGTGTCCCCCACGCTACAAAAGGACCAGGAAGAACCTTTCCCACCAAACTTCCCGCACTGAAGACCGACACCTTCCGCACAACCTAGGGGTTCCCTGCTCGGTGGCTTAGCGTGGCTCTAGAGAGTGCAACCACCACCTCTCATCTGCTACTCCTGACACTGGGCCTTTCGAAGCCTTTTTTTTTTTTTTTTTAATTAAAATCTTTTTTCCTGGGGCATTTCTGGCTCACTTCAGAGAACGAGAGCAGGTGACCAGGACCATCAGACGACCAGCAGCTCGCGGTCAGCAGGAGGCTGAAGCAGGGCCTGAAGCAGGGGGGACCCCGCAGAGCACAGCGAGGGCCGGGGAAGCAGCGCGGGGCACAGGGGCGCAATCGGGGGGGTGAAGGAAGGAAGGAAAGAAAAATGAGATCGCTACCAGGAATGTTCCGGAGCAGACAGGCAGGGAGGGCCTTGCCAGCGAAAGCGGACTCCGAGGAAAGGGGCAAGTAGAGGGACGGGTTTAAAAATGTGTCCTGAACAGAGCTCTCCTGTGCAACTGCACTCCCCTTCCCGCCCAGTGCCGGGTCACAAGCCAGTTCAAGGCTTTGCAGGCAAGAAGTCTGAACAGCACTTGTGTATCTTAAGATACTGGAGCACGGCTGTCAACACCAGTGTTTCCTCTGCGAAGAGGAGAGACTGGTCATTGATTATGTTTAATAAATAAAATGCAGAAGGGCTGAAGTCTCCCCACCTCCCAACCCTCTTTATTGTGCACATGAAAGATTGTAGCTTTTAATTACACAGACACTGAAAGCTGTCCGTACCCCCGAGGCACCGGGAGAAACAGCCTTGAGCCTCTGATCTTCTCACATCCTCCCAGTAGCCACAGTGCCAATTATTTTAATGGTAATTAAAAGCATGACCATACAGCTATCAAGCACACGGCTTCAGCTGCATTGCTGAATGAACCCGGTGAGGTTTGCAGCTCGGATGGAGCAAGGCCCCGTGCTTCAAGTCGTCGCTGGGCCCGATGCACGTTTCGGCGGGGATTCCTGCAGGGCGGCACGCGGCCGACGCGCAGGCAGGATGGAGGCAGGGGCACGCAGGCAGCACAAGCGGGAAGGACACGGTGCGATGCGCTCCTGCTAACCACCCTGCCTGTCCTTCTGTGGGTGCACACAGAGCGATCCCAACTCTAGAGTAAACCCAACTCCACTGCCTGGGCCTGGCTCATTCTCTCACAACGGCTACAGTGACTTAATTCATCTGAGCGCAGGGGTTGCTGCCTTTGTCACAGCCGAGACCCCGCAGATGTAACACGTACCTCAGCCCTCCCCAGACAGACCACCACAGAACGCCCACAAGCAAATTAAAATGCTGCTAAAGCTCTGAGCAGAGCCTGTGCTATCAGTACGGTTTGTCCAGCCAGCAGCCGTGCTCCCATGCACATACAGCACGGGGCACAGCCTGGGAAGTTTGGTCCTCTATCGATGGCCAGGGCAGCCCAGGCATTTCACTATCACCTACAAGGAACTGGCGGACCGAGCCTTGATAAGTGCCGCCAACCAGTATCTCCAATTACTAGCAAATTTGTTCCCGATATAGAAAACTAATCCTGGCTGGAGTCCCAGCTCCTCCTCCTCCGGCTACGAGCAGCACGCCCGTTGATCACGGGAGGATTTGGACTGGTTAGCCACAAAAGGCTACAGCGAAGGGGAACATCACTGAAAGGGAACACCATTAAAGCAGGCATTCTTGAATAAATGCTCTGCCTTGTTCATCTAAAACAACGCTGCAACTAAAATATTCATGTGATCAGCAGTCAGCCTGCAGCTGAAGCTTCGCTTTGAGACCACATTACCGAGGTGAAGTCAAGACATGCCGGTGGCTCCAGAGCATCACTGAAAACTTTGGCAGCGTGGCACGGCCTCATCCTCACCCCTGCCCCCGGGCGGGAGGATGCAAAGCCTTTACCGCTTTCCCACATCACTCACAAACCTGCGGCAGTGACAATATCAGAGCAGTTGTAAAGACTCTGCCCTTTCAATCTGAAACGGAGACATGCGCTCTTGAAGGAAGAGGCGTGCATCCAGACCGAGACCCACCCACCCACCGGCCGCGGGAAGCACAAATTCTTTCTGGTGCACCTCGCTGCTGCAGGCAGCTGCCTCTACGTTTCCCAGCCTTTCAGCAGAAAGGATCCCGCCTGCGTGGTTTGTCTAGCCTGGCTGCTGGGAGACACCATCACACCTTCCCCTTTGGCTATCCCCTCCAAAAGCATCCGAAAAATCCAATTTTTAGAAGCATGTACTAAACCAAACATTGGTCATGGTGGAATCATGTTCCAATATTCACAAAATTGCAGCTCTTCACGGTTTCAGTCAGAAGCAGCAGCTACTGCAGCGAGATGAGCTACAGCCAAAGGCACAGCCCTCCTCAGACTTTGTCAAGCATTCTGTTAATAGTGTATGAACACCATCTGGAGCCCAGTTCTCGGGGACCTGGCGCCTCTGAGCTTTAAACCATCCTTCTCACCCCGGATTGTATCACTACACTACACACACTCTTTAGCACTGCCAGAGGGAAGCAAACAGACAGTAATTGCAAAGACAGGAAACACATCTGTCAGCTAACACTAATTCCTGCTGCCAGCAGGCATATCCTGAAACGCGTGCTGCAACAGCATGGCAAACCTGAACGCACAGAGCCGGCATTCGCTGCTACGGCAGCTGGGGGGGGGGGGGGGGGGTTGGTTAAAAAACCCACTTTTCCAGAACAGTTCTCAAATAATCTTTTTGCATGAGTTACTTAGCAAGTAAAAAAAACTAAGCAAAATGTAAAAATGTGTGGTGCAGGGTCCGTCTCAGGGTGGAGACCAGACCGTCTGCTGCCGGCCGCGTACGGTATTTCCCCTGCATCCTGCCCCTTGCTCCTCAGAACTCGGAGGTAGAAGAAAACAAAAGAAAACCCCCAAAGGATATGGTGAACATTTAAAATTATATTAGCCATTTCCTTTCAAATAGAAGGCAACTGTAATTGAATGAGGAGGTAAGGAAAAACAGCTGGATTGTCTAGGTAGGAAAAGAAAATAAAAAAATCCGTCTCAAAAGGCCCTGAACAAAAACAACACGCGTGTTTGCAGCTGAAGTGAAACTAGCGGTGGGCTTGGCAGTGCTGGGTTAACTGTTGGACTCGATGACCTTAAGGGTCTTTTCCAACCTTAACCATTCTATGATCATCGAGCAAGCACGCACAGTGACAATTTTTTTTTAATACACTGGTTCAGCTACTGCTCTCGATCCCTCGCTTTCACAGGCACAAAACCCAGACTTTAAAAAGCCCCTGCACGGCTACTGTATAGATGCTTATTGCATTAAACTAAATAGCTTTGCTCCCCCCCTTTCTCTAAAAAGAACCTTTCCCCGCCTTGTTACACACTGAAGAGTTCACAAACAGACACTGAAGCGCTGTTACGTGGTATGTTATTTCAAGGGAAAGGAAGCGAAGGAGAGGGCTTTCCCACGGTTCGTTGTTTTTTGCTAGTGTCACAGACCTCCAGTTTCAAAATATTTCCCACACTGAGAAATCTTCTTTTCTGTCTTAATTTAGCTTGTCAATATTCCAACATCACGACGACATTCCTTAGCCAGCCCCGAAGGTACCCGGGACACCCTGGCCACCTCCTGTTCTGCCCTGGAGGTCGGGGGGCTTCTCCTCCCGCCTCCCCTCTCCCCGGGCGGGGAGGAGCTCACTGCACCCCACCGCACCCCCTGCGAAAAGCTCCCAGTTTACCTTTTCAGAATAATGTTCAGCTGGAAGAGGCGGGTAGTCACATTGCTCTATTTTTTGGCAAAGAGAGAACAGGTTCATTTTATCTCCATAGAAAGGACTCTGAAGAGCTGCCATCTGGAGAGAAAATATAAATAGACGATATTTCAGTAACGCAGAGGATTTAACAGCCCTCAGTACTGCTGATTTGCAAGAGCAACTTTGTTGGACAGTGAGCAAGTGATGCTGCTGCTCTCCGAGACCGTCCACAGCCAAAGCTGCTCCGAGGCGACGACAGCTCTGCGCGCCGCCGCAGGGCCGGTGCCAGGCTCGCCGCCTGCGATTCTGCCTGAAACGTTTCGGATGTGGGACGCTGGGTGTATACAGGCCATTCTACAGGCACACAGGAAAAAGTACTTTTTAAAAAACAAAAACCAAACAAACAAAAAAGGATGCTCAGACCCTAGGGCAATCGGTTAGAAACCACCTGGCTCACAGATGACTATGAAAACCTCTCAAACACAATCATCGCTCCAAAAAGCAGAAGCTCTT
Source organism: Nipponia nippon (assembly GCF_047370975.1). Classification (NCBI taxonomy): domain Eukaryota; kingdom Metazoa; phylum Chordata; class Aves; order Pelecaniformes; family Threskiornithidae; genus Nipponia; species Nipponia nippon. The sequence goes on along the minus strand of NW_028262332.1, from coordinate 11,757,011 downwards.
CTGTCTTTGGTAACGTGGCATGGTTTCAGTCTTCCTCAGTTACGACCAAATTCAGTTCATTTGCTCTCTGCCACTGGTAGATTCTTAATAGGCTGCTACAAAGAATAAATGGATTAGTTTTGGACGTTTAGCTACCTAGAATATGAAGAATCTTATAAGCATGAACAACGTATATCAGCCTTTAAAAAAAACCAAAACGACCTCAAAACAAACATCCCCTCCCGCCGGCAATCTGCTATTTAGAAAAGAGTATCCCGGGCAGATTTGGGAACCAAACTACTGAAACTTTTCCTAATCAATCTGGTCTTTTTCCTCTTTCAATTCTATGAATCCAGTATTTGCATCTCCAAAAAGATGACAGACGTCTGAGATAAACAGGCTGTTCACGCAGCACGGAGAGCACGACGGAAGGCTCTGGGTGGGCAAGAATTCCTTCCAGGGCACGTGGAGACTCCTTACAAATGTACGTTTATATTATACTTAAGTCTCAGGAAGGAAACGGCATCTTTGTGCGTGGCAAACCATTTACACTGCAAGTTCTCAACCAGGAGGCCTAAAGCAACACTGAGCGAAGGGCCTCAGAAACGCAGCCACAGCAACACAGGCATTTTTGAACTTCGGAAACGTGGCTGAGTCGTGTCTATTGAAGGCACACACGATGGGCTAAGCGCCTTCCCTCTCGCTTTCCCAGAGCGGGAGCCCAGCCCCGCAGACCCACCCGTGGCCACTGGCCGTGCCGGCCCATCTGCCTGTTAGCCCAGGATGCTACTCAAGTGCTGCTCGTGGCTGTCAGAGGCGGCCCCGCGCAGCACGGCGGTACCGCCGCCTAATGAAGCGCCGCTGGATAATTGTGGATATTATCCACTCTGTTTAGATCTTTTTAAACCATTTTGCTACAAGCCGCATCAAATCGGCAAGCTTTTCATACTGAGGGCAGCCGAAGTTGATGCTTCTCACCACGGCTTTAATAGAGGGTTATTTGATGATTATTAGTCTTTTGCTCATTACCATGCGCTGTGAAAGCCATCTGAAGGATGCTGTCTTGTTGCTGACACGCACAGCAAGCTCCCAGCAGAACTAAAAGAAGTCAATACTAGATCCTCCACTCTATTATCCTGCAGTTAGTAATCAAGATTGATGGATTATTAGTGATTTGGTGACAGACAAGTAGTTTTGATTAGGGCAGGGTTTTGAGATGCTGCGTTTGGGCTGGACCTCCAGCAGTAGGACGTGGTCACCTTGTGCAACACAGCCACGCAGAGGTGAGAGACCCGCTGCAACAAGTTCTGAGCCGTTATGAGAAGTAATAAGATATATTCGGGCCAAATCTCCAAGGTTATCTCCTTATGTACCACCAGACTAAAGTATTTTTCAGGAAGCTCTTCCAGAGGTACTTATCAGATATCCAGCAAGGCTTATAAATGGCAATACAGAATATAGGAAGGTACCCAAATTACACTGAAGGACAATGAACTGAGTACACGGCTCCCAAAAACATCTCGGAAAATTCCAGGCTTCTTCAGTTTTCTGTCTGCAACACTTCATGCAACATAGGTTGAGATATGTGCTGTGCTAGTGACATTTACTGGGCTTTGCTGCAGGCTGAATGAGAAGAGGAATTACACCTTTAACAGCTGCCCAAAACAGCAGGCTGGGGAACGGGCACGCTTTTACCTCTCTGTGGTTTCACCACTATTATCCGTAGCAATGCTAAGCGGTTCCTCGTACCCTTCCAGACCCGAGGCTGAAGGGCCGCCCAACAGGCTTGTGAAGGCAGCCCCACTGGCCGGGCGAGGGCCTTTTGGGAGGCAAAAGGTGAAGTTGTATCGCCGTTACTTCATTACTGTCGTAACAGTAACAGGCAAATCAGTGGGGAAAAAATTACAGACTCCAATAAGAGACACTAATCTCCAATTAGAGATTGATAGCAAACTGCTCTCAATCAGTTAAAACAAAACTGGAGAGCCCAGCACGCAAGACTGTTCCAAGAAAAACACTAATGGGCGCATTAGGGAAGGCACAGAAGGCAACCAAGGGTTAAACTAGGTCTCTGAGATTTCAATACAAACATCGATAATGCCAGTAAGGTTGAAAGGCATTTTTCAATCCCCGTGAACTTTTCTTTCCAAGTCTAGTTAAGCCGTCATGTCAAAAGAGGAGAAACGAAAAGGAAACAACGTGGGGTTTTGGGGTGGTAAATGCAGGGAATTAAAATGGAACGAGATGGCCACACCAGCCAGGCCCGCGGGGTCCGTGACCACAGGCGCTCCAAAGACCTCACTAACAGCAGTCTGTGATGCTGCATCGGGGTTTGCTCCTGACATCTGGATTAGGGCAATTACTGCAGGACAGCCAGATCTCCATTCAAAATGACCACCATGCAGTATGACTGGTTAAAAAATACATATATATAGGAATCACTGTTAGTGTTTAAATTGATCGTCTTGCCAGAACTGTTAAAGTCATTGCTTGTAGCTATATTCTGGGAATTAACAACTTATTTTTATCCCCTCCAAGTTATCTTGCTGACAGATATCTACAGGAAGTGAGGGATGAAGACAGTTCCTACTATATTGATAAGATTTAATAAAAATCACCGTATGATTACCAATGTCAAAGTTAAGTGGTGCTATGTGGCATCACATCCCCAAGCCCTCAGTGTGCCCGAGGTGGATTCCAGTGGACACGCACGTCTCTGAAGGCAATTTGTACATTAAATCTCTCTGCAGCTTATCTACACAATCTATCTGGAGAAATATCAGAAGTGACTCATAACCAAACATCGCTTCCTTACTTTTAAGCCAAATGGAAAAACATTCTTGTTACAAGAAATTAGTGAAGATAAAATACAGCTCTTTCAAAGACATATGAATTTGATTTTTCATTTTCCAAATTCTAAAAAGTTTAAAAAGTCAAGTAGCTGTTTATCCACTGAACACAAAATTGGTAACTGTCCAGTCCTCCTTGGAATTTGCAAGATCTCACAGCTCCTGTTCACAAAGTCAAGGCTTACCTACGTAGGAAGTAAATTTAAAAACGCTTCACAGGCCAAATCTTTCTCATGTTACTATAGTACGGCTACTCCTACCAGAGAATTACGTTTAGTGCGCAATTAAGTCAGCTTCTTGAAATATAAGGAGTACCAAGACTACTGTGCCATAAGGGGACCATATTGCCTGCAACAAAAACATATCTTAGCACAACGCTAAATATTTCTCTCTGCATAAATCTGGAATCCCACCTCCAGCAGAGCTCAGCTCAGCAATGACTCGGAGCAGCCTGACAGGGAAGCTGCACGCTACGGCAGCGGACGCGGAGCGGTGTCCAACTCGGGCGACTCTGACTGTTACTGACAGACTTGGCAAGCCCGCACACCACGGCGGGGCCAAGGTCCTCAATTCCGCAAAGCCTTAAACGGAGAATTCCTCTTTAGGCCTAATACATGAAGTGTACCTGGGATTGTTCAGCGTAATGAATTACTGGGAGCCCAGGCTTCCTTCCCTCTGTTCCCACAGAAGAGTCCCCAAATTCCTTTTCAAATGCCACCAGCAGACCCAGGTACATACAGCTGTACTGCACCATTCCAGTTTTCAGTATCTCATTAGAAGCATTACAAGCAAAACCATCCTTTGTAAAAAATACTGGCTTTTCAACGGTATGCTGCTGCTGCTGCTTCAGGAATTATTAAAAGTCTCTTCAATTCTTTCCTGGAGGTAAAGAGAATTTGAGGATAGACACAAAACCAGTCAATTTAAGCTCACAATTTTCCAAATATTTTTGATCAAGTACTTAGCAGGGTGCCTTACACCCTTTCTCTTCCTCCTATCCCATGGAATTTTACCAATTAATCAGTGACACAACCACGTCGGGCTCCAGTGCCGCCACCAAAGTAGATCTTCCCTTCAGCAGATCTAGTGGCTATTTCCTCTGATACCAGTAAGGCCAATGCTGGGACTTGACACTGCTCGTGACAACTTACGGGGCATTTACACCAGACACCCAGATAAAATCTTTTTCCTTAATTAAACTCTATGCCACGCCAAGTACGGAGGAGAGTCGGCAGCTGTGAGCAGGCTGTCTGAAGAGCCTTTACGTCACGGTGGAAATACAGCCTTTGGAGGACACTGGTAGGAGGATTAAAGGGATGAATAGTTGTGGGGTGTTTCACCCCCAAGAGCATTTTTTGGACCACATTAAAGTCCATAACCGCATGCGGGCCAGCTGTGCTGCTGTCTTACACGCAAGAAGCGAAGGGCTGTTAGAGTCGAGCCCCCAGGACTGCTGGCGTCCCTCTAGCAGGAGTTTATCCATTCGTTTCACCAGGTTTCCAGCACCCATCTCTCTCTCTGAAGATGCACACCACATGGCACGTTCCCACTCCGCCAACAGTAAGTCAGCACCTATCGAACTGCACGACTCCGGGCTTGGCAGCACACCACCGACAGCAGGTTACCTCGCGGACCAAGCGCTGGTTGTATTAGGCGAGTGTTCCTCCCCAAAACACATCAACAGTGACAAGTTACGGGAAAAGTTACTTTTACACCGTCTTGTCCTGAAAGGTTTGTTTAATCAACTAGCTGAAGTACATGCTTAACTATAGTAGTTTTCACATCTGATGTGCTCACAAAATAAATTACATTTCTGTTTATTCTGTAATTCCATGTGGTTACGAGAAGTTGTAGTGAGAAGCAACATGTCATCACTTCACATGATTTGTTACCAAAGAGGATGTGAGCAATAGTCTCATTACTAAATATCCCAGGGATTTTTAATCCTCTGGGCTGGGATAAAAGCTTTCTAAATGTTGACATGCACTTTCACTTGAATTCAAAGATGTATACATTTAAAAAAAGATTTAGGTTAGATTATAAAGGAGTACAAGACTGTTCAATACCCTTTCATCCCTGCTAAAAATGAAATCACAAAAGTCAAAGTACTGTTACAAAAAGCACTTACTTTCAAAATATATGTAGTAGCTTTTTATTAAAAGCTCACACTAAGTGTGCAGTTCATACAAAGTGTGCCTGCTCTGTATCTCTGTGTGTGGCTAGAAGACAACATACAATTAGAAAAAAATCCAGCTATAGTCTAATAAGAGTTGTCTAAGTTAGAGAAACTGATTGCACATTACTAAAAACTGTTTTTCTTTATTGAAAGCTCCCAAAATTAAAACATTCCATTTGGTCAGAATTCAATTTAACAAACCAGAAGCTTACATTCAAATTAATTTGCTGTTTTTAAAACAAATGCAGTATTCAGGAGAAACTATGAATATGCTGCCCTAATAACAGCTCTGCTGGCAGTAGGAAGACAGAATGCGGGAAGCTGGCTTGTTTATGCCGATACCCTCAGCACCGAGTGTGACCTACTGAATTCACTTTGCGTAAGTACCGTGCTGTACGGCACAACCCCGTTGTTGTTCACGCTCAAAAAGCACAGGATGAGCACACAAAGAGTTAACTTTTCATAAGGTTTCTCAACAATTAAGATAAAGTAAGGCTGACCTACTCAATTCCTGTACCATATTGTGTGGTTAAGACAAACCTGGGGAAAAAAAAAGGTTAGAAGATACTTGCCTCATACAATAAACAGCCCAAAGACCAGATATCAGATTTAAAGTTATAGCCGTTTTCATGTATTCTTTCTGGGGACATATAGTATGGAGTTCCCACTGTAAGAAACAAACAAACAAGGAGTTACCATCTTAAAAAGTGACCGTGCAACCAGTATTATGCAGAAGTTTGACTTCGTTAAAGGATTAGGTTTAGCACAAACAGCTAATTAGAAGAGAGCGGCACAAAAATTTGGAAACGAATCATGGTTTTGAAGGCGTAGAACCAAATATATCATCGCATAGAGAGACAGAGGACTGGTGAACATTACTGAAAATGTCTTCTGTATTTTTGAAATTTGAGGAACGTTTTCTTCCCCTTCCAGTCTTCCAAGTACCTTCAGAGCGTCGCAGACGGACGGAGCAATTGTAACGGATCACCCTCCTTTGGTTCACTCCACAGCACTGAAACTGCAAGTCAGATGTCACGAATGTGCTCTGCTAAAACACGAATCCCGTGACAGCGTATCAACTAACGTTCACCTGACGCGCGCCGCACCCGCAGCGCGACAGAGCGGCTCCAGACATGACGGGGGACCCTTCTGAAGGGTTCAGGAGACCGTTCACCGCAGCAGAGAAATGGAAGTAACGAGCCCAGCACCAGACAGGTATTCAAAAACTTTCTGAAAGAACCAAGATAATTGTTCCAAACTTTAAGATACTGCTCCAACTTGCAGTCACGTCAGAAGCTGTGGGATTTCTATGTACTTCCAGAAGTCTGTATTTTATCAAAAGAAATTTACTCCAGCATTTTGGACAGGAGTTACAGGAAATTATTAATAAATTCCTTACCTCAAAAAGGTTCTTTTTTTAAATCCTAAATAAGTTTCAGTTGTGGTACTGAAAATACAAGACATCCTGGCAGTCTCAACTACATCAAATAATCCTCAGATACATCATTTATTAAAACATCCAAGGACTTTATATGCTCTCTTTTCTCCTGCTTCCCCTGCTTGCCCATCCCCTGTCAATTTTTTTTTTTTTTTTGGCGTTCCAGTGTATCCTTCTCCTAATTAAAGACCCTTCCTCACAAGATGGCAAATGTTTAATTTGCCTGAAACATTCAGTTTACGATTTCTCCATTTGAAGTGCTGACTGCAGACAGCTGGAGGACCAATAAATAAGCAGACGAAGGATGGCGTTAGAGGCGGAGGGGGAAGACCAGCCACTACCTTCCCCCGGTGCTCCTAAGGGCTTGGCACACTGTCAGAAACAAATGAGTTCTGGGGCAGAAAGCAACAGCTTCCCAAAAGGCAAAAGTCAACCCCTGCCGAGTGCACAGATGACCCAGCACAAAGCTGCTGTCGTCAGTGCAACACCTGAACAAAATCAGGTGGGGTCCCTCCAGCTTAGACCACGCCATGCTAAGAATACACCCGAGTCCAAGTCTTGACTGCATGCCTCTGTCATCCAGAAAACCCAAACCCGGGCCAGGACCCCTTTGATACAGGCACCATACAAAGCCTGTCCTCACAGGACAAAAAGATGTTTACAGCCCCAAAGAATTTACAACACGCATATAAACCAAGACACAGAGGAAGAGCGAGACGTGGGGCAGCACCCGAGGAGTCAGACAATACCCGATCTCAGTGCATCAGCACCTGAACAGAAGCTGGAAATCAGAGAAATACAGAAATCTTCTCTTAGGTTATGTAGTCAAAACAAAGAGCATCGATTTGAAATTACTCCTGTCAATGCTAGCACCCACTTACCCAATTTACTCCAAAGCATCCCCAACATCCCCCCCCTTACGTACATCTTGCTGGAAGCATGGATGCCCTACGCACCAGATCCTCCCAGCGTACCCCATTACTGAAGTCTCTACCCTATCAGCATTCTGAAGCCCCAAGTTTTCTGTGGGGTAAACTGGGATCATGTTGCACCAGCTACTCCACCTTAAATACTCAAGGCTTTTTCTTTCTCTGGAGTGAAAACTAGGCAGCTTCCCTCAAAACAAAAACATCCACCCCCCACCCCACCACCCTTCAATCTTTATGCTACATTTCTGTCATGCCGTTATAAGCCCAAACCTTGAGTCTACTGCACCTCAACAATTTTTACTCAGAGCTATTCAGAAATGTAGCATAAAATGTGAAATTAATCCTACGGCAACGGTGTGAAACATAAGATGTTACAGGAATACACACATAAAACTCTACTTCCCAAAATAGACCAAGTAACCGAGAAAGGGGACCACTTCCCTGCCTGGCTCATTTATTTGGTCCCCCGGGACTTTCAGTAATCAGCTGCCCTATATGATAAGCTCAGCTTGTGCTTGCAGGTCATTCAAATAAGAAATTACTTCACTTTCAAGGTGAAGAGTACCCTAATGAGAAATTACATTTTTGCCAATTCTACACAAACTACAATACAGGAAAAATAGCACATGGAGATTATTATATTTCCATGGTCAGTAATATCATATCCCGCCTAGGAGCATGCCAGACCGACACTGTCCCAGACCTGGCTGGCTGTGATTGCCAGTGAAAGGCCTCTGTGTATGGATGAGACCAGAGTTCTGTTAATAGTTAATAATTTTTAACAGACTGCACAGAGCAACTTCAGAGAACACCAAAAGCAGACAGGACTCCTTCAAAGAATCCAAGGCAGCTTTCCATGGATCTCTCCCATGTGCATGCAAGATGCACACAATGGACGGAACAGCTCTCCAAGTAATTCCCACACATTTGCCAGATTTCTGTAGAAGAACTGACTTGGTTGGAATAGCACTGATTCATTTTCCTGCTTAAAAATATGCAGCTGCAGAAGGAACGGTGATTCATTATGTGAAATTCTTGAAGGCAGTTTCGGAAGTCCCCACTGAGCACCAGTGTGTAAGACACTTCCCTACCTTCAACTTCTCAGCGCTGCTGCTTTTCCCAAATCCGCCAGGAGAGCTAACAGAGCAGACGAAGCAGAAGAGATGCTAGCCCTTCCCTGCCAGCAAGCACAGGAGCTGAGCACGGGCGGACAGCAGCACGCGACTGGCAGGAGGGAAGGCGAAGACCATGCCCGCTCTTGCTCCCCGAAGTCTCCGTGCTTCAGAGTGCTGGTGCCAGGGGCGGCCCCAGCCGTAGCTGTTCTGGCCATCAGTTATTCTGGGTCACTGCGTGACAAGCTCAGAGCAAACAATAACGTGAGGGCTTTAAAGTTATGGCCTTGCCTTCCACATTAGCAGGGGTCTGTTTGGTAGGCTAAAATTGTCGTTTCAGATAATACCTTAAAATGACCTTCGATCAAAGCAGAATGACAGCGTTTATAATACGGCTGAGTGCATTATAGTCCGTATTTGATTTTCTGTGCGTTAGTCTGTTCCATTACATTAATGGGTCTGTGGAGCAGTCCACGCCTGAGCTGATTTTATGAAGTCTACCTTGCACATTTACCTATCATTACTCTAGTGTTGTCAGCAAATGTACGAACAAGCAGGTCTCTGCGTTTCAAAACTGATGCATTAATTTTTAAATAACTGTCATGATAAAAGACTGACAAGCCCAATTCTCTTTATGGCCTGTCCAACATTACGCAGGAATCTCCTGTAATGAGCATCTTCTAGAAAACCACACAAGGCTTCCAGTGCAATCAGTCAGGGCTCACCATTGCATTACATTAGTCAATTTGACAAGAACAGTCTAATCGGAGACTATTAATCAGAGATTTTCTTTGGTATTTGCCCTGCTGAAAATACAAAATATTGTTCAGATTCAATATTAATCACCAGCTGGTAGAGTAATGCCTTTAAAGTTATAAAGGTCGCGAAACAGTAGAGAGGATTATGACTAAGTAAGCATCTTCCCGTTCTATTCCTGAAAGTCAAAACACTTCACTTGAATATCAGTGTGCTTCAGCAACAGCAGAACAACGTTTCTCCCTGCTCCCCCCAGCACTGCCTGCGTGCACAGCTACAACACCCACACGGACCAGAACGGCTCCGGGGTTTCTGCAACACCCAAGCTCGGGAAATGCTAATTATTCTGAGTTAGATTAAGAGCAGAGTCTCTTGTTTCACCAGGAAAACACAGAGGCAAAGGCAAAGTTATTCCAGAAATAAAATCCAAATTCCTTTCCTCTCATATACAGTTTGAATTAAAAACCCTACCTGTGCGACTACAGCAACCGGCGTGCATAGGCACTCTGAGCCGAGTTCCCACAGCTGCCACAGAAACAGCCAGGTAAAGAGCTTCTGAACTCGGCAAGTCCTTCACTACGCGGGGAAGATCATGCTCACCCGTTTTAAAAACATTTTTCAGCTTCAAGCAGAGGTTTGTTACTGTGAAAGTGACGGTGGCCAGGTTATTAGCACAGGCACACACACGATCGTTATTTTCTATACAGAGCTTCTCCCTGTGCAAACACAGTTCAGCCAGGGATCAATGCTTCCCATGAAACTCATCCTTAGCTGCACATCGGCAGAAACAGGAGAAAATCCGATTCATGCTTTCGGGAGGCTCTACCAAGCGCCTCATTCACTGAATTCAGCGTACCACAGACGAGCCTCTTGCAGCAGCAGCCTCCCACGCCTTTAGGCAGATTGTCATTAGACTGAAATCAGGGCAGAATATTTCCAAATATTTTAATAGGCTCTTTAGGTTCGTTTTTTTAAAATGCTATAAAAAATAAGCATCTCTTGAAATTAAACTCCATAGCCATATTTGGCTGCAAAGTACAAGAAGCAGTGATAAGGAATGCTTTCATTGTTCCACCTTCACCAGCACCTTCCAGCTAATCTTTAATACTGAGCTAACAGTGTTTCTGAATCTATCACTTTTCTTTCTCACAGCAGGGAACAGAGTTCTGAATATGAAAGAACCTAACAAATTCTGACCTTTATCGTATCTTTACAGGAGTATTCCCAGTTTCAGACCACGAGATATCAGAGCACAACGCGGGCCTCAAAGGGGTAATACTGATTAAAGCATTCCTCCCTTCTAGAGATGTTCCGCTCCTGTCAAAACAAACTTTGCAACATTTTGAAATACTTGTGATTTTTGAAACGTGCTCATTACAAATGAAAAAGGCAAAGAACTATGCTCAAAAACCTGAGATGCCATCCATGAGTAATAAACACACACCCAGTTTTTAAAATAATAATAAAGTATTTCCAGAACTACTGGCTCAGCTTTAACATGCAAGATGCACTATTACATATTCCATGCACATACACACAGTGGAGAAAAATATTTTAGTATGTTTTAATAATATTTGGTGGAGCAAACACAGCAGGGAAGCAACTTTACTTGAAAATGCAAGTCCACAACTCTCACCTGTCTCGCCTCTCCAGACAGGCCGGTAGGTTACCAAGACAAGTTTACAGCGTTATTAAAAGAAGTCTAGTTCAGAAGTATGTGTTTCTAAACGTTTGCATTACTGGGGGTGTATTTCCAACAAGAAGGCTGAGTCTTTTCCCAGAAGGAGAATTTGGGAATTAGCTCAACTTTTGGGAATTAGCTAAAGTGAAACAGTGATCAAAGGCACTAAAATATACTTTAAATTCCTTCAAATCTCAGTGTGAGGTACCCCCGCTAATTGTTTCAAGGGGGTGAAAAGGAAAAAAAAGGAAAAAAGATTAAATCTACTTATACTTACAAAAGAGAATAATTATTTTGTGCATAATATTGCTGCTGTTTTTACAAGACCTGTTGCTCTAAGCTCTCTATTTTTTTTTCTTATTAGTGTTTAATTACATACACAACCCTACCAAAGTCCTTACGGTTTTTGGTTGTTTTGTTTTGTTTTTTACATGTAGGTAGTACAATATACCTACAGTAATTCTGCAGCAATCTTTTCTTCCACAAATACTGTACTACGGGCACAGACCAAAAGGCCAGAATTTCTCAGAACGCACAGAATATTGGCTGTTGAAACTTTAAGCAGATTTCTTGTGTCCAGTTTTCCTTAACAAGTACTGCTTACTAGCCCCCTGAAGTACTGTGATTTTGCTTCAGATGGCAAACTGGCTCGGCAAGCAAAAGGAAAAGGAAAAAAAAGAAAAAAGACAAATAGTCCATTTATAAAAGAGCTCTTCTCATGACTGCAGTTACTCCCTGCTCGCTCTCAAATGCAACAAGAAACCAGAAGGAATGTGTAACACCCCACGTACTCCAATTCACGGCTATTTGCATGTTCTAAACTGGGAAGCTTTGACTTACATGCATCCCCAAAAGGAAAATGTGCTCCAAGTTTATTCTTGTCCAAGAATAAATAATAAATCATCTGCTTCAAAACAAGACTGTTCTGTGTAAAATTGGTTTTTGGTTTGGGTTTTTTTTTCTTTTTTCTTCAGAGCCAATCAGAAGCTTTGGAGAACACCAACTTGATTTGGCTAAAGATGGGCATTGTACCAGTTCACAATAAAGATATCCCTTTTAATATTAATGGAAATTCTCTATATTTATTACAGTTCCTAGTAAAACAAAATCTACCAGCTTGCTGTTAAGTTTTCCAAAGTCTATGCAGTTTTAAAATATGCTCTGCTATTTATAATTTTTGTCCTGTAACTAATTAGGTTTTATAGCAAAGTTAATGACTTAAACTTTCTAACAAGCATATTAGAATAGCCTTAACTGACAAGATATTCCTCTGGATGCCCACCTCAGAGATCAACAAAATAAATAATGGACACAATCAAACATTAAAAACAGACAAATAAATACTCCGAGCCCTATTAAATCTTGAATGAAAGAGACGACACCTGGAAGCACATCAGACACCAGCCCAAAGCGCATGGTGTCACACGCCCGAGCTCCGGCATCCAGATGTCATCTCACCATTACTGGGTGCAAAGCCCTGGCTTAAGTATAGTCATTTTCTGAAGTGGAATAGCCTGTCAAACAGGTATCATATGGCTCTCTGGGGAAAAAAATATCCATACAAATGAAAGAAAGAAAAAAAAAACAACCCATAACCTATGAATGTAGTAAAATGCTCGCAGTATAAACTGCAAAAAGAACAGGAGGTGAAAGTTTTTCAAGCAAATAGAAAGCAGTATTGAAAATGAAAATAAAAAAAAAAGGAAAAAAGCATTCCTTCTCACTTCATGCTGAATTGCCCCTGCGTTCCCTCCTACGCCCCCCAATAAAATGAAGTTTCTGTGATCCGCGAGTCCGTCTCCATTAAACTAAATCCTGGAGCTTCTGCTACAAGGGAGCTTAAATTAGGGAAGGAAGGATGGTAAGCCACCATGTTGTAACAATAAGTAGCAAAATTCACCTTAGCTACACTCATTACCTTTAAAACATAGGAGTTTTCTGGTAAAGCTTGTGCATGAAGAGCTCTCCCCTATGGAAAAGTATCTCCTGTCTTCTCTCACAAGTCACACGGGGACAAGGGAAAGCAGCAGAAGAGGTGCCACCTGGTGACTTCACCCAACCCTCCAGCCTCCGGCTGGTTTTGGTGTTTATCACCCATCCCACAATACCGCTGCCTTTCCCAACACAGTTTTGTTACTTAGCGAGACAGGAGGCGTCCACGTTTCCCCTCTCGCCGGGGTTTTCCCTGCCTCACGGTCGCCTGCTGCCCCGGCGATGCTCCTGAGCGGCCGTGCCGCCGGTCAGGCATCCTGCCGTTCCGCTGAGCGAGGCGCTCGCCTGCATCCCACGAGCTGTGTATGGGCAAATCTTTCATTTTTCTTTCATTATCCCGGCATGTACTGTCACTTAATTTTTATGTATGCAATCCTTCCTGACAAATATGATCTGCTGCCTGGTAATTCGTCTGACGTTCATTCTGTTCCTTGCTCTAATTACGGCTCCCATTCCTGACACGGCGGCGGCCGCACTGCCGCAGCCCGGTGGTACACCTGTCAGACGGGTTGTGGTTCTGCCTAATGCCCTTTTATGCCAGTCTGATGCTAGCAAATACAAAGAAAGAAAAAAAATTAGATGAATATATTTGCATAAGCCACGCGTTCAATTCATGGGTCAGCAGCCAGAGAAATGATGGCTCAGGGCGGTTGCCAGGGCAACGCGGCTACGGGAAGTGCCCAGCATCGCAGCCTGGGTCCACGCGGGTACCACGCTCCGGTTTGCAGGGTGTTCATCACTCATGGCTACTTAAACAAATGTCTTAATTAAACCAAAACCAAGACCGGTAGAATCCCTGCTGCTACAAAACCTGTATGTCTGGCAAATTACACACACACAAAAAAAAGCTTAAAGTCTGCATCTTTTTTGATTGTAAAAATGTTTTTTTCTTGGATACAAGAACCACTGGAAATGGTGGCACGTCAATCCCTCCCACAACAGGCTGTCTCCAGCAGCACTCACTGCCACTCCTTTCGCATTCTGCGCCTTATTCACCTGTTTCCAGGATGCTGTTGATCTGAGGAAGGGCAAGGTTCACGCAGAAGAGGCTTAACTCTTCCTACACGAGCTTTCTCAATTAAGAGAGAGCAACCCCGGTAAAGGTCACAAGCTTGACTTGCATGTGCAGCCAGTTTCCAAGTCCCAATTTATTCTTATTAATATAATAAGTGCAGCAGTCAAACTAGATAAGATCATATAATTAGACATGATCGTATTTTTGCCTGTTCAGATAATGTGATTGTAACTTTCTGTGAAGAGGATTGATTTTAATCTATTAAGTATAGTGTGTATATAACCTAGGATAGCTTTTGATGCAAAGGGAAATCTCCTACTATCTTATGAAAGTAAGCTGTAGAAATGCCTCTTTTTTTTTTTTTTTAGCACACATGAAATAAGGCATATATCTTCCTTTCTTGTGCACCGAGAAGCCCCAGTGCTGCTGGCGAGTACTGTCAGTTAAGTTCGTACGCATATAAGGGACAATCGAGCGAGGCTCCCCCTCAGTGGGGCAAACTGCACAAAGAAACAGGGAAACAAACACCTCGTGTTCAACATCAACCGAGAGCGCGCAATGTAAAAGCGCTTACATGCTGCGCTAAAAGCCAAAGTTCCTTCGCTGCTGTACCACAGAAGTACCTTTGTGACCCATTAAGAAAAATGGAAAATCGGCCACCTCTCAAGAGGTTACAGACACAGTTCTGCAATACTTTATACTGTAAGACTTAAAGAAGGAACTGTATATAATGTATACTTTTCTATAGCATTGTAATTAATGCTAACAGTAAAAACGAGGCACAGAGAAACCCACATGCTCTAAACCAGTCAACTTAACTTCAATTCCCAGAAAAATGCTGGAGGTATAACCATATTACTTGTAAAACAGAAAAAAGTGACTGGTCCACAAAACATCATGACAACTGATGTAATTTTTTTCTGTGATAACCTAAGATGCTTCAGAGGGAGGGAAACAGAAGCAACAGATGCAACAGAACTTCCAACGCTTTTATCAAAGGCTTATATAACTTATAAGCAACTGTTAAATCTGTCTAAATGGAACTACTTAATGGTGCAAAATTGGTCGGAAAAACAGTTCCCTGTCAGAGCAGAAGGCTTCAAGCGAAGTCCTGCGAGAGAGCTGACAGCTCTGGTTCTGCCCAACGCACGCATTAACAGGGGGACCGTGGCAACACCACTGCCTCTGCGGGTAACAAGGAGTTGGGGGAAACCAAAGCACGGCAGAGTACGGAATAAAAATTCAGAGCGATCGCAAGTAGGAGAGTCTGGAAACGGGGTACAATTCAGTAAGAATAAAAGCAAGGTACTACGCTTTGGCAAGAATAGTTAGCTGCCCCAACAGAAGAGCAGGAAAACAACCTTGAGATATGTGGAAGACGTTAAGAAAACGTGCATCTTTAAAGCCTAGGCTGAGCTTCAGGTGAAGTCCCTTTTTGGAAGGGATGAACTGTGAGGGCTTTGAACACTTCCCTCCCCTCAGACGACAGTCACAGCCCCTGTTCGGGGTGAGACTGCCGATCAGCATCTGCTGAAGACGGTGGCAGTGCACCTCTAATTCCAGTAAGGCGAGCACAGGCAAACGTGCCATTCAGAGTGGAAAAGCTGCATTTGTTACACTTGCTGTAAATCACACACTTACCAGGCCGGACCTTCCAGAAAAAAATAGCAAGTGGAGTTTTAAACCAAAAAATACCTATTATTTCATATGAAGAGTATTTAAAATACATATCATAGAAAACATAGTACGCATCCACTGAATCAAGCTTCTGTCACAGCAAGAGGACAGACACCACTTCTTTTGAAGATCACAGCTGACAACCGTACAAGTACCAACTTACCTAAGGAATGTGCTGCAGTGGTTTTAGAACTAAAAAACCGGCCTAATCCAAGATCTCCCAGCTTCACCACCCCTGTGGCTGTTATAAACACGTTGGCAGGTTTTATGTCTGCAAGAAGAAAAAGGTAAAAGGTCAAAGCCACAAAAGGTTATTTGGTTCTAATACTGCAATAGAAACATAGCCTGGAGCGCTCTCTGTACAAAAGAGGCTCGAGCAGAACCGTGTTTCTTTATTGCTTTGATAGGCTGAATCTTCCAAGACTTCAAGCTCTGCACATACACAAAAACCAGAGTATACTTCCCAGCACACAAGAAATACCAATGAGGGAAAATGTAGGGAACGGCACAACAGAATAGAGGAAACCTCTTTAACTGATGGAAATCGAAGAAATAAGTCTGCTTCTCTTTGCAAATGATGGTTTTCTACAAGAAACTGTACTGCCCACCATGGTCCCCTCACAGCACGGGCAAATGATTGTCCCACATATACGTGAATTCTGGGCTCTATACAGCCCAGTTTGTTCATGGAGTGTAAAAATTACTAGAAGCCCAGTTGCCCAAGCAGTCACGTCAGGACTGAGCGAGCGAGGCTCTTTCCTCACGTTAAAGCAGACAACATGTGCGAGGCTCCAAATTTCAGTTGCCCATTACAGACCTAATTCAGGTACAACTGATGAACTGCATCAGGGGATGTATAAAGGAGCAAAAATTATATCATGCTGTTGAAAAAAAAAAAAAGTGAAGAATTCACTGCTTCAAAGGAGAGAGGAAATAATAAGCAGCAGGGAGCGGTCGCGGTGCCTTTTGGGATATTTGCATTTCCTGCGTCAAGCCCTTCACAAAGCATTTCATTTATGCTGAAAGAAGCAACATAATTTTTGGATAGAGTTCAAAGTTATGGAAAGTTCTAAGACAAGAGATTCAAAAATAATTAATGAAAAGGGAGAACAGGTTGTAAGAGTGTGGGACACATTGGTATTAATATTTCAGAAAAGCTCGCAAGACAAAAACTCTTCTAAACTCTCTAAGGTCACAGCTAATATAATGAAGACTATTTCTTAGAGTTCACTGTATCCAGTAGTCTCAGCATTTTACTTCTGACACTTTTCTAATGGCAAGTTTGACACTTCTGCTTAATATCAGTGTCTGGAATACAGAGCAGCTCATCTTCCTAATACCACGCTCACTTCGGACTGAATCCTTTAACAATAAGGCAAAGAGACAGAAGGAGAAATCCATCTCGCAGGCTCCAGCCTCTCTAAACATGCATTGGCTGAACATCAGCATAATTGTTTTTGAATGTAGGCGCTTACTAATTGGAACATTATATTATTATTCAGTGAAAAGAGACTGAATTAATGTTACCTCTGTGCATCACCCTGCGGGAGTGCATGTGTTCAACTGCACTGCATAACTGCACAAAATATTTCCACACTGTCCTTTCCGGGATTAACCGTTTCTGCTTTTTAAAATACTGTGGAAGGAAATAAATAAAAGATCAGTGAAAAAGCAACATATTTGACTCGTTCCTGAACTCATGTTAGTCAGCTGCGGGTTGCTCATGTCTTCCAGATCTGCAGCAGCGCGACTTTCCTTCTTATTAGCTTTTAACTCCTTCTCTCTGTATGTAAACTTCAATGCAGTTCACTAATTAACAGCTATTATGAAAAATATGCTTAAATAGGTTTGACATTTTTGAATGGACACCAATTATAATTAGCATTAATCTTCTTAATTACCTTGCAAAACATATTTAATGCCTCAAAACAACAAATGTCTCAAATATTTTGCCTTAAGTAACAAAGGATCATTAAAAAAAAAAATCTTGTAAACATTCGTTATTGTACAGTCTATTAACAACAATAAGGAAATCTGTTTCCCCTTTTTTAAAAGATGGCCAGAATATCAATAAAGTATCCATGTTTCTTCTGTGATCAGGTAGAATAATATATTCTATTTCATGCATAATGGGAATATTAAATTAACTGAACTATCTCCAGTGAGACAGAAAGACACGACTGATCAAGAGACACACAGATCTGGAAAACGACCGTTTTGTGTGCATTTATGCAAAGCCAAGCAAAGCTGAGTCCGGATTCGATGGACCTCTGGGCGCTAATAGCTCTCAAATAAAATAATCGTAAGGATAATGCAGACAATACGAAGGAGCGCAGCGTGGTGATGGTTCTCTGCAATACTCAAGTCTTCTTCCCGAGCAACTTATTACAGGAATAAATAACCACTGCACACTTCAGTGAAGGCTAAACATCACCTATCTTCAACTATTTCTCCATTTCAGACATGCACAACAGCCGCGCACGTGGCACGCAAAGCGTGACCGCCTCCTCCAAGGCATCCCAAAATCGCGCTCCTTCAGCTCACTGGTCCCCGACTTCTCATTGCTTCTGCCTGTGCCAGACACCGAGCCCGATCCTCATCCAGAGCATTAACAAAACACACTTATAATACGCTTCCAGACGTTTAGGATTTATCCTCATCCTTTGATGCACAAGGTGTCACTGGACAACGACTATCTCTGAGACACTCTGCACCCTTCTAGCACACTGCAACTGCATTTCTTTTGCATGGTACCCTTGAGGGTCTCCGTCAGCAGCACGCAAGAGCAAGAATAAAGAAAGGGAATTGGTTGTTGCCCCTTTCTGCATCCTGTGCTTTTTGCTCTTGGTAGAGACATCTCATGTCCGTTGTCACGTTTTATATTTTATGTGAAATGCTGTTACTGGTTCGTGTTTGACTCAAGTAATGGCAAATTTTCTTTTGCAGATCAGCTGTGAAGGGGCACGGCCGTGCAATTCCCCAGGCAGCAAACCTGACAGATTGCAACAGTTTCAAACCAAAACTTGATAGAGAGCACAGCGGAATTACAGAGGGTGAGGGATAAAGTGTTATATACACGACAATATTATTTAATTCTCATTAAAGTATTTAAGAGTAGATATGCAAGACCACAAGTGCTAATTTTCTAAATGTCATGTCCAATAAGATTCGCCTGACATTTACAAGAAAGTCCCAGCTCTCCTGTGGCTTGTCCTGCAGCACTCTCCTACATCAGCTTTACAATACCTCATAAATAATGCAGGCGCCAGGGCGTGACAAAGACAGTCCCTGTTTTTATCACTCTCGCACCTTCAGAGCGTTGTTACTGCTGTTCCTACCACCTCGCCGAAACTGAAAATCCTCACGGAAGCTTGAATTCCCAAGGGACGGGTGGGGCGTGGGGCGACAGAGGGGCAGCAGGCAAGCTCCACTTCTCCAGTTAAAGCTATGTGGAGGACAAGACTTTCATTCTTGTTCTTAAGGGTTTTTTTTTCCCTTTTGTTAAAAATACTGAATTAAAATATTTGCCCCAGTGGAAAAACATCATTAATATGACCTTGAAAAAACCTAGTGCATCTTCTTCATGCCTGCGATAAAGACGTGGGAGAACAGACCGGACTGGGGAGTGCGGGCAGAAAGAACGCAAGTTACAGGGCTGCTCAGGTTATCAGCCCAAGAATCTACAAGTTATGTTTTGGAAAATGTAACTCCTACTTATAATGACATAAAAAGTAATTTTAAGAAAATTAAATAACCAACCAGCATTGATAGATAAGTGAACATATTTATCAGTAGGGAAAGTTTAAACTAAAAACTGTAAATGACAAAAAAATGCAAATATTTTGTATGACGATATCTAACAATTATGTTGGTAAAACTTTTTATAACCTAAGATTTGAAAGTCAAGCAAAACACTCGCACGCCCCATGATGATCACAGCCCTAACTCCCGCTCTCGCAATCCTCACTTTTTTTCCATCTTTAACCGCAACTACAAAAAGCCTGAGATAAACGGCAAGTTTCCCAGGATCTGTTGGGAAAAGGGTAAAACATACAAGAAGCCACAAGAAAATGGTGAAAGATAAAAATACACGAGCTCTCCCCAGGCAGGACAAGCTCTGCCTCCACAACCCTCGGCGACCCCGACCCCCGCGGCAGCAGGAGGCGGCCGCCTTCGGCTTCTATCACGGCCAGCTCGTCCCCAGGGCTTGGGGCAGATCCGACCGTCGCTCCTGCTATCGAGCGGCGGCGGAGCAAGGCCGTATCTGGAATTTTGGGGCTCTCCCCAGGAACGGCTCTGCCAAGTGCCTGTTCCCAGCTCGCTTGCCCAGGGGGACTCTGCTGTGAGAGGGAGCAGATTTTCATGGATACTGTAAATTTAGCCACTGACTATGGACTAAATGGGTAACTTGTTTGACAGCCTTTGGCCTAGTGCCTCATAGCTCTGCTGGCGAAGAAAACAAATCTGTTAATAAGATATTTTAACTGTGACAACGAGGAGGAGAACTTTCCAAACATTCATTTATGATAATTACAGAATAATGATGGCAAAAAAACAGGTAAAACATGGAGAGAAGGTTGAGAGTGCTAACAAACATGATATAACACATCTGTTCTCACAAGGGACGTACGTCTAAAGATTAACATGTCAAAGAAAATATAAAAGCAGGTGGTAACAGCTTAACTAAAGCTGGTTTGCAGCAATACAAGTATTCCTAAGAGCAACATAAGAGAAGAACAAGTACTTGAAACATTTTCTCAAACCCAAATCCCCATTGCAAAGAAAGTCAATACACTTTCTTGAATGTCTTCAGAGTGGCAGACAGGCTATGTGAATAGTGAATCTAACAATAATTAAATGTCCCCATCTATCACGGACTGGATAAATCAACCTTGCAAATAGCACGCACGTCCCACCAAATGATAGAGGCTTGCTCCCTTCCGAAGCAGCGACCAGCAGCCAGCAGCATAGCCTGGCGTATTTAAAATGCCACCAGACACTTCAGTTCAGGCTCTGAAAGCACCATGGGTGTGTCAAGTCGCAAGAGGATAAAAGTGCTTCTAGCACAGATGTGCCTCTGGTGCCTGCCTCATCCTGAAAGTCTGTAGCACCTCTAGGACTGACACGTCCTTACCTTAATCATCTGCGAGAGATCACCAGCGTCGGCCAGTTCCAGGACAATGTTAAGTTCATTGTCTTCAATAAAAGAATCCAAATACTTAATTATATTGGGGTGGTTCAGTTGCTGCAGATAGAGGGAATGCAAAAAGAGAATGTGTAACGCTGCAGTAACGATAACTCCCAGGTACAATACCCATACCGTTTCTGTAATCATTATGCAGAACAGTTCGTAATAGGTGCAACTACAAACTGTGCTCTGGGTTATTATAGCCAAAAATCCTGGAAGGAAGATCATTTATCGCAAGCACAGCATAATAAAATTGTCTTGAGTAAAGAGCAATGCGGCTCAAAATATCCTGAAACCGCCTTCAAATATTTTGTGAGTTTCCAACAGAAAAGGCTATGTCCTGAAAGAAACTTTGTTAAGCAATAACTGATCCCCCCTTAAATATAAACAAAAACCCCAACTGCTGATTACAGTACTGCCCAAGATCTCTTTGCCCCTTAGAATAAGAACAGAATTAAATTAAAACTTTGATGGAGGAAAATAACGCACAAATTGCATACGTCAGCCTATTTTTCTGATTATTTATGCTTGCATCTTCACTAATTACTTTTTTCATTTCTGCATGGCTTTTTCCTATATTCACAACTGGTATTTTAATTTCTTTTTCTCCTCTATGCTTCTTAAAAATTTGCATCTTCTCAGATTGTTACGCTTTACTCACAGGACTGAATTAGGAAACAGGCTCAACAAATTAAACTTTCTGTTTTAATATTTTATGCCTGAATTTCTTAAAAGTGGAAAACTGTAATTGCTTAGAAGATAATACAGCATCTAGATCTCCCTATTCGGTCTCTCTTGCTCATTTTGCATTAGATTGTCTTTCTCTTGTGCTCTTAGAAACGCAGTAAATTTCGAGACTCCTAAAGTGAGCATTTCATCTACTAAACAGCTGTGACTCAACCTGTCTATTCCAGGGGTTACAAAGCCAAAAGAAACACCGCTATGATCCATCATGCTAATCACTCCTTTCTGCATGCACATTAGGGGATAGATTCTCCTTTGCGATGCCTCGACACTAGCGCGCATTAGCATTAATGGGATCCATGTGCAGGCATCAGGAGAAGAACATTCCCCCGGGACCAAGCCTTAAATAAATAAATAAATACCACAGGCCACCATTTCTGGTGAAATTTCTTTTAAATGTCTGCTCTCAGGTACGTCAATCAAGGATCAACTTCCAGCCAAAAAAGCACCAAAATCAGAATAGCCACTGACACCGAACGCACAGCAGGGTGCCCCTCTCCCCCCACGCACTATCACGGCACCCCGACGCCCGGGCACCGCACGCTGCTCTTGCCGATCCGGTTAAGCCTGCTCCTAGGCATCGGGAAGTTCCAGCAGTCAAAGGAGCCTTTTTCCAAGCCTTGGCACCACGTGCCGATAAAACACAACATCAAACTAGACAACTGCAACAAGGCATGAAGACCGCACGCCTCTGGAGAGTTAGAACAAAGCCCAATTTACTCAGACCCAAGCACTGCTTAACTGATACAAAGATTTTAAATGTATTTTTTGTGAGAGTGTACACACTTTTTACTGATGGTTTGTACTGATTTGAAGAAACTCCTTAGCTCTAAAGAGGGATGTTTCTTCTAGTACAATGAAGTTGTACAAAATTAAAAGCAAGCAAGCGAAACACCCACGCCACCACGCTAACGCCTGCGATCCCTCTTTTCCAAGGACTCCCATGCCAGCGGCAGAAGCGGACACCGCCCTCGGCTGCAGCCGAGCAGAGGGACGAGTGCTCCAGCAGCAGCCGTACGCAGCAGACTGCCCGCGACCTCGCTGCGCTGCGAATACAGATGTGTATGGTTTTCCTACAATTTATTTCGTTGACCTTTGAACTCTGTTTTCCCAGAACAGTCAGGCAGACCACTCTGGATAAGCCAAACTTCCATTCTCCACTCTCCCTTTTGTCAAACTTTATTTAAATAAATATACTGACTCCGGGGTTATTTTTATAACTATTGTATTTGTCTGTGGCATGGAAAAGACCATCTGAAATGTCTTTTGTCAGAAGGAAAGTATATTCATTCTCACAAATCCTTAAATGCACGAAAGATTACAAACACTGTCTCTTGGGTTAATGACAATTCATATTTCTTTAATGCATCCTGAAACTTTGCCGGCAGGTAATGCCTGATGTGTATGCACCGCAGCGCTGTCGGCAAGAGGCATGCGGAAGGGTAAGCCACCTCTAGATGAGCGAGCGTGGGTGTTGGCAGCCCAAATGCTGATTACAGCCATATTATCGAGTGCTTTACCTAAACCTTTTGGCCAGAATTACACTGAAAATAACATACAATTTTGTCTGGCTTCTGTTAAATTTTGAATAATTGTAATTCATTTAGAAATCACCCCTTTGTTTCCATGGTCACCCAGAAGTCTTCGATCAAAAACGACAAAGTATTATTTTGTCAGGGATGGACTACAGCAAGTCTGTGTAATTCTTTTGCAAATTCCTCAATGGTCTACATTAGAAATGAAAACAACAAAGAAAGAAAAGCTCTCACAGCAAGTTGTTTTAGTAATAGTCTACAAATACTTCATATTAAACAGCAGTTTAAAAGTAGCAAGAAAGTTTTAAAAATACGAATATTCCATATTACATGGCCAGACACGAGACACAACTGCGAGGCAGACGTACTCCACATCAACAGGGATGAAAAAAGTTAAACTGAGCAAGACTTAAACAGACTCTGAAATCCTGTGCTGAGCTGGGTCCTTACACACTTTACACTTTCTAGACACAAGAACAATTACCTTTATTGATCATTTTAGGAAGTGAAAGGTATTTTATTTTACAAATGGCTCTGACTTGAAAACTAGGAGTCACTTGACAAAGTGAACTATAGGCAAGATAGAAATCTATCCCCTTTGCATCTGTAATACAATGGGATCCATCAAACTGACTGTTTAACATACTCAGACTTCAGATTCCTTCGATGGTGCCACACAACTGTCCAAGCAGGAATATTCGTTGACATTCAACAATAAACAGTAATTAAACTACCAGCACAGTAATGTTTTGAATAACAAACAGCATATTAGACTGTCAGCAACTATTCCTGCTCCTCCCTTCGCCCCCAACTAAATGACTTCACGAGAACGTTTCCTAGTCTTCTATAAAATATTATGCAAAATAATCCAATTTTGTCAACCCTATTTAGCTGAATGTATCATATTCACTTTCACAACTCTACCACTACAGGAGCCACAGTTTGATACCCAGCTTCTCGGTGAGCTTTGCACAAGAAGGTACAATGCTCCGTCATCCCAAGGAGGCGGATGGGAGCTGACCTTCGAGTCTCTCGTCATTGTATTTTATTTCCATCTTCCTCTGATTCTAATCAATTTGCACATTCTGCTCTGAATAAATCCCGTGCAAGTTTATGACACCTTCCATAGCCAGAGTTCAAGACAAAACTGCTTAGATTATCTAGAAACCGCCCCCCCCCAATTCACAAATTCTCTTTTTGAATGCCAACGTTGGCGTTATTTTTCTCCATGACTGTTAAGCAACTGGATCACGTTCACATAAGCTGCTATCTTCATGTTTATCCTGTATGCCTTCGCTACAGTCTAGCAGACTCAAGCTTTGTCTACAACTGCATGAATGTAAATCAACAATTTAAATAGAAATACCTAAAATCACTTCTACAAAATGAATTATTTAATACTTTAAAATTAAATTTGACTAGCTAAACTAAAATTTTAGCCTTCTACAATCTGTTGCATTTACTCAAAATAGGTATTTAAAGTGCAACGCATATATATTCTCTACCAACATTTTGAAATAATTACTGAGATGGAAAAAAAATCACTAGTTGGTTTAACCACTTAAAAAACACTCTCTATTTTCAGAGCCTTTATCTAAACTACCATTTTTTGTGTGTGATATGTGTATATATATATATATATGCATACCCTACACACACATGCAAAACTGTTTTCCCATTTAGCTAGTTCATTAATTAGTCTATTTTGAAGTGACAAATAAATCAAGACACATAAAGGGCAGAATTTACATGCCTCTCTGAAAGAGGAGTACTTGTGGGTTTTTATGACAGATTTTTAATAGATTCCTTAGACTATGGGCTTCTACCTATACAACAACAAAACTCAACAAAATTAAGCTTTAAGACAGAACTCTTGCATCAGGTGGGCATTCTAGCTTGCAAAAGAAAGCACGGTCTATTAAGATCACTGTGTGTGCTATATAAGCTTTATTTGCCATAGAAGGTAAGTAACTGTTGCCAACCTAAAAATGATTTTTTTTCTCAAAACAAGAACCAGAAAAAGTGACTGTAAGAGTTCTTACCTTCAAGAGGTCAATTTCTTTAATGCAATCTTGCCTAGCCTTGGCATCCATCATTTCAAAAATCTTCAAAGACAAAAACATAGAAGATGAAAATGAAGCAACAACAAAAAAGAATTTTATATTTTAAGAAGAAATTGGTCTTTCCTCTCCCAATCTGTACATCCCCTACTGTAATGAGTATACACACAATCCCCAGATCAAAGAAAGATCAATGTTTTCTTTATTTTGAAACCACTAAAGGGTTAGCAATAGGGTAAAATTAATTTTAGAACCTGTAGACAACATTCTAAGCAGCATGAAAAATACAGATAGTAGTTTGTGAATCTGCCACCATGATTTTCAAAAGTTAATTTAGTTACAATTAATTTCACATGGTAAACAAAAGGTAAAATGTTTATTTTTTTCTTTTAAACAGAGATATAGCTTCCACTGGTTTCTCTATAACAATTAACAATAATATTGAACATTACTATTTATTCTGTAATAATCAGAGAGTAAGTCACCAGAAACAAGAGTTTAAAGAATCTGTTGAAGGATTAAAGGCAAACGTCTTCCAGCAAAGTGCTGTTCTGAACACTGCACGACACTTGAAGCCAGGTTGCAAATCTATACTGCTTGCATGAAAGTTTTTCATAAATTCTTCTAAAACTCCATCAGCAAGCGCAGACGTTTCTGCCTTCCATGCCCTTGTGTTCTCATGATTCATCTGCGTTGAGATGGCAGTCTCCCAGCTGTATGACTATGGCCATTAGGGCCTTGTTCTTTCACACACGTTTAATAATAATTTAGTGAAGCCTTTTTATAAAGTAAAAACTGAAATTAAGAATAAATATAAAATTGCACTACTGCTACATAATTTAGAAATATCCCTTGTCATCTTGGAGTGGGTTTAAGACCATGCAGTGCAAACAGACTGCTCAAAATGGAAACAGGGTCCCATATAGGACAGACAGACTACACGGAGAAGACGCCCACAGAGGATCCGACCAAGGGGCAGGCAGGAGCGCAGTGGGGCCGCTTGGCCTCTCATATCCAGATGCAAACTGAGCACCAGGAAACTAACCTGACTTAATACCTGCAAAACTCCTTTGAGACCTTCAGAAGCATTATTCTTTATTCCTTATCTTGAAATAATAAAGTAAAAAAAAAAAAACCAAACAAAACAAAACAAAAAAACCCAAAACCCCCCACCCACACCTCTAAAACCCAACTGAATAAAATAAGAAGGCAGAGTATTGAGTTTTTTTAATGTAAAAATATCAAACCAGATCATCCAGTGCTCTCAAACCTTAAACTCTCAATTTACAAAGCATTTTATTGCATTACTGCTAACAAAAGAATACTGAAAGACGTATCTGACTCAAAGTAATCTGCGTAGACACTTGAAACATTTCCATTCTGCTGGCTAAATAGTAAGACTTTGAACTTCAATGCTCACCTGAACTTTCTTTAATGCCACAGGTTTTCTGTCCAGAAGACAAGTTGCTTTGTAAACTTCACTGAATTGTCCTCGTCCAATCTTTTTCTCTATCTGAAAATCTGCCAGTGTGCAGCGATATGGGTACGATGTTAAATGTCTCTGTTCGGGTCAAAAGAAATTAAATCAATGAACTGGAAAAAGTGATGCAAAAACATGAACTTGCATTCCCGATCTGTCTTCTTTATGACCACAAGCTAGTGGTTTCTATGACTAATCATATTCAGGAGGATAAATTCTCACAGTAAGGATGGCCCAGCAAGAAAGACAAAGAAATTTGGTGTCGATCTGGTGTACGACGGACAACGGAGTGGTCTGGCTTTCCTCTGCCCACCTTCACTTTGCTTTGTCCACTTCAGACAACACTGGGCCAGAGCAGTCGCAACAGAAAAGCGCAGCATACAGCCGCAGGCACCCGCACATGTAACGGCAGAGACTTCCATAAAAATATTAACCAAACCAAAGCATAAAACTAGTAACAGCTACCAAAAACGTATGGAACAGAGTTAACATGGCCAAATGTGCATACCCTCTTGCTCTCATTTCTGATGGCCAAGAACTTAATCGAGGCTGACCAGTCTGTAGATAATTCTGACCATAAATGCATTAATTCCTAGTAAAGGTATTAGTAACATAGGCTGAATTAAGTTATATGACTTTTTTAAAAAGGAAATAGAGTCTTGCCTTCCGTGTAAGTAACTAATTAGTCCCAAACTACTGCCTCCCTAGTTGCACACCCTCTCATCAGCTCCGCCTGCACGGGCCACCTGGGAGGCGCCGAGGCTTGCTTCCGCGCAGTCCCAGGTAACGGCCCAGCCAGGCAGGCGGCACAGCGGAACGAGGATTGCGTACTCCCTGGACTAGGAATCGCTCCCTAGAGCCGTTCGGGTCTCTTCTGTAATCGACATGACTGCTAACCAATGTTTAAAAAAGAGATTAGGAAAATTAATTACTTAAAGTTGCCATGCATGCCAAGTAGAATATTTTTAAGCTTCAGCATCTCGAGCCATTCCAGAGTTCCCAGTGAAAACCACAAAAAGAGAAGTTCACAACAAAAAGGGGGGTTCCCAGGGAGGCAGCCATCGCTCACAGCTGCATCTTTAGCGGACAACGCCAGCACCAGCGCCCAGGGAGAGCAGGCCAGGAGGGCTGGGTGCTGTAAGGAGACGACTATTGCTGCCACTGTCCTTTCCT
The DNA here is from genome assembly GCF_047370975.1 of Nipponia nippon. Taxonomy (NCBI): domain Eukaryota; kingdom Metazoa; phylum Chordata; class Aves; order Pelecaniformes; family Threskiornithidae; genus Nipponia; species Nipponia nippon. The sequence continues at coordinate 11,729,227 of NW_028262332.1, read as the reverse complement.
AACACAGAGCCATGGGGCTGGAAGTAAAATTTAAAATGCAGGGAAAGCTTTCAGTCCAGCATCTTTTGCCAGCACTACATACAAGACAGGGTGAGAATCTCTTACAGGGTGTATTTATTTTGATGAGTAAATAAGTTCGGACTTCTTTGCAACAGAAATAAAAATGACTACTATTCAACAAACAATAAAAAGTATCAATCAGACATTTGAAAAAGCTTCCAGATTTCAAGGTGTCTGTGCAACTCTGAAGTAATCACAATTATTTGGCAGATGTTTTGTAAACAAAGTTGTAAAAGTCAATGTTTTTAAGAAAACTCACCAATAAAGTCCCCTAAATAGTAATTTCTGACCTACAAACTGCATCAATCAACCAAGATAAGCTATTTTGAAAACTGTCACCTTTACAGCATCCTTATCACAACAAACGCAAGAGAAATCCCCACGACAAAAGCTACTCTACTGCAGGCATACTCAAGAAAAATGATTGCATTTTATAAATGCTGATAATAGAGAGACGCAGATATAAATCGCAAACCCGACAGTGAAAAGACCATCAGGTCTTTTTGCTGTCGTCTTCCCGGCAGCGAAAGGCTGTGTGCTGCTGGCGCGTGCCCTGCACCTCTGCACCGCTGCCCTGTGCCAGCCGTCGAGAACTTCGCGAAGGTAAAGCCCTGCAGTTATGGAAAGAGAAGATTGTTGCTAAACTGAAAAGCCTCGACAGTTATGAACTCCAGAGAAGACGAAAATGCAATACCATAACGTCCAGCCAATCCCTCCTAATTCAAGTAGGCACATAACTGGAAATTTAACTCCAGGCCATCACGATCATTAGCTTTCCCAGTTTAGGTTCCCTAAAAGAGCAAACCCACTCTTTTTCAGATGAAACGACACTTCGAGTAATTATTTTTGAAATGCCAAGGCCACAGGTAAGTGTCTCCATCTATCACCATGAGCATTTAAATATTGTCATACCATGGGAAATGGTTTTCATTTCTCTAGGCTAAAGATGACACAATAAAAATGTTAATTCATGAACAATAACCTACACAAATAAGAAGGCTGCACTAGAATTTGCAGTTATTCATGAGGGCAAGTCACACAGAAATAGGAAGCTAATTTCATCAAGTATTTCCTTTAAACCGTTCAGGGAGGGTTTCCCTTTTAAGACCACTTCAGTCTCCCCCACCGGGCTGCAATCCGGGTTGGCGGCAGCCAGCGAAGGAAGGTTACTCTCAGTACTTGCGCTGGGCTTGAAGTTACAGCTTGTAAATGCAGTATAACACAGCAAAACAAAAATTAAAATGAAGATTCAGGATTCATTTCTCTAAGTTTTGCAGTGTATACCATACAATAAAATGGGAGTATCTTTCACTGATGAGGAAAAAGGCAGCCTATGGGTCATCAGATAGACAGCAGAATGTTAAGATAACACTGCTTTATTATTTACATACATCCCCCTTTAAGTTACTAAATTATCAACAAACTAAGGCAACATGGGATGAAACCAGGCAAGCAAATATTCAAAGTAAACAACCCCTGCAGCTTTCTCAGCTTAAATTGGTTGCAATCTCTCTTTGCAGGGATTTGATAAACAGTAATACTTATCAATATACATTACAGCAATACAGGAATACTCACCTCATTCCAGGGAGCGCTAACGAAACGTTAGTCTACGTGCATTTTTCGTGTGCCCAAATCACCAGAAGAATGTCTGAACACAGGCATTTGTTCAACTTGACTGGTAACTAACCAGGAACATCTCCATTCCCTCACCTTTTTACATATAAGCTAATAAGCAAATTAATGGAGCTGTCCAGTCAGATGGCTTTACCCAGCCAAACCAAAGGTGTCAGTATATAAAATTACAAACCACTTTTTCCTAATTGAGAAATAGAAAGGAATCAAAGCATTTCCTTAATTGTGAACGTGTGCCTCCTGAGCCACACTCTTCTTGCATAGTAAGAAAGTTTGAGCAAAAGCTTTTCTAACTTGGAGTTAACATTCACAATAGAGGTAGCAGTTGTAACAAGATTTTATGAAGCAACTACCACAAAACTTTCTTTTTAAGGAAGAAATCCATGCTGCAATCAAGGATGGTATCCATTTGCCCTTCATAAATCATTAAATTGCGTGTTTAAACCAAGAGTGTTTAAGTGTAAATTAATATTTTAAGCATGTGCCAAGAAACATCTAGCAACTTCTTAACTTGAAAATATAAATAAATGTTAGGCAAGCGACAGGGTGTCTGTGTGTGTCCTAACCACTTTCACATGGTTAGCACATAAAGTCTGCTTGCCGTGCTGGAGTTAATGCTGGGTGATGACTGGACACCTTAGCTGATATGTTCTGGCATCCTCCAGGACTACAGCTGCACATTTACATATGCAATGACCTAGATTTGCATTTGCTATCACAACCTATCAGACCTAATTAAAGTAATGGAGCTTTCATACAGGCTAGAAGATGTTTGATTACAGTATAAATCAGAGAGCACGCTCGGGTTAGACCAAACCGCACCAGGAGCTCCCCATTGATTAGGGCAGTCCATTTTCCCACACGTCTGTTTAAAATTAACCTTCTCTTATGCTTTACGGTACTCAAACATAAGCAGGTAACTCTTCTAAATTCTGATACAAGGACACATTTAGAATACCTAAGAAACACCTACCTCCTCCGAATAGCATCCCTACAGCCTGGCCTTACATACATTTCACTTATTTCATGACTTTTGACAAGGGGCACTCCATTTTTTTCAAGTCCTTCCACGTTTAACCACCACAATTTTTCATAAAGCTGTCAAAGAACCAATATCTATTCATTCAAGTAGACCACGATCTTTATTTCTGCAAATCTCAGTTTTCACATACAGATATAAATCGTGTGTAGAATTAGACACCACCATCATCTTCAAACCTGTTCATCAAAAACAGATTTTCTCAATTTCAGGACAGATTCAGGCTCAGTGAAGGGTTCCGGTCTGCATGAATACAGGAAAACCAAGCCACTGTCTCTGCAGAACAGGTTTCGAGGTCAATGATGGAGCTTAAATTTAAAAAAAAAAAAAAAAAAAAAAAAAAGAAAGAAAGAAAGAAGGGAGAAAAAAAATTAAACTCCCCCACCCCAACCACTGGACCTGTAAAGAGACTATGAAAACTGGGCTGCTTGCACACTGCTGTTCCCAGGGCAGCTGTAGGAAGGGGACAGCCTGGGAAGAACTAGCTTTGAGACAAAGGCTGTTCTCTTTATCCACACAATGAAGTCTCATTCTTCTACTACTCCATTAAAAAAAGCCCCAAAGATTAAAGTCAATTAATTCCTCATGCAAATAAAGAGGCTATTCATTTTTAAGAAGAAATGCAGAGATTATTCCAAGAACAAGCTATTCTGGACAACATCTCTGGCATACATGTTCTCTTTTAGATGTAATCACTGGTGCGAGAGCAAAAATTTCAAAGCTGGCAAAAGGATGCAACGACAGCCCTCGTCCCAATACTGAATGGAGAAGTTTGCCAGAACGTTCAGCCTCAAATTTTGAGGTGTTATGAGATTTTCTGCAAAACGGAATTAGTAAGGTTTTATAGTACTAAAAAAACCCAATGAAATAAAAACTTCAGCTATATTGCCTTGTACACACCTGAACAGATATGCTGCAAGGAGAAGAAACTTTAATAAAGATTAACAGGAGTCTCTATATACCAGATGATAAAGCAACCCAGGCAAATAGGGAAGATGACAGTATTAGAAAAGTTCCTTGCTATATATTTGCTCCTGGTGATAGGATGCAGCTTCTACTTACGCTTCCACATGTTCAGGGACGTCTGCTCCAGAGCCACCAGAGGCGACTCTGAGCGTGCAAGAGCACAAACGTGCCAACATTTACAACTGGAGAGCTGATACCATTTCCCCCAAATCCTTCACACACTGCTATAACCACGTGCAGGCAGGACAGCTACAGAACCTGAGCAGAACTTTTGTATTTTTGAATTGAGTAGCTGTACAGCTCAGAATTTGTATTTTGGGATAAGGAAGGATGAGAACATTCTGTTCTGTAGAAAGGCTTTCAATCTCCAGAACAATTAACGTTTGGCCAATAAACTTACCGCTTTAATTATTTAAGAGCTGGGGAAAACCTGACCAGTCCTGGGAAAACCATCCAAGCAGCCTTTCCTGCAGCCTCTAAGGCGACATTTCAGGCAAAGGAGAGTACTGAGAGACTGCAGACAAAAATATCAGTAAAATACTAACACGCTGCAGAGCAATGCCTGTATGACTGCTTCTCCCAGAGGCACAGAAAAAACCCAAGCCTGAATGAGCTGAAAACAGGGGACTGTTCTCTGCTAATTGCACAATATATAAACCCAGAGTGCTAATGTTAATTAAAGTCAGTTGTTTTACTGCTGTCTGATTGGCACGTGGAAAAGCAGCACGAGTCATCATTCTGCACAAATGGCTACAAGGCCACGAGAGGTCTGGATTATTTGTAATCAACCTAAACATTGTTAAAGATTGGTTAAGCAACAGTTAAAAAGTCAGACACTACAATCTTTAGATGCCAATAAAAGCATCTTTCCTGTAGAGCCATGAAATGAAATATTCTTCAGAAGAGTAAAAACATACTTGCCCAATTAATTTTCTGAAATCTCATTAAAAAATTTAGCTCGACTAAGTCATACACTTCTGACCTGAATTTTAATTATCTTTATGCTGGATATAAGGTTTTTTTCTGATATGTGCAACGCATCATTAACTTTAAAGCAATGGTTTCCTTGCTTCTAAAGTGCATACTTCATCTGAATGACATTTACCGTAAACTAATTTCACCTTTAAAAGACATCTGCGGTAGTAGATGGGGAAGCTTCAGTCCCTCCAGTTGAACACGTGTACATTATAAGCAATGATTTACTATCAACATCAGTGTTTCAAACCACTTTATGATGCCCCAAATTATACACCCATCTCCATTCAATAATGCCTACCTGAAAAGAATTTTGCATACTTTGAGGTTGAAATTCCAGTGTGAATTTATGAGAACACATTAGAACAGATTGATTAAAAAAAAAAGAACTTCTAAGCTCACAAGATGAGGAAACTTTTAAAATATGGATTATCCTTCAAACAGGTAGTCAAGTAACTATTGAAGAATACATCAGGTTTTTCAATTTGCAGCTTCAAAACTAGACTACACAGTCATCATAAAATATCCTTAACCTGACCTGTTACCTAGAATTTAAAGTTTGCTGAAGAACTTGGCTTGAATTTCAAAGTTTTAACATCCCTATCGGCAAGTATTTGTACTAGCTTACGACAAGGAAAGAAATACCAGCTTGAAAATCACAGACCAAGGTGATATTCACAAATAAATTAATATTAACATAGAAATAATGTAAGCATTTCATAAAATGATAAATTGAGGTGTCTTTGCTGCTAGATGACGAGTTAAATCTACCTTCCATTCGCAGACCAAAATGAAACTACAACGAACAGCTCTGCTGCTAAGCCGTGTGAGTATATAAAAGGGTTGTTTAAAAGTGAGTTATTACATTTATATAGTACGAAAACTAAGTAAAAAATTATAGCTCTGTATGTTTATATCACTGATTTACTCCTAAATAACTTTTACTGCTTACTGCTATAAACACCAGTAACCTAGAGACTTAAAGAACTGACAGACTCACTCTGGAATGTTACTAGAAAGCGTGCTGTCTCTTGCTGACGAACTTCATCAGGGTAACGCTGGGCAGGTAAGGGGCCAGCAGCTGAACTGTGACTTTACTGGGCCTTTTTTATATTTATATATTCACTTACTCTAATTAGAAAACTTCTAAATATGAAGCATTACTCAAAAGTATCATCTTATTACTAAGCTACAGTAGTTAAAGACAGAAAGAAAAGTCTGATACACTTACCCATAGCTCTACGCTAACTAGTTATAAAACAGAAATAACACCTCTGTCAGAATGAAAAAAAAAAAAAAAAAAAGCTTTAGGAAGCAGCGTAATTATAGCAAGTTTCTACTAGAGGAGCCCAGTGTTGCTCTGGTCTTTCTGGGGGTGACACAGTAGTTGTGAATGAAGGGGCTGGAAGGGAGAGAGGGCCACTCCATACAAAAACCTTCTCATTTGAGACTCTAAAAGCTCAAGTTCTGGTTTTTGTGCTTAAGCTTTTATCCCTGCCATGCATGACATTTCTTGTAAGACAAGTCTGGTCAATTTTTCCTTCCCAAACCTCTGTTTCTTCCACAAGCTATTATATAGCATCTCTGCATTACTTGTATCTTCAGAAGAAAGAAATGATGTAATTCTGGATTCTTCCAGGTAATAGGTAACAGAAAATTGAAAATGATATATAATTATATACCTGCAAAATGGAAAATCAGAAATCTTTAATAAGCAATCATATCGTGCCACCAGTGTAAGGTGGCCTGCCCTCTAAACAGTACAATTTCTGTTAATTTCTAAACTGGGTTTGCTGAGGGGAAGCCTTTTTTTCTAGCCTCTGCTAGACTGTATATTTTTGTTATTCAGCTTTTCTTTTTTTTTAATTTTAACAGCAAAACCAAAAGGAAGTCTTTCTGCAATCCTAATTCCAAACTAGATCATGCTCAGAACAGTTAAGATGCTCAGAGACCTCCATTAGCACAACTTGGATACTAACAGAGTTGAGGGGAGGTTTCACTGAACAATGACCGCACAGCAAAATGAGCCCACTCAGCATCAGCACAACAGCAGAACATAGATTATTAGCTACTAATTACGCTTAACTATGTCATTACAAATTCTAACATGTGCTCCAAGATGCCATGAATGTATCTGCTGCACAGGAACACTTCCTAATCTTGTTCATGAAATAATTACAGGGGCTCTATCCTGCCAAATGAGGCAGTAATTAACCTTAATTGCTCAAAATCCAACTGGCTAATTCTAGGAGATTAATCAAGGGGATTCAATTATTATTAAATGACTTAATATGACAAATTACTACATTAGGAGAGGGGGGCTTTGCTCCATACAACGCTACTTTCCCAGCAGCGCTGCGTAAGACACATTCACCGTTACACTCTATGTGTAGGCAGCTTAGGGTTTTTGCAAACCCTATACTGTGTTTTGATACAGCTTTCCTAACGGCCGCTTCTTGTTCAGGGAACCTCCATCACCCCGGGCTGCACCTCTGGAATGACAAACTGACACCCCCAGCCCCCTCCCCAAGGCAACGTTACACTGCAGTTGCAATAGTCGTCTTTCTGACAGCTTTTCCACAATGCTTTGTTTACTCCTTAAAATACATATAGGTAAACCTTAACTGCTCTGATAAACAGACAAACAGTCGAAAAAAGGCAAGCAGCCAAAATCCACAAAATGCAAGTTTCGTGATTAGTGAAGGTATCGACAGTACTTCGAATACAGGTCTAACCCTAGTTTTAGCCCATGTCTGCAGAAAGGCAGGGAAGAGAGAGAGATATGAGCCACTATAGTGAAACTTGATAATAGTATAGACAAAATACATTACGGGAAAGAGTCCACAGACTCACAGGAAATTAAGTCAGAGAGCCTACAGTTTCATGCAGGATGAACTTTTTCTTGTATTTGGTAACTACCCCTTCAGCATTTATTATAAAAGGAGATAAAATACATTTATTCACTTACACAATCAACTGCTTTTCTTTGGCCTTTTCTTCAAGGACTCAAAGAGAAGAGAATGCCAACACAGTACATGTTTTTATAAGATTATTTAAAAATACTTGCTTTAAGCAAAATTCAAAGTATCTCCTTTCTCTCTTATTATCATCAAAAAACGAGATTCAGGAAACTCTGGCTGGTGGGCAGAATCCCAAACTGGATATACCTTAAAACTGCTATAACTGCACTATTAAAAAAAAAAAGGGGGGGGGGGCGCTAAATGCCAAGAAATCTATAGACCTTTACAAAAGGAAGGGAAGAAAACAGAGCAGGAGAAAGACTGAAGAGATACATGCACTTACCTGAGGATCATGCTGATATTCCTGCCCCGGCAGCTTGCAAAGAGGGTTGTTCTGGTCCCCTAGATGATGCGGGTGGTTATGCTGCCCTTCCATGGTATCATACCAAACTCTGCCTCACAGTCCTGCTGGAGTTAAGAGAGGGGAGAGAGAAGGATCATCACTGTCCATCCAGCGCTGAAAGCAAGAAACTCTTTCTAGGGGTGTGCCTACACGCGGTTGTACATCAAGACAGCAAGCACTGATTCCTCCCCTTTCTTCCCTCGGATTGACTCACACAGACGTTTCTCAAAGAAAGAAACCCCTCATCTACCACCAGTGCCAGGGAGCCCAGCTCGTCAGTGACAGACCAGAACGCGCCCACTGCCACCTGCAAGCTGAAAGGACGCAGCAACAGGTCAAAGCTACCCTGGCTCTCCCGAGATTACAAAACAAAAATATCGATATCACAAATATTACTGGTATCATTTCATAGTAAACAAAATAGCAGAAAAGGGGTTTATTTGGTCAGTGCTACATTATCGACAGAAGGCATCGCTTTTGTCGGCTGTAACAGCAGCTAGCATTACTTCCCCCAGAACTACTGAACCTCGATGATCCCCAATGGTACCAGGTGCTTAGTGGACCATTCAAGAAAGGTTAGCACATTGCTATTTGTAAAACAAAACCAACAAAGTCCCACCAGACAGTTGTAGCTTTCTTTGGCCACGGACAACCTAAAAGTGGAGCTTTACCCACACTCTTTCTTCCCCACCCCCAAACTAAACGTTTTCCTGCAGGTTGGTAAAGCCGCAGGAAGCAGTAGCTAGAAACCGTATTAGATTCAACGAGATCAAAGTATCGTTCTAGGAACAAACAAACAAGGGAAAATTCCACGAATGAATCTGTTCCAGTTTTACCTGCAGCAATTACTAAGCACGGCTGTTCAGCAGAATTTCCTACCAAAGTTACAGAAGTTAAAAGGATGCAGCATTGGAGAAGAGAATCTAGCAAAAGTTATCAGATACAGAGCTCACTGTAAGGAAGCAAAAATAAATGCACCATCACTGTCTGCAATGATCCTTCATTTTCATTCTAAAATTACCCTTCACCCTGTAGAGACCAATTCAGTCTCCACTCTCTTTTTTAGTTCAAAGATCTTGTTTGTGAAGGTCTGAGTCACAACACAAAACAAAATTTAACCTTCATTTATGCCAGCAGCAGAGCTGGTGAAGAGCTACGAAATCCAGCACCTGTAACATAAAAACTTCTACACGCCACATCTTGGGTCTACCTTGAATCAAATTGTTTCACAGTATGACAAGATTAGTTTTATTTTGAGCAGTACTATAAAACCAAGCAAAAGCTTGTGGGTAACAGGAAGGAAGAAGAGATGCGAGTACTTGGGTGAGAGGGCTCAAAAAAGAGGTTATAATCAACCATAACACAAACCAATTAGAAGGAATCGGAAGTGTGGTAGTCAGTTTTCATTTTTTAGAATTTAAAAAAAAGAGAGAGAGAGAGAGAGAAAAAAAAATTGAAAAATTAAATTCCCACATTGGTTGAATAAGGCAGAGGAACTTATTTCCTGAACTGGATGTACCACGCTTGTCATTACTTAAAGAGGATGCTGGATGTTTGGAAACGCCACCCCAGCCCAACACACAGCATGGGTACGACTGCTCTCGGCTGCTCCTCGCCACTCTGCAGAAGTACTGCCTTCCTCCCCGCGCGTGCGTGCAGCCGCTCTGCCTCAGCACCAGGACAAGCCGCCCCGGCCCACGAGCCCCAGCTGTGAGCTGAGACCACCCGAAGCGGTTTCCACGCTCACCTTCTCACCAGGGCCCTCCCTGCAGAGGCAAGGCCCGCTCAGGTGCCGCGGTTCCCAGACCAGCACAACACAGTCACCTGCAGTGACAGTCTGCTCACCTTGAAAAACTGCACCGTCAAGTTGCAAAGAGCTGCCCATCAGGCAGCAGAGACATTCCTAGTGCTGGAGCAACAACGTGATCCCAGACTAACTGACCCTCCTCCGACACAGAGCTGGGCACAGGTTTCAGGAACGCTGCAGTAAACAGTAACGGGGGCAGTTACAGGCTTTTGGCTGAAAGCCTGCCAGATACATCTTCTGTTTGCAGAAGCACAAGAGACCGGGCATATACCTATTTTCTAGCCCTTCTATGGAACAAAAACCATACTTGAACTATTAGCGTCACCATGTCTGGGCCTGACTCGGGGACAAATCCTGGTAATTTTATCATCTCTTCAGGGGCCACTCAGAGTGGATCGCAGCGCTCCTTGCTCCGTGCCAGCTCTGGGGCCAGGCTCTGGCCCCAAGAGCAAAGCCAGTCCTCAAAATACATCCACAGCATAGACAGAACACGCACGATAAATACACTAATGTCCTTTCCCCACAAAGGACTGTATGCATTTTGGGGGCTTATTTAATGATATTATTCATAGCTAGTTATTCCTTATCCACACACGCTCTAGGTAATATGTCATTTAGAGTCGCATTTTTGCTGTCCTTAGCAGCGACTACAAGCGTAACGGTGACAAGGGAAGATTTAATGGCCAGCAAGCATTTTCAGAAACTTGTTTCAAGAGTTTTGGCAAGTATTCACTCAGTGAAAGAGCACAACCTGACCTCATTAGTGTATTAATAGTGCATGCCTGGCACTTGGGCAACGACTAACTCTTAATTTAAAATACAAAGGTATTTTAAATATTTGGGGGAGTGGGGGAGAAAATATGATGCAGAAGAATTTCTGTAGCAAGTTGTGCTGGGTTCTTTTAACAGTTGTCAGCGAACCAAGCCTTTAGCGCTGGCAGATCTTTCCCAACACCAGCTACCATAACACGTGCACACGCAGGATCGGGGAGAAAGCGGAGAAAAGGCTCTTCTTGTTTCTTAAGCAAATGAGCTTTCACTCTAACAAACGCTCACTAGAAAAGAGCTGTGAGAGCTGGAGTACCTGCTGCGTATAAAAAGGCTAACACATGGGTTGTTCTCAATAAAAAAGTTTTTCGAAGTTGGTACTATGAAACTCCAGCAGAAGGATAATCAGTATTAGTACAAAAAAGTTTGATTTTAAGATTCCTTCAATATTGGACATATGTAGGTTTATTAGTAACCAGGTGAATACGTAAAAAATAAAAATACGTCTCTTAGTATCAACATTAAGCTGTCCTACAAAATCTCTACCTTGCATTACACTGCCAGAATGATCTTTATTTTGTTATTCATGATTTGAAGAAAGGCTGTTTACTTGAAGGGAGAACATAACACATGTTCTCTTTCTTTTAAGTCCACAAGCACAGAGAAAACACTGCTAGGGACTGCAGGCTACTGGCAGCCTCGCTTCTTGCCACTTATCTCCAAAGGAATTCAGAAATTTCACATTTACAGCCTCGAGATGAAAGGCGTGTCCAGGCAGTGTCATGGGAAATATCTGTAGCCTAACACTGATCAAACATCGTATCTACTGCGTCCTGCCTTCGGAAAGGGCTAAAGCTCAAAAAGAGAAAAGGGAGTTATTTCTGAATATGAGAACCCGAGTCATCTGATCATGCACAAATGTGGGACGTTCCTAAGAGAACCTTAGCTTTCCAGCTGCCATGAGGAAACGCAAGGTACCATTACTTACTGTGAGGGGCTGGACAACGGGAAGGCGATTAACAGCTCAGAACAGCCTAGCTGCCTGGAGCACGCACGGGGGTGTATTAGGCGGAGTATCTGGGGTTGGTCACTGTTTGTTTAAAGCACTACAGCTGGAAGCAAAGGAAGAAGTAAGAGCAAAATATCAGCTTTGAAAAGAGATACGGCACAGCTCACATGACACCAGCTCCGAGCCCGCTGACACCTACGGGACAGCGTGTCCCGCTCCGAGCTGTCAGCTGGGCTATTCTTGGGCTGCGGGCAAGCACATGTTGTAGGTAGACTGGAAGGGGGATCCCTGGGAAAGGGCTTCACAGAGGGTCTTCAAATAGCAGCCAACACCACAAAGGCACTTCATTATGTCAAAAAAGGTACACAGATTGCACAGAATCGTAATTCTACAAAATTCTACGGTTCTTTTTGAGATTCTCTCTTTTAAAAAGTCTAGCTACAGAACCAATATTGCAATTATCTTTTTTAAACACGAAAATGTTGAGCAAAGAACATGACAGTGTCCAATACAACTGCTTAAAACCAGTGACTTTCACCCCCATTCCAGATACTTGCACTCTCCTGAGGAAGTAACCGCGTTTTGAGCTCCATTTTACTAATCCTGAAGTTAGTTTGGACATTAGCTGCAACACGTTAGATAAGAATTATTTTAGACTACTGAAGAAAACCATAAACACATAAGAAATGTTCAAACCTGTTTAGCCATCCCTTACACCATCACTCCATTCAGGCTACAGGACCTGTGCGTTAAGCTGTCTCATGGAATCCAACAGTTACCATGAAACCCTTCCTTGTAATTAACGTAAGCATTTGAATGAGACCTAGCACACCAAAAGCCTTATCTTCATTCCTTTGAAAAGGAATGATCTCCTCAAAGTTACCTGAATGAGTTACAGCCTCCCACCTCACTCAGGGTATAGGGGTAGGATGGAAGCACCTCGTGCTAAGAGAAGCTGTTTCTACATACAGCATCACGCGAATGTTAACCACACCGCAGCAAAAAGGCTGAACTACATAACATCTCAGCTTAGCATGTAATGCCTCATTAACTGACGTCAATATTAATAGGTAATGAATTTTCCTTTAATAATTTTTTTAAGTAGGAATCTTAAATGCAACACTTCATTCACCAACAGTGGTCACCATGTCTAAACCAAAGTTATGTCTCCCCACCTAATGCAGTCACTGACCTGCATGAGAAGTGGGAGAAAATAAATCTACTATCCTGGTGTATTTTAGGATGTAACTCTACTAGCAACTAGACCAAGATCAACAAATTTATTTTGCACGTCACTTCTTAGCAGCAACAGCATCATTGACACAATACAGCATCAAAGAAATCAAATAGGGAAGAAAAAAACAGCTACCCAACACAAAACCAAGCAGTGACAATAACACTCCAGATTCGGTCTCATTTCCTTATTATCAAATGGGGGGGATGGGAGGGGAGCAGTTGCAGACAAATAATTGAAGATTTTTTCGTCTCTTCAAACAGCCAAGGACAATAGTAGGAAATAAGACAAGCGGCCTTGGAATAAGCTCTCCTAACACTGGCACGTTTTTACTTTACATTGTTGTAGCTCTGCACTTTTACTTCTCAAGTGACAGGCTTTTCTATTTCTGCTTCCAAATTTCCTACGACGCTTTGCAGTGTCAAACACTTTCAGACTGGGTCTTGACCATGACAACAAAAACTAAAATGTTTTTAAATTGCACGAAGCATCACATATCTTTCCAGAAAGTGGACAAAAGAACAGGATCATCATCTGTGAAAGGCATTATAAGAACAACCGAACAGCTTTCTGGAATTACTACGAATACTCAAGTATCTCATACACTTAAGTCCCCAATAACACGTGTTCCTCAAAAATCCACATACACAAAAGGAGGGACTGTGTACAGTTCATAGAATCTCTTGCAGCATTTTCCAGCTTTTGAAGACAGATTTCCACCCTATTTTAATCAAAACTGAAGCATTTACCTCTACCTCCAGAAAAGCAATTATCTACTTTGGGAACTATATATTAAAAAAGAAAACAAATTACAGCAATTGGGCTCCAGTCCTGGAGAGAGGAATGGGCAAGCAGAGCAGATAACCACATTTGTGCCTACTGGTAAATGAAGCGCAGGGAGGAAGATTTCACCGAAGCTCTGTTGATGCAGCATTACTTCCGGGATATTCCAACCAAGTCGTGTTAAGGATGTATCACAATTGTTTTAGTATTTGGGATCAATTTTAATCAGCCAGACAAATTCCAAACTACTTGGCTTGGCTGCCAACCAACGTAGTAACTTCTACAACAGCAAAATTATCAGCAGCTCGATTACTTTCAAATACTGGAGTTCATGATCATTCAACATTAGCAAAATCAATTACCTTGTATATGTGCCATCTCTGTTTTACAATAACAGACACAGGCTCACCTCCCTCTGCACCAAGCACAGAAGTACATTTATCATACCAAAAATCAAAGGGAACTCTCATGAATGCAGAATCCACTGGTATTTCCAATTATTAAAATATCGGTACTTAGCTGCATAGTATAGAGACATATGTTGTCGTTGTAAAGCTTTTAACTTTCTAATACAAGACAGACATCAGGACAGCATAGAGCCACCCACACAAAATGGCAGCCCCCATATAACTGAATGGTGCGGGATTGTTTGCCTGTACCTGATCCACCCACCAAGGCAAACGGTTTCCAAAACCAATGGAAGGAAGTGAAAGATTTCCAATTACATCGGAGGCCAACTCAAAATAAATATTTGAGAAAATATAACTGAACTCAGCATAGAGCTGCTTTACTTCTCCCAGCAAATCTTAAGGTATAAGCTGAGAAATTTTGAAAACAAGGCACTGAAAATACCCAAGGCACCAAAACTTCATTTTCTTCAGGTTCATATCTCAATAGTTTTGCAGGCAATTCAGTTACTCTTTAAGAATTCAGAATTAATTTAACAACGTAAGGGGGAATATGACCAAAGCCCATGTGGTATGAGCAGCTTATTCTCCCAAACTGCACCTCGATGTAGGTTTGTCTGTAACCATGTACCCTCCATTACGTAGTAGAATAATGCAAAAAGGAGAAACACAAACCATATGTCCAGCTATGCCAAAACACCTGAAAAAGAAAAGACGCCATCCCCGCAGTAATGGAAGTGACTGGCATCACAGCCTTTAAGCGTCCTGCCACTTACTGTCCCCCTCTGCAGTACAGTTATTACTGCAGCAGCGCACACAGTGGCAGCATTCACAGGTAACCCGGAGCTCTTACAAAGCAAGGGAAAATAAAAACCCTCTCGTGCGGTCAGCTCCCCTACCACGTCCCCAGCTGTAATTCCTCTTTGGGTACCTACCTGTCCTTGTGCCCCACCCCGTCCCTCTGACGCCTGAATCAGCAGAAAGCAAAACAGAACACAAAACCCCAGCGAAGCCCATGCTACCTTGCAGGTACCCGACAGGTGGGATTCTCGGAGCAGAACAGCCTAGGGCACTTGGTAGCAAAGGCCAAGATCATTAGTTACGAGACACTCATTAAGGAGCAGAACCTCATCAGCATCTTGGCATTCAGTCTCACGCGCCCTACTGCCCCGGGTGCAGCTCCTCTCTAAACCGGCTTGGTGAAACAGCTGTGATCAATCTGATCGGGTATCACCATGTGTCTCTGGATGCCTCAAACCCAACTACAGGCCAAATTATTTGCTCCTAGATGTATAAACCTCTAAAGCAGACAGCAAAGCAGCAGTATGAGCGCTCAGCGTTACAACCGTTTTCTGTACCAACACTCTTCACCTTCCCGCACGACACGCCAGCTGCTTCCATGTGCCCCGCGTTCACCTCTGCTGCTGCCCGCAACACTGGAGGAGCCAGCAAACCCAAACGCTCCAGCCATCGCTAAACCGATCCTCAAGGGTCAGGGATGCAGCAAGGAGCGGCACTGCACAGAGCAGCTCTTTCTATAATCCACATTGGAGACTTCCCAGTGAACAGCTTTGTCAATGCAGAACGAGCCACAGCAATTCCGGCTTTCCCTAGTACTGCCACAAAAAGTATTCTGCAGAATAAACTACGAGGTTTTCTACTTTTGCACCACTTCCTACTGTAAAAGCAACATGACTCCATCTCCAGGAGCCTCAGCATTCCTGGCTGTGAAGTGGGGGCAGCTGTGCCCTTCCTGGAAACGTTACGGGGCTTTTTGTACCTCTGACCTGCTCCAATGCCCTCAAATATCATGCGAGAGATATATATATGCTTTTCCACTCAGTTACTATATCCCTCTCAAATCCTCTTGCTACACAGCGACTTGGGAAAGGGGAGGCAAGCAGGTCTATTTGGGTACCTTGTGTAAAACAAAACAAAAAGGCAAGTCATACCGCTCCAGAAATCCATGCGTTGTTTAAGCACAGTCCACTACATTACTTAAACTACTGCACAAATGGCCATCTTTTAACATACAGAAAGAATTGAGATTAACGGTGACTAAAACCCGCCGGCAGCGGCCGCGCGGCCGGTGGGAGCCCAGGCTCCCCGCCCGCCTCCCTGCGCCATCAGCATGCTGCTCACTGCAGGCTCCCCAAGGCCGGGGCAATGCAAACTGTTTTACAAAATAAACACAGCCACATCAGTAACACTTTCTTCCTCTCTGCCGCCCAATAATATTCTTCCTCTTGCTTGCTCATAAAATAAATCTGTCAGGCTACTATATGAGATTACCTATATATTTAAATTATGATCTTGGCTTATGTTTACATTATCGCTCTGGTTCAGGGTACGTGCCGTGGGGAAGGCAGCCCAATCCTAGGAGAGTATTATTTTCGAGTGACTTTTATTGTCCATTATCTTACACCATTTCTGTCACAGCTATGATGTCTGGTAGGAATAGTTCACAACAGAAATATCTTTGTCGTTAGTATTCTCATAGCAATTTAGTCAGATCAACCTTTAAATCTCATCCATCATACTGAAGAGCTTTGGCAAAGCAAGCACAGTAATATATGCTTCCATGCAAAACCTAATTACAGGCTAGGTTAAAAAGCCTGCCCCGTTCCTTCTGCAGTGCAAGGTGACAGGAAATCCTGAGCATCCCTGGGTTTCTCACTCTCCCTTTTTGCTGGTGAAGTGCGTAACCCGTTCATTACAGCAGACTGATTCTGTCTGGCACATGACAAACTTACTTGAACCTAACAATTAAACTTCTGACAGCGCTTCCAAAGCAGAGAGTATTTACTGTAAATGCTTGACAATTTTTTCCTCTCTGCTCATCTCTCTGAACAGTCACCTTATGATGACTGGAAATTACCATAAGCAAATAGCAGTCTAACATCCAAAAAAACCCTCATGTTAATGTGAAATACACACCTGCCAACACTGAAAAAAAATATGAATATGAATGTTAAAGGAAACAACATGAGGAATGCCACCGAAATGCATGAGACAGGAGAGAATGCTGCAGGAGCAGAGTTAAGCAATACAATTCAGTAAAAAATAGTTCGGAAAGAGCTGCCTACGCCAAGGTACAGCTGGCCGGAGCGCTGCGGTGGCAAGGCTGCCCACAAATACCACCAGCCCCGCGAGCAAGGACTGTACGCTTTCTCTTACCAACAGCTCCAGATGGCAACAAGGGAATTCAAGCAAGAACTGTTCAACAGAGCGCAGATATAGCACCAGTAAATAATTTCAAAATTTTAGGCTTAGCATTAAGATGAAACTGTATCTATAGATATACACAAGCAAATGTGACGCAGCGTGAGTTATACACACCTGCAAAGCCCAAGAAAGCATAAAATACATCGAAGCGTGAACAGATTCTTAAAAACAATAGATTAAGATGGCCCAGTTAAACAACTTTCTTAGATTTAGTAGTGCCACCCATGACCAAAGTGCTAATATATTACCTAATATAACTTTACTCATCCTCATTGACATGACAAATGAAAACTGGCAGAAATCAACTTTCCCAGCCTTTAGTATCAGGGAAGCTTTAAAGGGTAGGCCCTGGATCTGGTACTAAAAGTAATAAAAGCATCAAGTCACCAAACGCCGTTAAAGACGATAGTTGTGTTTCAAAGTCAGATTTTCTTTATCAGTATTTTTAAGCACTAAGGACCCCAGCTGTGTTTTTTAACTCAACCTTTACTTGAATTTAATTTAACAGATGGGTATTTTTGAAAACTTTCAGAAGCATATCCTCATCCAACCTGAAATAACTCGTATTAATAGGAGTTACAAATATTCAAACTATGGAATTGACCTCACAATAATACAAAAATGTACTTATGTATTTATATATTCAAAATTTTACAAGTAGCTGCTGCCCAATCAAAATGCAGAAACCAAGTCACAGCCCTCAGTGAAAATTGCACCTGCAATTTATAAACCCCTAAAAAGGATGAAGATGTTTGTAACAAATTGACCACTGAGCAGAAGAATGGTGTTTTAATCACACCTTCCATTTTATGAGCGTTGGAATTACCCTGAAAGCAGCTGCAGATGGGTTTAAGACCTTGTGCAGACCTTTTGTTAAGACTTTGTGCAAACTGGATTTTCAACAGCCAGTAACAGCAGTGACTTCTCAAAGACCCCAAATCCACTAACTAAGAATGTTTTACTAAAATGGCTGAAAAGCCCTAGAGCTTTTTCATACTATGTCAACAACTGATATTCATTAAACAAACGCTGTGACAGACACCATAATTCACTCTTCCACACCTGGAAGCAAAATGACATTAAGTCAACTATTTAAAGCTATTTGGAGCCATCTCACTGTAGATGTCAATAAAACAAATGCTTCCTGCCAATAATTAAGTATCTCTGTCAAACTTCCCACTCTCTTTCAAATCACTCTACATCCAGCTCAGGTCCATATTCCCATTTTAAGCAAGATCATCACGTCAAATACTCTGTATTCTAGTTTGGGGACAAATCCAGTAAAATGACTTGCAAATAGGAAGGTCTGACATGGTATTCTCCCCTCTCTGACTGTATTACTATGCCTGAAGATGCTACTTGAGTTTATACAATACTTTTGATAGAACGTTTCGTATGCCCATTACTTTTACCAGTTCTCACCACCAACCAGGAACGTAGTTAGCTTACTTCTAATTTTGGTTTAAAAAAGGTTTAATTTGAGTTAAGGGCTGGGTTTTGGTTTTTTCCTATGTTGTAGTATCAGCTCCCTAGAACTTGGTCCCAAATCAAGCCCTAATTGTTTGTAAACATCTTCTGAAGACACTTTAGATGCTATGTAGCTCAATCATAGAATCAAGGGATGGTTTCACACGGCTCCTATTAAACAGTCCTAGGATCAGTGCCAAGAGTACTTGGGGATTTATAGCCATGACTAAGTAATCAATGCGATAAGGTAAATGGTCCTTTTCGCCAGCCTAACTGGACTATTCCTACCTCTTATTTCACTGCACTGAATTTCCTAGCGCAACACCGCATGTAAATATGTATGTACAATGTTTGTGTAAGATGTAGGTAAATATCAAATACATATTCACTTCCAAAATGGAGGATGGAGAGCAGTCAGCAGCATTTAAAGTGACAATAGTTCCTCTGAAGAGAGATGATACTGTAAACACAGTACAGCAACAGCAGGCTGCGTTTTTCCCCACCTAGTTCTCACTTATGTATGTTTCAGATAAAGAAAGAAGCCAACATACCTTAATTTATATTCTTCCTAGTTGCAATTTTGAGCCTTCCAAAAGTATTCACTATATTCGTTTTTACAGCCTTTGAAACATTAGAGATAGACCTCTCAGGCCACTACTGGTGCTAACAAAGCACATGTTAAAAATAAACACATACTAAGTCTACCTGGAATTTTACTGTATTGCTTACTAAGCATGCAACAACATGCTCACCTTTTAATTTATAATGCAATAAAGCTTTCAAGCCTGGAGCCAAATTATTTAAGAATATTTCTGTTATCCTTCTCAGAATTCATTCATTTCTGATGAAGGAAAGATTAAATACAGGCTGGAAATATATTCATAACGTATACATTCACAGAAACTGCCAGACATTTTCACATCATTAAATCATAACTGAAATAAGTAACATGGCATACGGCTATGAAACGCGTGCTGCCTGTACCAGTACCGTCACCTTCGTTATCATGCTGGCTGCACGGTCTCCCTGCCGCATCAAGGGAACCATCAGCCATTTGCACCTAAGGAAGCAAACTTACTGTACTACCAGCGAGTTGACAATCTACATGTGAAATACAGAGTTTCCACTCTCGATCAACATCCGAAGAGCCCTTGTAAAAACGAAGAGCCAAAAATCAAGTAGCGGGGAAGACTGACTGTTCCCAACCTACGGCGAAAACACCCAATTTAAGCCAATCCCTAAAATAAGTTTCTACCACGCGCAACTAAGAATCCAAACTACTTCCACAGCTTGTTCCTATCAAGAAACCTTTAGCAACCAGCCATCTCAAACGAGAGCACAAGCAAACAGATGATCTTAAGCCAGTAAGACAAAACCAGAAGTAACATCCAAAGCACAAAAAAAAATTTTACATAAGCTCTGCTGCTACAGCCCCAAAACCCGAATGTGGGAACTGTTCAGCCTGGTCTGTTTTCAGAAAGCTTAACAAACATAGGACCTTAAATCCTAACAACGTTTTCTATAAATACGTATCTCCATACATGATTAGAAACACCACCACTTAGCACTGATAAATACCGTCTAATTAGCACACTTCCAAGCACTTGACAAAAATTAAGCAAACCTCACAAAGATTCTTCTGAAATATTGCCGTAATTTCTCAAATGTTTAAGGAAATCTTAGGCAGACCAAAGTAAAAGAGCAAGCCCATGTCAGATGGGCTCAAGACCCATGAAACCTGCTGCAGCCACTCTGTTCATGCAGTTCATCTCTAGAGCCATCACTCCGCGTCTTCAATAGCCAACATATCTGTCTCAAATACAGGGAAAGGGAACGGAGGAGGATACAGATATATATAGATATATGTTCACCCAACTTCAAAACATCAGAACAACAGCTTGAAGTATTTACATTTCTCATAATCAGAAGTAAGAGGCAACGATGCCGAGAATTATGCAGCCCAGCCAATCTAAAGATTCATATGATTCAAATCCAAAGGCAACTTCAAAGCCACCTCATAAAACCCTATGCAAAACTTCCAAGCAGCCGGACGCCAGCGTTGCAGGAAGAGCTTTCACAGCATCTGGATCTTGCAAGTAACAGCCAAACGGAAGCAGAAACTTCCCTGTGTAAAAAGATTTAACATTTTCCTATTTACAAAACTAGCTATGTTAGAAATATGTTTGTATTTTTTTCCACCTCAAAATACGCTAACCAAGACTGTGTAATCAATACTGCTACAAGGTGTCTTATCTACACTAAATAAAATAAGTCAGCTTCCCTACCCGTTCCTGTATATCTGGAACTAATGGCACCAGTTTTCCAAAAATTAATGCAACTCTTTAGTTCGTATCCACACTTCCGTATCACTGTACATAACACATCTCCATCTTCCTTCCCACACGGGCACAGTTTTCCTTAAAGAACAAGATTCATTCACCAGTGCCTTGCAGATCAAGGCTACGGAGTAAAACAAAAAAGATCTGTTCTTTATAAAGTCTGCATAGCTACTTTTATTACTTATTTTGATGACAGACAGGGTTAATGAAGTTCTTGCAGAGAACTCTCCCTTTCCTGGGCTAAATGCCCAAATTCTTTCAGGATTCACAAGACTTGTCTATTTAAATTGGGTCCAATTTTTTTTCTCCCTACAGAAAGGCCTGCACAGAATGTTCTGAAGAGAAACTGGGAATTAACCTTTCAAGAAAATTGTAACTAAATGTGCAAGCCCTGTATAAGAGACAAATCACATTTCACACTATATTCTGCCCTCTATTTAACAATTTTCTATTATTCTAATAGGCTTCAATGTTGAAGCATAAACTCAGTACTATCAGATTATTAAAAACCATAAGCTTACTCATGCAAACAAAAATCTTCCATCCTGCCCACCCTGCATTTCTTTCCCAACCTCCCCGACTGCCAAGACACCACATCGATCTCAGATTAATACCATGCTGTTAGATCAGAAAGTCATCTATTTGAGGGAGCTAGAAAAATTATGCTTTACTTACCAAGACAATAGCTCCACAGTTTCACCTCCAGTTTCTTATCGGAAAAATCCCTGCTATATGCCAGAAGCTGCCTTTCAGACATTCCCAGCTCTACAGCGATACACGGATCAGAGGCTGAGCAGCTTCTCACCATACAGGTACGAGAGATCAGCAGTGGAGAAGACTCGCCCTGCCCTGGTCTTTCCTTCTCCCCAAAACTGAGGTCCCTCTCACAGGTGTTTCACAGACACGACACAGTCCTTCAGATAATAATAAAAAAAGCACTTGTGTCAGAGAGCATGAAACCGAAGAATTAACAGACATTTGCAAGGGCCTTTACATTATGTTTCCAAAATGCAGCATCTGCTCTATCCACCACCACGTACCTACCTATCAGCCACAGCCATGATGAGAAGTACTACGGGTTAAAGTGCCAATGCAATGAAAAGAAAGAAACAAAAGTCCAGCTGAGGCACAGAATGCAATTCAGCTTTCAGCAATCCATGAACTAAGTAAAACGTCATTTTCCAACCATCTCAAATTACCAGTTTTTAAGAGCAATTATGCAGAACACAGATGAAAATATCTACCATGGACCAGTTCATCAGCATTCAAAGACACGTGTTTACCGTCAGATACTTGGACAAACACAAACGTTTGTTTCAGAAACAAAACACAAATATTTACAGTATTTCAAAATAAGCTACAATATGGTTTAGCAATATCAATGCAAATTATGTTGACACTTTATTAATACCTGTGAATAACACACTGCTACTCACCAATAGACGTAATTTTTCAAGTCCAGCAAAATCCACGCGCAGCTATCCCCGACCAGCGAGGCAGCAAGCGCAAAAGCAGAAAAATAAAAATTAAAGAGCAGTGACACCAAAGGATCAAATTGAACTAATGTAAAACAAACCAGCTTCAAGAGCTAGTAGAAAAAATATAAATGAATAGTGATGTAGCAATTTATTTGGAAATAACATGAACTGCTGTTTTAAGTGCCCAGTCTTGACTGGAGTCGAAGACAGGGATAAAACACGCCTGTCCTGACTCCAGGCTCTACTTTGCTCTACCCCCTAGACAGCATCACAAAATAAACGTGGATCACCACAGTGATGTCAGCAGGATCCTGCGGGGATTTATAGATATTTGGAAAGCAAAGGGAGTGTGTGGGCAAGGCTTCTATAAAAACAACAAAGCCGTTTCAGTAGCACGCATTCCTGTGAGTGGACAGAGTTCCCACACTACAACCAAGAGCTGCATAACAACTTGTTTTAAAAGAGTAAATGTGTGGAAAAGGGGAACACACAGAAGAAGATATTTAAATAAATAGAAAATATTTATTAATGAATTTGCAACAACTACCACTTGGTTGACAGACACGGACTATTTCAGATCCAAGCAAGGCAGGAGAGAGGTGAATCCAAAGCCCCAGGAAGACGAACCCCCGGTGCAGGGAGGCAAAGGCAGGACTACGCCATCCAGTTCTAGAGGTCAAACCCAACCTGTGAAACACGGGAGATGGCAAGGAGCGTGGCTTCAGCACAGCAGCTGATGTCCCCAGCTCCACTGCACGATGGCTCGCTCCCTGAAGAGTTTACAGTCTGAACCAAGCCAAAAGCCTACTAGTGAAATGATAGTCTATGGAAGAACATAACCGCCACATGCTCTCAGCAAAACGTACAGCCACACGCTTGCAAGCACCAGTATGTCACGCTATGGTAACAGCATGAAGGAAAAACTATGGACAACAGCAACTGAGTGCAGAGGGGAATTAATGCCATATATTGGATGCACGAACAAAAGCTCCCTGGTTATTACTGCTGCCTGATGACTTAAGAGTAGCTATAAATTTAAATATGGTCCTGTATAACAAATTAGAGATAGTCTCCAAAGGGAAACTATATTCCCCACATCATCTAGCTGCTTTTATCAAACTCATTAGTGCTATCTATGTCACAAAAAAAAAAAAAAGAGCAAGCTGGCACTCAGCTGTCCCCAATTTCAGATGAACAACAGGAAAGATAACATGCAACTTCAGCACAGTCTGATAAGACTCATGATGACTGATTCATTTCAAACTTTACTCCCTTCGGAGCACCACATGCAAACAGGTTGTTTAAAAACACTCACAACGCTCATCTCCTGCCAGCCCAGGCTTCACTTTCACTTAAGCTCTTCTAGCTGACCAGCTTCTCACACACCAGCAGAGGACAGGCACTGCCAGCTTCTCCTGCCAGTCCCACCAACGCTGAACTAAAGCTGACAGAAGGCAGGAGGGCACCTCAGAGCCCCGGGCCACGGCCACGCCGTGCGGGAGAGGAGACACCAGCACAAAGCTCCCCCACACAGCCGCCTTTAGGCAAATGTAAACCCAAATACTCCAAAAGGTGTGCCTCGATGTGAATAAGGTGACTAGGAGGGGATGGTCTGAGCAGCGCTGAAATAGTTTTTCATTGCCTTGTTATTGACGGAATGAACAATGCTGAGGCAATAAACATTTGACCTTCCTATTCTGAAAATAAAGTTTTGTTTCCTTCGTTACTCCTTCAACATTGTTCTAATCCGTAACAGAATATTGAGGGGGTTTATAGAAAAAAACCAACAACAACAAACCAGGAACACCATAGTGTGATGTGCTTACAAAACAACCAACTCCAAAAAAACCCTGGCTGAACCTTTTAAAACAATACACACTTCATTGAGAGCAACAATCTACGGTACATTATACCAAAAATGCTACAAGGTCTGTTTGTCCATGAGAATGAATCATGGTTTACCCTGGGAAGAAAGAAAAGTGCAGCTAGACCATAGGCTCCTTTGGGAACTTATTAGATCCTCAACAAGCCATCGTAGATGCCAAAACCTGCTTTTGCAGCAGAAGCTTCATCTTGAAAATACACAACAGAAAAGCGTAAGAGAAGAAAAGCTGGCAGATTACGCTTCAGCATTCACAGGTAACAAAAGGAAGAGACTTCAGCACTAGGCTATTTAGCATCTCTGGCCTTATCTTCCTTAGGCTTTCCAGAAAATGTCCTACCATTCTACTGTTTCCAAGAGCTAATGGCTGCATGAGCAACGATGGATGCTCCCCAAACCCAGGGTTTCCATGTCACCAGCAATTTTCTTGACTAAACACACCTCTCTCCCACCCTATAGCTCCAAACTTACTCTCAATGGGTAAAATGCTACAGAAATGCTACAGCATGCCCCTTTGCTACACAGGGATCACCACCGTCACATCGTACTGCTGTGGTAATGCTGACGGTAGTAAAAGGAGCAAGGGGAAGGGCAATTCCAAGAAGAAAAACCTCCCTCCAGCGCCGAGAGATGGCTTTATTCTCTTTCCATAGGCCAACTGAAACCCCATAGAGTCTGAGCAGATTTTCACTTTAACGTGGACAAATACAGCGAGAACATAAAATCAAGTCAGCCGTCCCTCCCTACTACAGAGCCAAACCCTCCTAGAGGGCTGTGTGCTCACAGCACAGCAAAATGTTTGACTTCCAGTAATCAGTTTCATCAACAGACAATCAAAACTATTTAAACACTATTTGGAGCAATTTTGACTTAAGTAGCTGCAACTTGATTAACAGTCTTTTCTTCAGAGAGAACTGCTCCACGTTTTCCCTCTCCCTGCACTAGTGATGAAGCACAAAAGCTAAAATAAGTCATCACAGTCACTTTAAAGTACAAACCAGGGAGACTGAAAGAAATCCCAATAAATAAGTCACAGAGTAAGTTATTGCATACCTAAATAGAGAGAGAAGAGCAAACACAGGTAAAGAACCGTACCCAACACTGTTTACCCTTGGATGATGAAGTTCTTAAAACTGACATAATGTTATAAATTGAGTAATTGACCCTCAAGGAAGTAAGGAGCTCAAGAGAGTTAAAAATTACCCTATAAATACCATAAAGATTAACAGATTTGTAATACCCACCCAAGAAGCACTTACTCTAAGTAGAATGATTATGAAAACACAGCAAGAATATTTACTACATAGTACTGAGTTCAGTATATACAGACTGCCACAAAAGGCAGCACTGGTTCTTAATATAGTGACAGCTGAAAGTCACCACTTAGATTTCCCAGCTGATTAAAGGGTAGCACACAGACACACAGAGTTGTGACTTATCTGCTCCTTTGGAACACATTCATGTATTTTTTAAAACCTTTTCAAGGTTGTTTGGAGGTTTTTTTGTTCCAGCGTAACATTTTTGAGACTTATGTTTTGCACAACTCTGACAGAAGAGCTAATGAAATACTGACAGCACGAAAGAATGAAAGCAGAACTTCCATGAATGAAAGAGGAGGGAATTTTTGTGTCCATGTTTGTGGGTATCTATTCTACCCTGAGTCCCTACTCTTGGAGGAAAGGAACCTTGAAGTATCTGCAGCTTTTCTCCCTATCTCCTCACCGTAATAACGTATGTATGCCCTGAGAACCAGAACCCACCACAAACTCTCCAAGACAGGCTTGACATTCGGAGTGCTCCTATGCAAGAAGCAAAATGTTCCAAGAAGGAGAAAACCCACTCCTTTTCAGGAAGGCAGAGACAAGCATCCACGAGGTTAAGAACAGGACAGAGACTTAAACCGAAATTCCTGAAAGGAATTGTACTGAATGTGCTGTGAAGTTGCAATCCATCCTGTAGGTCAACATTCCCCAGTTATTGCCCTGTCTGCAGCAATTTTGATCTCCAACTCCACAGTTGAAAAATCACTAGGTTAAGAAAGTTACTCTCCCAAGTAAAAGAGGACAGCTGGCTCTAAGGAAAGAGGAAAAATTGGAACTTGTATTATCCTGTGCCACTTGAGCCAGGAGACAGCGGCTGCCTCGGAAGCGAGCACTACCAAGCAATGAGTACGGGCGGAACAGCTTGGGCTGTGCTACCTCCCAGCACACCGGCTCCGAGAGGGAGCAATCCCAACTATCCAGCACCCATTTCTCCTGTCAGCATGGACTTAAAGCTCTGCTTCATGCACGCCATGAGTTTTCAACAGGCTGGTGGCTATTTCCCGCCTCACAGCAAGCGGGCTTCTCAAAGGCCAAACGACAAAAGTAACTGGAGAACAGTATCTGTCACTGAGCTCTGCAAAATGAAAGACTTGCAAATCCTCCCCAGGGTGTGGAGCAACACCTGCTCCGTCAGCAGGCTGGGCTGGGCACGGGGTCACAGCCCTTATCAGTTCGGTTTTTGACCCCTGAAATACTAGTGCAGTAGGTGAGGCAACTATGATTCACTTGGACATAGCACGTGGAGGAGCAGGATGGCGAAAGCGTCCCCCAAATGGAGAGCATACCCCGTCCTGGGGAATCCCACCCCGATCAAATACCACAGGATGTTCCAGGCCTGAAAGGTGGGATGCTGCATTGAAACGAGACACTGAGACCTCCTCAGGAAGGTCCCTCAGCTGTCTCCTGGCAATGCCGAAATGCGTATCTGGGGATGCACCAGCCATGCTGCTGACAGCCAGTCGTGTTGTAAATAGCTGTGGCAGCGCAAGCCATTATCACCCCCCTCCTCAAAGGGGAATCGCCCTTTCCTCTAGCATTGCCACGCTGGGGTTTATTACCCTTGACTCCTCAGTTCGGTTGGTTTATGAGAGGTTTAAGCTCACCGAACCAGCATTGCCTGAACTGTGCCAGGGAGCTCTCCCACATGTCATTCTGCCACTGGCAACACAAGATCGGGAGCCATCTCTTCTCCCTAACCAGAAGGCTCGTTTCCAAAAGAGGTTTCTGGAACAGCCTCAGCAGTGCCTCCACACTTGGAAAAACAACATTTCAACACAATTTCCAACTGATGTTACACAAATAATCCATGCACTGAATTAAAAAAAAAAAAAAAAACCACGTATTATACATTATACTGAGATAAATCAGTCCAGAGCTGCAGCCACATTTTAGAGACAGGGTGAACTGAAACGTGCACGGACCACTGCAGCTGCCAGCTCCCGACAGAGAAATCAAAATTGCTTCAGAATGAGAACTGCTTGAAATTACGACCAAAACCAGGCAATACTTTCTTAAAATGACAAAATAAACTGCCTTCCTAAAAAGCAAGCACATTGATCTGTCAGGGCTGGTGCCTGAGGTCCGTCCAAAGGCAGGGGATGGCTTGGCACCTACTTGGATTCATCATGTGAAGCACACACAAAGGTTGGAGTCCAGAACTGGAGACCTAAGTTACTCAAAGCAAATAAACACAAAAACTTTAAGAAGTGCCTAGGGATTGTAATATACCTGTTAATAGTCGGAGGGGGGGGGGGGGGGGGGGGGAGATAGCGAGGAAACAACCATAAGGGAAAAAGCTTTATGCCAGCAGCAGCAACTTTTTAATTTAAAAAGAACAATCTTACCATCTTCTGTATTTTGTGATCAGACATGCTGTAACTATTTTAATAAGTTTTATAATTGCCATGGTGTACTAGCTCATAGAATAATAAAACAGCATACCCAATTTACTACCTAAAACTAAACTTATGTAGTTCTGTGCACAAACTCCATTTCTGCTGTTGAGATCTTAGCAGAAAACACTCTAACAAAAATCATTACGCCTTTCACACCTGCCCTCTTTCAGGCTTCATTGCCCTTGGACTCTATTAAAAATACGGATTTGCTACATGCTTCCTTGACAGTTTCTAGTCTACCCAATTTTGTTGTGTAAAACACAGTACCAGAACAGGACAGAGAATACCACCTTATCTTACTGGAACACAGAAGACACTAAAGAAGTAATTCATAAACTACCTGCAAGGTTTTTTGGTTTGGTTTGTTGGGGTTTTTTTTGAGATGTAATAAATAATGCATTCTGACTGCTAAACAAGCATTTGTGAGGTTTCAAGAACGCTTTGGAGTACAAAATTCCTAGAGTCTCATTCCCTTACGCCATTTGGTTTCAAACAGATACGAGTCTGCTGTTGGTTCACTTAAGCGTGTAACAGGAAACTCAAATTTGACTAAAAGGCTGTATTACATTACTACTGGTTTTATATGGGAACCTTTTTAGAAGTAAGAAGCTAAGGGGAAGGTTTTTTTCCTCTCCCATCTGCGACAGACAGCTGTTCACTGCCTGGAATCTATGATAGCAGACACTTAAAGTAGCACCAAGCTGAAGTAAACACTTTAGAAATTTAACTTCTTTAACCGTACTGACCCGTAAAATTATTTGCAATTTATTGCATCGTGCCATGTGATGAGCCGTATCATACGGCTAAACACTGGAAGCTAAATATACTGTTTTAATTGAATAATTTCTTTTTTTTTTCTGAAATATTTTAAAATGTTAAAAAACAATCCAAGAGACTTCTCACACACGTACAGCAATGGCGCTTACAGCAAGTCCAGATGTTTAAATACTTAGCACAGGTTAGAA
This sequence comes from Nipponia nippon, assembly GCF_047370975.1. NCBI lineage: Eukaryota > Metazoa > Chordata > Aves > Pelecaniformes > Threskiornithidae > Nipponia > Nipponia nippon. The sequence continues at coordinate 11,700,107 of NW_028262332.1, read as the reverse complement.
CTTGAAGTAATCTTGATCCAATCCAATATGCATATAAAAAATAAGCCAAGATAGAAAAAGACCTATCTAACCATAAAAAGATTTGACAGCTTTACAGACTTCTGCATTCAAACCACTATTAAAAATAACTCCCTGTGGTTTTCTGTTTTTAAACAAAAATTAGCTTACAAGCTGTAGAACTGCCCACTTTGTCACACACTCACCCAGAACCTCGGTTCTCCCTGTCCTACATTTCAGCCAACTAAAGACAGCAGCTTCCAATCTCGCTTTAAAAGCTAACACGCATCCCTCCACACGCACCCCCCCAAACCTGTAAGAAATTTTCAAACAAGTATTTTATACAGCTTAATTTTATATGTAATTTAGACACACTGCAACAATTTCAACCTGCTGGAAAAAAAGGCTATGATTTTAAAGTCATTTTTAAATCTAGATTTTGCATGCAAATTTTTTGGCTTCTGTTTTTTTTTCTTCAGAAAGAAAAATGTTGTCTGGGCCAACATTACCTCTCAGTTTGAACACATTCTTCCTCTATCTTCCTAGATACTACTTTTTTTTCTCCTTTTTACTTTAACACGGCTCTACAGTGAAACACGAAATTCAGAAGTGGAAGAGACCTATTGCATCACATCCCATCCAATGTGCTCTGCGGCCCACAGACCACTGCTCCCGTAGGAGCACCAGGCCAGAGGGTCCGACCTGCTTTCCCCGGCGAACACCCGAGTCCCGCCGGTGCAGCGGTCCTTTGGTCCCTCGGTGGGTCACCTACTCTCTGGGAAAAGGCAAGGACACAGCTAGGGAAAACAAACCGCCCTTTCAGCAGCCACAAAGGGTAGAGCGGATCAACTCTCTTATTTAATCAAACTTGGTTTTTTCCCCTCCTTCTTTTTTGGTTCCTTAGTTTTACACCAATTTGCTCAGCTGAGCCAACTCACCAACATTCAGAATGCCAGCCCTGGCACAGGGGAACAGAGAACAGGAGGGAAGCCACCCAGTTTGGTAGCACCAAGCTGGCGTTAGCTCAGCCATCCAGGGACTCTGCCTGATGCTGAGACATACCAAACCTTCCCAGTTCTGTTATCCTCAGCTTTCAGATAAACTGCACTTTTCTAGGGCACCCAGAGATCTACCCATGAAAAAGCACAAGGAACTCACCGAGTACTCGCATGTGCTCATACTAAAAGCTTTACAAAGGGAAGGGTGAGTACAGCAAACACGGCGTCAACAGGACTTGCCTCTGCCTTTAACTGGACAAAGCGTTAATCCTGTCCATTTTAGACAACCTTTAACTTTTAATTTTATACTGGGAACGGCCATTTTGTTTGGTCCACAGAGCGTAGCACAGATGCACGTGAGCTTCCCCTGCTGCCATGCCCGTCCTGTACCAGTAGCAGAGCCAGTCACCGTTTTCTTGCCAAAAGCCACATTTTCAGGGTCTTCAGTGATGAGTGGTATCAAGGCAATCGCGAACTATATTTCAACTGCATGAATATTTAGTGTTTGCTTTCAAAATTGCAAGAATGTTTTTCTTGCATCTTGCATTCATACTGGATACAAAGACATATATCACATAATTTCCTACAAACAACCCGGTCAAGCACCGGGATAGGTGTATGCTGAATTAGTCACCATCACTCCCGTGAAAGGTAAAACAGACTGGTTAAGTGAGTTTACAAGACAAATGCAGGAGTGCGTGTCGCAGGTAGAACAGCTACTCACGACTTCCTTAACCACAATTCTGTACGCAGACCACACAGAGCATCATGGCCACTGTCCATCTAGATGAGCGTTGAATTGTAGCAATACTGAGGAAGTTGCAATTAAAAACACGTTCACACAACGGTAAAGAGGAGCCCAACTTCTAAAATAAGCTTCCACGTATTTATTGTTCTTATTTGCTGGAGATGACCGTGAACAACCTCTTCTATAAACAAGACCATCTAAGAAAAGCAAATTAGAATGACAAAAGCTAAAACGCAAGTTGGGCTATTAAACTCGTTTTCTGTAAGGACTGTATCCCAACTAGGCTTTCATTTAGGACAGAGCAAAAGTCAAGCCCCAGAGGTCATACTGATGCCCACCTTCATCATTTTGTTTTTGAAATCTTCCTCTAGTACTTCCTCTGCTCCTCCAGCAATGTACGATCAATTTTCTTGCTTTAAATTCAGGATGAATACATTCAATTTCTACCGCCTGCCCCACTTGTTGGCTGCTGCAGCTCACACGGTCTAGTCTGTACGGCCACGTTGTCTGTGGCATACACATTTTTCACAGCCTTAAGGTTAAATGTATCTGGCACCACGTAAAGTAGTCAGAGGTGTTGAAGTACATCCACTAACTCGTCTTCTACACACCTAGAAAGTGCGTTCTGAAGGTGCGCAGGAGGTGGGCTTGTCGGTAACTATCCTCATTTTACAGCTAAGAAAGCAGAGGCAGAGCAGGAGAAAAACCCACACAGGTATTTCTGGCTTCTATCCCCGTACAAAAAAAAAAAAACCAACTCATTTTACCCCAAGTAAACAATCACTGATAGATCATTCAGCATGCAAAAAACTTGAAAGCCATTGAAAAAGGCCTTCAGACCAACAGGTAGGTCTGAATAAAGCCAAAAAGCACGCTGTAAGACAAATCTCAGAATCTCCCGCTATTTTCTCTAGTACAGCCTCGATTACTACGAGAAATGAGAAAAGCCAGTGTAGGCTCAATATTTTCAAGGTACACTGAAGTATTATATACTGACATAAAACTTTTCAGGTAGGATCATAGAAGGCAAATACTCAAAAAAAAAAAAAAATCTGTTTCCCAGTGTGGGCTTGGAGTCCAAGTTATTCATCTTCACCTGCTTTTCTCCCAACAAAGCGAATACTGAAGAATCTGAAAAGGTATATTAAAACTCATATTGAAATTACATGTCTGTCCTCTCTCATAAAACACGTATTTGTCAAGAAACACAATTCCAGAGGAAGGAAGGAAAACAAAACAAGCAGAAGTGTTTTATACGTCGCAGGTGTTAAGAAACCAAAAGGGCGATTCTGTTCTGACAAGTTCCTTTGGGGTGACAGCAGTCACTCACACTCCGTTCAGAAACCTCACGTCCCACAGAAGATGCTTTTTTTCCACCATAATAGAAGTTCCTCCCAGTCCCCATTTTTTTTAGGTCTCTAAGGCACAGAGCCATAGGAAACAGAGGCAGCAACATTCTTACCTAAAAGTAGTTCCTTTTTTTTTTTTTTCTTCCCGCCCCCCTTTTTTTTGTCCTCTGTTATTGCTTAAAAGAATATGACTGCCACAAAGAATGTTGACAGGAAAAAAATAACAGTGGAAAGAGTTTGATTCAATGTCAAGAGCTGTCTCAAAATGTAAAAACTGTAGAAATGCTGCAGAAGTTAAATGGCTGCTTACAGTGATTCACAAAAAATGAACTTTTAAAGAAGACACAGAAATGACAGCAAGACAGTCATAAGGTGTCAGGAACTTGCATCACTGGACTTCTAACTGCTACAATATTTCCTATCAAACTACTTTTACTGCAATAATGCCATAGGCAATCACCACTGGCAGAAATATTCCATGTGTTTGAACAGACAGACAAACAGATGGAGCTCAGAAATCCACCATTATTCTAAACAAGCATAAATCACACTTTGGAGGGAGTAACATGTTGAGGGGAAAAAAAAAAAAAAACGGTATTTCATCGTTCAGCTCGAGCATGTGCTCTCCCCAAAGCAATGTGGTAATCCCTGAAGCGCTGGTTTTATCTCAGAGGTCCTGTCGTCTGAGACAGCACAAGAGAGCGCCCCGGGAGCAGGCAGGCTCCCCCGCAGGAGGGGACGGGGGACGCCGCAGCTGCCGCCCCCGGAGGCCGCGAGGGAGCAGCAGCGGGGGGGGGGGGGGCCTCCCGGCGCCCCGGGCCCCCCCCACCAGCCACGGGAGCTCCTGGAGCCTCCCGGCGAGGAGACGAACGCAGGAAAGCGCAGAGCGGGCGCCGGCGGGGGCAGCGGCGCTCAGCGGGGCGGGCGCGGGGGCTCCGCTCCGCGGGGCACGGGCGCTTGGCAGCACCGCTGCTTTTAACGTAAAAAATAAAACCACCCCCAAAAATCCCCTGCGACGACACCAAACCCCACAAACGCTCGTATTTTTAGAACAGTTTTAACTTCGCTCAAATCTTAACGCTGCCAGACGACAGCTCCCGGCAGGAGCCGGTGACGCCCCGCCAGCCCCCGCCGCTGGGGACGTTCCCGCTCGCCTCCCGCTCCCGCCCGGGCACGTGCCGGCCCCGGGGCCGCCGGCGCGGCCGCCGCGGCAGGACGGGAGGCCACGAGGCGCCGCGGCCCGGACCCCGCACCCGGCCGCCCGCGCGCCCCTCGGCGGCCCCGGCACCGCGGCCGCACGCCGCCCCCCCCCCCCCCCGCCCGCTCGACCTGCGGCCCGGGCCGGCCGGGGCTGCCCGGGGGAGCGGCGGAGGCGCGGCAGCACCGCCTGAGGGGCCGCGCGGCGCAGGGGCCCGCGGCGGGCACACCCCCGGCACGGCGCGGCGCGGCCCGTCCGCGGCCCTCGGCGGCGGGGCCCTGTGGTGCTCACCTGCGGCCGGCGAGGCGGCGGAGAGGCGCCGGCGCCCGTCCCGGAGGAGGCGCGGAGGGGAGGGGGGGGAAGGCGGGCAGGCGGCCGCGGCCCCCGCAGCGAGCGGGCGAGCGAGCGAGCGGCGCCGCGTCCCGCAGACAACTTCGCCGCGCGCGCGCGCACGCCGCCCCGCGCACGCGCTGCCCGCCGCCGCTCGGGCGCGCGCCCCGCCGGCTGCCACGCAGGCCGGGCGGGCCGGGAGCGCGCGGCGGGCCGGGGCCGGGGCCGAGCGGGGCCGGAGCGGAGCGGGGCCGCGGCCGCTCTGCCCACCCGCCGTCCCGCCCGGCGGAGCCGCCAGCACCCGCGGCGCCGCGTACCTGGGCCGCTCCCGCTCCCGCTCCTCGCGGCGGGGGTGGGTGTTTTTTCCACGTCCCGCGGTGCGTCAGCGCCGAAGCCCGGCGGCCCCTGTGGAGCAGAGCCCGAGCGAAGCCCTCCCACCACCGCCGCCGCGGCCTTTCCTCCCCCGGAAAGCGACGGTTTCCCCGCGCCCCGGGTGTCGGAAGAAATGCCCGCGGCTCCCCCCGCCCTGAAAAACGACACGGCGCCTGCCTGCGGGGATTCCCGTTTTTAGCTGCAGCTCGCGATCCCGGGATTAGCTCCTTCCGCCGCCGCCCGTGCGAGCCCGGCCCGGCGGAGGGCGGCTGCACAACGGCGGAGCCGCCGCCGCTCCCGCGGCCTGCGCGCAGAGCGGGGCCCGGGGCCGCTCCCGGCGGGGCTCGGGGTGCGGGGCCGCTCCCGGCGGGTGCGCGGCGCTGCACAGCCCCGGCACGGCCCCGAGGGGAAGCGCCTCGGTGGTTTTGCAGGAACGGGGCTCTAAAACACACGCGACGCTCGCGATGGAAAATCCTTAATTCACAAACTGCTGGGTTTTGCAGATGAAGACAAATGTTAGGACTCGGTACGCTTAAGTTGAATTTGAACTTGAAATTCAACAGGACTTTTTACAAGTGAACAAAAACCTGAAAGCGAACTTAAATAAAAACGAAACTCGCAAGTCTCATCTAATGGTCTAAACTGGGCAAAAGGCGCAGGGTAGCAGCGTATCTGGTGAGAAACGTGATTGCTCATATTTTGTCAGCTTTCGTACTCCAAGGCCTAGCTCCATCAGAAGGTGTTTGCTGGCGCGGCTGGGAAACTCCTAGCGCTGTCACAGCAGAAAGTGCTACTGCCGGCATGACTTAGAGCAGTTCAGCAAATGGAAGACGCTATGCAAGCAAAAGCACCTTTTGCCAGTATATCTTCATTTCTACTCAGCCCTTTGCCAGTTAAAAATAATACAGGTTGGGTTTATTTTACATCAATCTTCTAAGCAAGACTAGCTGAAGTGCTGTAAGCAGTTAGCGTGGAGCTGATCCCAGCTGCCACCTCAGCTGGGAGGGGATGCGCAGGTACGAGCGAGGGAGTTCAGGTGAGCCCGGTTCAGTAATTAACACCAGGCACCTGGAACGAAACCGCGCGCACACAGGGAGCCCCGTTCTTTGGGGCGCGACGGGCGGTTTCAGCCCGTTTCTCCTGTGCCTTGGCCTTTACGTATTTCCAAATTCCTTCAGGTGTCCTGGTGCCGCACTTCGCTGTCTAGAGAAGGCAGTCGGACACCGCGACGCCCTGCCCAACAGCACCGAGTACTCGTTATTCCCATTCCCTGGGAGCAGCGGGGAAAGGCCCCCTTCTGCATTCTGTGCGTCACAGTCGCAAACACGCAACTTCCAGGGAAATGCTTGCCGCCCGCGTGCGGCGTAATGCTCGGCTGCTGCGTCTCCTCTCTCTCGACTGATTGCATCACCTACACCTACACCAGCGCTGCGGGGAACCTGCTACTGAAGACATTTTGGTTCAAATAAGTCACTTTTTCCAGCAGGCTCCACTCACATAGTTTAAGCTCCAAAGTAAGTCTCTGTATTGCAGAACCTGAAAAATCGTGGCACGTCTTTGCTCAAACGGCATTGTTCATGCATCAAAACTGCTACTTTGAGGAAAACGTGCCTGCTAAAGCAGTGCCACCTGTGGCAACCAGAGAGGCAAGAAACTGTGGCAAATGTTTGCGAGATATTCAGGTGGTTCTGTAAGATGTGAACTGTTCTGAAAATGTCACTAGGTTTTGTTTTTGTTGTAAAGCCGTTTCCACAAAGCTAATATAAATTCAGTGCATTCAGTTTGGGTGAATATAAACATGATCATTCCAGGGGCTCAAGTTTCTGATACGTCTCACATTTAAGACACTGTAAGACTAGATTCTCTCTCCCTGAGCATTTCTGATAGCGTAAAGAGTTTTCTCTCAAGGGTACAGATGCCTGCACAGCTATGCAATGCTTCTCACTAGAGACAGAGCAATAGACACAACAGATGGAAACTAAGAGGCCACCTGGTTTTAAAGCAAATCATATCATCAATCTATCAGTACAAAATCTGAAACATGGGAAAGTGCTTAGAGAAACAAAATGAATTCAATTTTTTTCTCCAAACTCAATTTTCCCAAGGTCTGTTGATGTACCATTTGCAAAAATGCATTTCTTTCTCTTAAAAAGAGAGTGTCAGCGCATTGAGGTATAAGAACGTGTTTTACACCAAAACAACGACAAAAAAAGAGATCTTTTGTTACGCTGCCATGAGTTACCGTCTTTCTATTCAGAAAAGCTGTTTTTAAAAATCTGCTACATTCTTGTGCACAGCTTCAAGATCCAGGTTTTTCATTGCTAAATTAGACAGACCAGACAGAATTACTTTAGATTATCAACAGCAATTCAGTTAGGAAAGAAAATTAAATTTCCTCAATTAAGTCTTGACAGAAATAGACTGTCTTTCATATTCTATGCTACGGTTCTGTGTGAAATTCTCTTTTAAACAACCCCCAAAGTGAGAACTTTCAGAAGATGTTTACTTTACTTCTTCCGTGTGTTGATCCCTGCAAGAGCAGCCCGGAGTGGATCCCGCGGCCTGGCTCGCCCTGGAGTGCGTCACGCCAGGCCCCGGTCCCCTCCCTGGCAGCGACAGCTCCCTTTGAGCACGGCGGTCGGTGCCCAGGGACGGCAAGGTTAGGCTTTGTGTCTCCAGCTCCGGTCTCCTGAGGTGTAAGAAGTGTATTTTATACACCTCCATCCAAATGAGGGTTGCACCATTCACAGAGCTCAGCTGACCTTTTTCATTTAATCAATTTAATTATTTTATGCAGTTCAGGGATGGGTTGATGTACATTTTAATCTGCAATATTTAAAATCCCACTGATACAACTGTCAAAAGGAACCTTAGTAGCTAGTATAAGCCTGAAGATCAGCCTGTAAGGAATGGAGAACTACATAAATAAAAGTATTTTAAATAATTTAATTTTTAACCTAAAATATGAGGAAATAGTCTTTTATGTCTCTAAAGCTTTTATGGCTAATGCTCACATAGTTGTAGAGCAACCACCACCTCCTCATTATTTACAGCCCCAATGTTTCAGCACTGACCCATGGCTAGTGAGGCCACTTTATTTTAATTGTTCAAACAGAACCAAGCACGGCAAGTACGCACACGCGATCAGTGGAGGCTGAGAAAATTAAACAGGAAAATTTCTATATTACTTGCGGGTATGAAGATTCCCGGTAACAAGTCTGTTTCGGAAAAACTAGAATGATCTTGACCCAAATCTTTAAGGATTTTAAATCAACATACAGTCAATTTGATTGATTTACTTTATTCTGAGTGCTAAATGCAACTGTCACCGTATCCTTCATCCTCAGTCCATTATTGATAAAATCCTGGCCTTACTGACTTAATATATGCCTATTGACTTATTTGTTATTTTCCATTCTTAATAGCATACACTGAGGAGACTTCTGCCAGAAGTTATTTTCAGAAAAAAACCCCAAAGCCTTCTTCCTCAAACGAAAATGACAGCGTTTAAAGAGATTCCACTTTCCAGCAGCAGCTATTGAAGCTAGGCTGTGAATTCTCTTTCCACAGGCATAGCTGCAGCGTGTCTTCTCCACACACACGCTACATGCAGGCTGGCTTGCGCAGCGTGTCTGCAGCCTGCATGCTCGGTTCTCATATTTCTGTAAGGTTCGAGTCCCAGAGGAAGCATTAATGCTAAAGGAATGCATACCAGTGTGGAACTAGTCTAAAAGTCAGTACAAAATCTCTCCAACAGATTGCTCAGAGAAACACCTCTTTTTTACCATATTTAAGATCTGTAGATTGATCTCATGAGCATTTGTGCAGCAGTTTAGTTTCAAACTGATAAGAGTGCTGCAAAAAGAGAGAAATCAAATCGAAGGAGATTAAAAAGCGCTGGTCTTCAGGAAGATAAGGCAACCTAGAGCCGCCACGTGACCCAGCGAACGCTCCAGCTCAGCCGCCTGCGGATCTCATCAGGGAACCAGATGTGACCAGTGGCAGAATATCCTTCGCAGCGTGAGATCTGGAGTGTGTGATTGCCATCCAGGAAAGGGGAGATGGGAAAGTATGATGGAGAAAATGTCCTTTTTTTTATAGTTTAATTGCTTAGAAGAAAGACACGTTTTCTTTTAAAGAAGAAGGGATGCTAGAAAGCAGGCTCAGGAAGGTGTCTGGAGGAAGGAGCAGAAGGATTTTTCACATGGACAGAAAATTTAACATTGCTTCCTCTCTTCTGGCAGTTGTGTAGTTTAAATGATGAAGTGGCAGTGGACACTTCTCATTCATTTCTCTGGTTAGTTGCAAACAGGGCGGGGCCGTGGAGAAAAAATAAAAGAGGCCTGTTGTCCCCTCTTAGCAGGGCAGGAAATCGTGAGTTTTCATTCACGGATTTGCTCCTCCCGCGAGGAGAGGAGAGCCAGGGAGAGGCGTTAGAGCCCAGCAGAGCTGCCCGGCACAGCTAAGGGGCAGAGGGAATGCCCCAGGGTTGGCCATAGCATCCTCTCCTTGTGACATCCAGGCTGGCCAGAGGGCCGTCCCTGTCCAGCTCTCGGGATGGTACCTGCCACCACCCAAACTGCACGGAGAGCTCGTGCCACAAGCCCCGCATTGCCGAGCAGGGGCTGTGGGATGGCTGTTTCTGTTGCTCTTAGTGGAAGGGCAAGTGGAAGATGGAGCTTTTCAGGCAGACAGGCTTGTGGTTGCTGCTTATTTGGGGGAGAGAGGAAGGAGGAAGAGGTCTGCTGTATAGAGCTGGAGCTGGGGCACAGAGAAAGCCATGTGTCCTGCACACACAGGTCTCACTCATGTGCTCTTGAGAGAGGAGTTGTGGATGCCTTGTCTCAGCCCCTAGCAAAGGATTTGGAGATGAAGCCTGAGCCCTTGAATTTGTATTCAAACAAAGAACAGAGACGTAGTGCAGGGAGCAGAGCGCTGGGGCGAGGCCCCCAGCAGCCAGTGTTGGCAAGCAGATGGGCTGCCGTGTTCTCAATCAACTGCAGTTTTTAAGGTCATGCCTAGATAATGAGCATCACAGCATTCGAGCCTACAGATCATGAATATATGGATGAATATTGACTCATGCATTTTCCTTTCTGCAGCTCTGTTCATATAACTTCCCCTCTGCTCCGAAGCCAGCACATCTCCCTTTTGGTGTCTCTGCACCACCCTCTGCCCGCTCACGACTCCCTGGCTTTTCCAGCACCTCAGCTCTTGACAGCATGTGGTCGCTAGGATCTCCCCTGCAGCCAGCATCTCCCATGGCCTCTTTTGGGAACTTTATAATATGGAGGGAGAAGGCAGCTAGGTCAAAGAATGCCAAGCAGTAAAAGATTTCTTTGAGTTAGATTTCAAAGAGAAAGTCACACAAGTAATCCCCAGCTGCAGCACCTGCTCCTTAGAAGTCCTCCATCACCACCAGAAAGTTGTAGCTACTGGTGAAATGCAGGTGTGGCTGCCTTTGCCGATACAGCAGGACCTGAGCAACAGGCTGAACAACCAGCAGTCACGCTGCACTGCGAGCAGCAGCCTGCATCAGTGTAAGAACAACACAAGAGGGGTCAAAGAAGAAGCAAATATCCAAACTTCACATCACCACACACAGGCCAGCTGGTTGCTGCTGCTGCCACCACCCTGAGAGACTCCAACAGGGCAGAGAGAAGGAGGGACAGCGGTGGGAAGGAACACAAAGGGGAGACCTGAACCGTGTCCTGCGCCGTTGCTGCAGACTGCAGCTAGACCCAGAGCCAATCGATGTAATAGGGAGAAGGAGCCCCACAGACATCTCGCTAAGCAAATGTCTAGTGAGGAGTAACTAGAAGGTTGGAACTGGAAAATTACCCAACCTCCTGTGATCAGAGGGTCACAAATCTGAAACAGGCTGTATGGGACAGAGCACAGGGAGACAGAGGCACGGCACTTCAGTACCTTCTCTGATACATCCCATGGTGTGCTAGCTGTTGCACTGGTTTGCTTCTCTTAACCGTCTTGTTGGCAGAAGTGTCCAAGGTATCTAAGGCTTGCTTTGAGAAGCAAGGCTGGCCACACCACATATGGAGCAAGAAAAATCAGAAGCAGTGCTATTCTGTTGCTGTTTGGGCTCTAAGCTGCATGCCACGCTACTTGCGTTACAGCTTACACTGCCATTTGTGCTGAGTTTGAAGCACCTTAATTCAGACAGGTTGCCTCCCTCCTGCTTCTCTGGGTGGGGTTTGAATGTGGCTCGCTGGGCTGGAGCCACGGAGCACACTGATGCACAGGCCGCGTGGGTAACTGGAGAGCTCGGGCTCAGGTGTGAACTCAAACCATATGTTAAGCTGATTGTAAAGATACACCATTCTAACTGCTTCATTATCGTGTTAGTGAAGGCCCAAGCTTTACTGCTCTGTCTCCCCTCTTTTCTTGATGAACTGTCTTAAGTTGGTCACTGTTTATATAGTGTCTCTGGTCGTTAGCGATGCCCGAATGCCTTCCCTTACTCAGCCATGCTGGAGTTCTCTTTTATTTTTGCAGAGATTTGCTTTCTTACAGTTCCATGAGTGGATTTCTTGAAAAAGGAAGAGGAAAAGGAAGAAAGGAAAGGGAAAGAGAATGGGAAAGGGAAAGGGAAAGGGAACAGGAAAGGGAAAGGGAACAGGAAAGGGAAAGGGAAAGGGAAAGGGAAAGGGAAAAGGAAGAGGGAAGGGAAGGGAAGGGAAGGGAAGGGAAGGGAAGGGAAGGGAAGGGAAGGGAAGGGAAGGGAAGGGAAGGGAAGGGAAGGGAAGGGAAGGGAAAGGAAAAGATAAAAGAAAAGAGAAATGGAAAGGAAAGAAAAAAAGAGAAAAGAAAAGGAAAAGAAAAGAAAAGAGAAAAGACGAGAAGAGAAGAGAAGAGAAGAGAAGAGAAGAGAAGAGAAGAGAAGAGAAGAGAAGAGAAGAGAAGAGAAGAGAAGAGAAGAGAAGAGAAGAGAAGAGGAAAAGAGGAGAAGAGAAGCAATTGAAGCCAGATTGAGCAGCTCTGGCTTTAACAGTCCGAGGCCCTTCCCCTATTTTCCCTGACATTCCTCCTCGTGACCCCTTCCAAGTGTTCTGGGCGAGTTTCGCAGGAATGCACAGTTAGGCTCAGGCTCCGTGAGCACGGCCTGTTATTCAAAAGGAGCTGGCAGAGCTTTCCAGCTTTCACAGCCAGATGTTACAAGTGTGACCCTGCCAGAAGCTGCGTGCATGCACCTTCCCGTCTCAGCCCCCTTTCACGGGGGATAGTTTCTGAAGAATCTATTCTGGGTAATATTTTTCTTTTGTGATTTGTTCTCTTCTTCACTTCTAAGATCTGTTCATAGCACCAGTGCTATATAATTTCACAGCTAGAGAAAGTGGGGTAACTTTTGCCATAAACTTCAACAGGAGCAGGACAGATTAGCAACATGGTGGGACTTCTGGGTCCTACTCACAAGTCAGAAACCAAACTGTGCTTGGTGTTGTGCAAAAAATACAGGACAAAAGAAGACTCCTGCCCAGAAAAAGCCTGCAGGTAAGTTTTACATTTCAGACTAACAATATGGACGCACAGAGACAAAAGAATGCAAAAGAAAAATGAGACAGTGTTGGTTAGCGTAACACGCTGGGATCATACAATACCAACAGCTCTTCTTCCATCTTTTTTCACGTCTTCGATATATTCCTCTAGCTTATTAACAGTTATGGTGATACACATACCGAGATGCGCAGCCAGGATCCAGTTCTTTAGAAGTGCAGCAATGTATCACTGCACACTGAATGACAGCACTCCAATTTTATGATTCTAACTTCACGTCCCAGGTGATGTACGCTTACAGGAGATGTAAACAGTCACGACTGGTCTTTTCCAACCTCCTTCTTTCTCTTCTACTGCTTTTCTTAGCTTTGAACTAAACTATAAATTCTGTGGGACAAAAACTTTGTCCTTTGTAGCAGCACATGGGATTCCTGACCACTGTTAGGCTCTGTAAGAGCTACCACACTACAAATACTCAACATACGCCTCAGAACTACTGACTTGTCACTTCATTTAATTTATCAAGATGTAAAATGGAGATTATACCTTACCTCAAACTGAGCAGAGGTGGAGGTGGAAATCACGACGTTTAAATTTAAGACCATTTTGTGATCCAGGAAACTAATTACAAATTTGACCTTTAAAATAATATTTTGAAAGGAAGTTAAAATAATTGCATAGCATAGTTCTTAATGTTAAAGTGCTTTCTGTCCCTCCAGTGAAAGGTGCTGCAGAAATGCAGAGCATTATGTTTATTTATTAATAATCCCGCAAAGAAATTTTCATGATCGCCACTGGGGACTGTCTGACAGGTGACACAGGCGACCTCCTGCCAGGAGTGACATCTCTCCCCTACAATTTACATTCTCTAAATGATTTGTGATCAAATTACTTACAGCAGAGATTAGCTTCTCCCCCTGCTACACAGCACCATATTCAACTGTTTGTTCCATAGGGCCATAAAAATAATAATATGGAAAGTCAGCGCCTCTGCTTCCAGGGTATTCCAACATGGAAACAGCGCATTGGCCAGGAGATCGATTCCTGCACTCATTTTCTCAGGCACTGGGATTTGCGTCTGGGGGAGATGCGGGTCGTTGCCTTGAAAAGAGCATTCTGAGTTCACATTTTGATTGCACAACCAGATAAACAAACGAAGTGTCCCAATTAGAGGGAAGAAAATAATCAGCCTGTGGTTTGGCGGTACAGGAACTGAGAGGACTGAGGAACAAACAGATTTGGAACAGTCAAAGGACAAATCCCAGGCGTTTATTGGATGTTGGGGAGACTGTAACCATCAGTGGCATGGAAATGGTTAAGAGAATATATTAAAGGTGCAAAGGGTCTCCCGACCTCTGCCACTGTCAGTTCTGTCAATGGGTCTACGGACGCCAGTGGAATAATTATGGCCTATATTTAGATTATGGATGCATCGGGCAGGGTGAAGGTTGAACATGGGGAACATGGTTGTTTGCAGTTCATTAGCGATAGGAGCAGCCGAGGGTGGGAGGAGGGCACTGAACTGGATTCATCCCACCTGGAGTGCTTGTGCTGAGCTGCATAATGTCAGGGAAAGGGATGTGATTATATGTGGAAACAAAAGCAATAAACAACTGCATTCAGACTGTCACACCCAGGGGCCGAAGAAAGGAAGGAAGGAAAGAGAGGAGAAAGCAAGACCAGCCTCTGGCTCTCAGCCACACTGTTTCTGTACCAATGAATGCAACGGCCGCTGAGAAACTGGCGGGGTGGAAGATGCAGAAGGGCCGATGAGAGCTCTGTGCATGTGATTTTTTTTGTGTGGTGTTTGCACGTGTGCATGTGTAAGACAGAAGAATCATGCGATGCATAAAAAGTCGTCTCTAGCTGTATCCGGGGCTCACGGTACAAACCTGTGTGTCTGACACACAGCTGAGGGGAGGGCGCGCGTGGGCTGGGCTGCCCGCGCGTGCTGAGGGGTGTCGTACTGCGAGCTGGACGTGTGGATGCGCAGCAATGAGACGTAGAAGGGCTGCGTAAGCAGGAGCTAGGGTTCAGGGAAAAGGCGTGACTAGTGAGCTCGAAAATGTGCACTGTGCAATGCCTGGAAAGGAAAACATCGAGGCTGTCACTGAGAAATAATCTCGGGTGCCTGTTGTGCTAAGGCCTGTAGAAAAAAATCATTGACACGAAGTAAAGATGAGAAAATGAAGTGTCAATGCAAAAAGGATGGCCATGGCTGATTGCAATGTGATGGAGTCCTTCTCCATAGCCTCTATTTGAGCTTGTCAATGATTAAGCGAAGCTAGGGGAGCTATTATCACGAATACAGCTCAGGTTAGAAGATTATGAATTTTCCTTTTGCTAACTACTGCACCTCAAAACCAGAAGGAAGCTGAGCCCCAAATGAATTAAAGCCCAGAGCACTCACTGGAGAGCCCACTGTTGCTTATTTAGGGAAGAGGAACCTGCGTGCTCGTGTTCTGCATTTCCCTGCTGTTCTGGCAGTTCCTTTTTGACTTGGAAAGCAATCCTTAAAACCTTGTCCTGAAACTTTCCCAAGTTCAAACTCACCCCTATTGCTCCAGGCCATGCCATCAAGGTCTGTTGTGAAAGGCAGGGGCTTTACTGTTCTAGTCCTTTATTCGCATCACCATGTTGTTTTGTTAAGGTCCTAGGTCTTTCTAAAAGAGCCAGCAAACAACACCAAGGAATGCTGTGTTGCAAAGTAAAAAAATCCAGCTCAAATCTAAAGCATGTTCTCTTTAGAGGAAGAGGAGAGAAGGAATGAGATCGAAATGGTTTTGTGGCATGCAACACCACTGCGTGTGACCATGCCAACGCTGAAAGTCCTTGCGGGTGCTGCTACGCAGGTCTTCAGCTACTGATCTGTTGACACCGCTATTAGTAAATAGCAAGTCAGTAAAGAAGAGGTTGTAGAGAATGTAAAATGGAAACCAGATGCCACAGCATCACATTATTTCTTCAACGCAGACTAAAAATGACTGACAGTTTCCCATCATACTGACTACACAGGGCCCCAATCAAATGGCTGGCAAAATTTCTTTACTCCAAGACACTGGGGATAATGAATTCAGAAGTTTCTGAACAGCTGCTTTTCATGGATCATTTAGAATTTGTGATGCAAATATGAAAAATCCATGTTAAATGCCCTCAACTAATTGAGTGGAGTACAGTGAATACAAAAGAATAGATCGCTGACCTTGGTAAAAACAGCACAAAGGCCTTAACCTGCCCAGAGAGACCAAGAAGGTAACTGAGGAGCAGAAGAGAGCAGAAGCCTGCATACTCTCGCTCAGAGTCTTAATTCTGCTTGCCAAGAGATAAATACAAGACTTTGCTTTGGGGAATATGCAACAGCCCCTCACTCCCTTCCTTACAAACCACAGCAATGGAGAAAGAGGTGGGTGGGGACGGGGATTCTGCCAAATTGCCAGTGTCAAGCTTGACAGTTCAAGGCAGAATTTGACACTGTGGGAGAAGAGATAACAGTTAAGGGTATCTTTTAGGAAAGGTGGGGAGATGTCTTTTAATAGCTTAGAAGGCACAAGATGAAAGGAGAAGAAAGGCAGGGATGGGTGGGAGCGGGGCGGGCGGGAAGCAGGACTGCTTGGACCACTGGGGTTGCAACACCGATGCTCACATGCAAGTGAGAGATGGAAGATGCAGTACTGGGAAAACTGAAAACCAGGGATAACTGTGGCTTTCCAGGCTGATGTGGCAGAGCCGTTCTCCTTGGAAAAACAAGGAGTTCATGTTGCCGGGCTGTATATTGCAAATCCCTAACAGTTTTCCTTAGCTAGGTGTATGCTCCAAAGGTATTAATTGTTAACCATCAGCTGCCTGGATGAGGGGCTGTTATTGCTGAGTAGGCCAGAGAGATAAGACATTGCTCTCCCAAGGCTCCCTGTATGGAAAACAGCAGCAAGGTCCAGCAAGCGAGCAAGTCTCCTCAGTTGTAGTTTTCTAAAATTGGAACGTCGCGTCCGCTGGGCTGCACATACCAGCTCTGGTCCTGTCAGCTGTTCCTCACTTTATCATCGGGTTCCTTCGACGGAGACCAGATAACTGCTCTCTTGTTGCTACAGGCACCACCACACCTTTCCCAGGTTGTGTCTGTGAGGAGCAGCAAAACAGAAACACTGGAAACAGTAGAGGCCAATCTATTATTTATACTCAGCTACTCCCTTTGGGTCTGAACAAGCAAAAAGCTCTCCTTAAAGGCTTATAATTCTTGGTCAGATTCCAAGAGAGACAAAGGGATGTTGTAAAAAGAGTTTCATGCGAGCTTGGTAAAACACTCTCCTAGGGAAGAGGCAGCAGGTTCCCTTTGTGTGGGAAGGCAGGAGGTATACGATTTTGTTTAAATTTACATTCACAATGTAGGATTTTCCTATATGTGTTTCAATGGCACTCATTCAAATTTACATTTCTTTGAGCAGTTTTCTGCAGTTGTACAGTTTTGGTGCCATTTCTAAAGCAGCAGCCCTGTTTCATGCCCTCTTGAGTCTCTGTCACTCAGGAAGTTGAAAGTGCTGACTCAGCTCTGCAGAGAGCCCCTGAAGCATCTCTGTCCTCGCCGTTTGCAGTTCTCAGTTGTGAATAACCACAGAACAAAAATGTTTTGATGCCCCTGGCTCAAATGCTGGCCAGATATGGGGCTTTCTTTTAAACAGGAAGGAAACAGGGAGGTACCACAGTGGTGCCATTGTTGTCAGAAATAAGAGCAAAGACAACCAAAGCGACCAAGTATCGGGAGGAAAGCAGGGTCGCAGTCAGCTGTTGTGCTGGAGGCCTGGGAAAACACTTGGAACGGGCTTTTGCTCCACTAGTTTCAGCCGAGTTTTAAATGCCCAGAAAGGATCTGGAAGGTTGCCAAGACAACAGCGTTTTGAAAACCACAATGTTCAGGTTTGGGTGGGGATGAGGAACGTGTTCAAGTTATTCTGCAGCATCTGGAGTCACAAACCAGCAAGAGAGCACACGCGGTCGGTAATGCCCAGCAGGAACTGACACAGCCGTCACAAAGTTCCATTATTCCTTTTACTCAGCACAAACCACATGTTTTTCATTAGGTCCAAATTGTAAAAGAAAATATATACATATTAAACAAAAATACCAGAGTTCTGTGAACGTGTGTTTGGCAGTTTGCATTCAGGTTACAAATACTCACACTGTGTATTTTAGAAAAAAGCTGTTTTACAAGGTTGTGATCCGCAGTCAAATAATGCGAGACATGCCATATTCTCAGACATGATTTCGGCCCACACGTCCTCAAAAAGCAAATAAACAAAACCAAGTAAACTAAATCATCCTGCGCTTCAACAGCTTGGTTGATTTGGGTAGATTAGTGCCTCGGAACAAAGGGGTTTATGGATCAGAGACCTCTTCAGTTTTCTGAATGTTTTAAGCCTGGTTTCCTAAGGATGCAAGACTTCTGCATTCACACCGTCCATCTGTCATCTCCCCCTACCTCCTCCACCCCCTATCTTTTTAACTCTCTGGCCAATTTTAAATAATTTTATGTAATTTGGCAGGCAGTTGAAGGAGGCTCCAACACAGATTTCAGTTTGACAAAGTTTGTGAAAAATCAGTGGACTAGAAAGTGATCAAATGAGCGTCCTTGCTGAGGAAAGAAGCCCGGCAGCTACCTCTGCCTGTCCTGCTGGCCAGCGGCACGCACAGCCGGGAGGGCACGGTCCCTTGCCCTGTCCAGCCAGGGAACACGAGGGGGCCTGTCATGCCCCCGCGGGGCTGTGCCACGTGCACACGTCAATGCACTTGTCACCGTCACTGCAGCTCACGCCACTGGGGTTTGGATGTAAAATTCTGCCGCCCCTTTCTACCAGCACATTGGTCACTGGCATTGTGCACGGGCCTGGATTTCACTGTTGAGAAATCTGCGAGAACAAGCAGTAACTGTTCAGCAGCAATATAAGTTAAGGTGGTGTTTACGCCATAAAAGTATGCTGTGCTGGTGAAACATGTATAGAAGGAAGCAGTATCTGAGAAGGGATTGTTTTATGAGGGGCTGACTTTAAAATGACTCATTTAGCACAGAGCAGCAATTGTGACTTTATTAAAAATCACCATGTTCTGGAGTGAACTCCTTGGCTCGGCTACATGTCCTGCCAACTTCGACTTCATCAGAAAATAGGTCTTGCTGAATTCCCATGGAAAAGTTCTGGAGTGGGTCCCAACGCCGTCTCCCTCCCCGGGACGCTGCTGGCACCCCGTCTGCGGCTCGTTTCCTGCGTGCGCGGCGGGGCTGGAGCCCGATCCGGCCGTGGTGCAGATCACATCTGCTGCCTTTGTAACAGCTTCCTGTTGTTATTTTTGTCCCCCCGCATTCATTAGGTACATTTTGTGCAGTGCTCAGACACTGCAATGTGCTGGTATTAAATTAAGCAAAAATGCTCACTTGAGATAAAAATCAGGCTTTTCACAAAAGATTTGCAAACCGCAGCCCCTGAGCAGCCTCTGCCAGCGGAGCAGGTACCAACAACTGCGGCACACTCGGGGGCAGGATGTTTGGTGGAAAGAGCACATAACCAAGGAACAGCAAGTGTGGGAAAAATGGGACTTCTTGTATTTAACTTTCCATAGCCTTTAAGAGGATCCAACAAATTCAGATATAAAACAGATTGCTTCATATTTTAACTTTTAAGTGTACAGACTTTACATGGCCAATTTAAACCTCTGCACCAAACTGCTTTCTTCTCTCCCTTCCCCCGAAAACAGGTTTTGGGGATGGAAATACTGATCTAAACTAAATCCCAGGAGCCTGACAATCCTTCTGGAGAACTTCCCTGAGACCCTGGGACATTGCCAGCTCTAAGCGATGGAAAGGAAGACTGCCAGGTCACAGGGCATGCCACAGATGGGATTTGACTTCTAAGCAGTCATTTAATTTAGGCCTGGAACAAGATTTATGGGAGTCGATCTGAAATCACAGAGAAAGAAAAAGACAGGGCTGGGGCGAAGAGGCAGGTAGATGTGAATTCAGATGAGACAAACTCCATTTGAAGGGTGCAGAATATCCCTGTGAGGCTCCTAGTTTCCATCTCTGTTTTACAGATGGGGAAACTAATGCTTCAAGTAAAAAGACCCATGCTAGCAGAGTGAATAATAGCAGAGGGAAGAAGGGCATACGAGTCCTGCCGTCCAGCTTCATGATCTAACCCTCCTCCTTCCCCGCACACTCCCTGGGGCGAAAAGGCAGAAATTTTGTGTTATTTTCTGCTCGCACCAAACAAGGTGCATCCACAACTGGAGATTTAAAATCGGGTTGGTCTTGTGGACACATTAGGCAGATGTCCAGCCAGCAGCCACAGAGAAGCTCCCCCAGCACGATCCTGTCTTGCATGTGGTCCCAAGGCAAATGAGGCCTCAGCACAGCGAGAGGCACAGGTATTTCAGTCACGTTCCCTGGAACAGTTTCACCAGCTACCTCTAAGGCATTTTTTGTGGCTCCTACTGTGCAGCACCTGGCCCACAACCAAGCTGGTCCTCCCGAGCGCTTGTCATTTTCTCTCTTCCCTCTCCTCCCCTCTTAGAAGGAAAACAAAAAAAAAAAGGAAAAAAAGAAAACAAAACTGTTTCCCCACAGGCTGCAGACATAAGTGAGATGCAGGTGCAGGCTGCACAAAGCTAATGAGTTCAAATCCCAGCTCCCCGCACACTCTCATACAAGATGCCCAGCCCTTTGAAGAGTAAAAATGGAAAGAGAACAAGCACAAGTGCGTGCACCTGTAGGAGACGGCGGGCTGCTCCTGCTCCGGTCGGCGGTGCAGGTGGACAGGACCCCGCTCCAGGATGCCACGCTCACTTCATAGTAATGCCTTTTCCTAAAGAGCTTAAAACCATGACGTAAATATCAGCCTTTGTAGCACTGCAGTGAAGCTAGTCATTATTATCCCCATTTTATACATGTAGAAACCAAGGGGCTGGGTAGAGCAGGGAACTCGTTTGTCCAGATCATGCAGTTTGTCAGGGCAAAGACACAGGGTGGCTGTGCCCACCCTGGTGTGCCAGCCCCTTCCGCATCAGCTTTGGTCCTTGAGGTTTCAAAGCTCAGCCAAGGAACTCGGTTCCCTCCTTCTGTTTGTGGCAGTGACTAGCCACCGTGGCAAATTTAACATAGAGGGAGGAAATGAAAACTGCTCCTTTCCATTTTGGAATAGCAGGAGCCAGGTGAGACTCCAGATTAGGCCAGGTGTAGCAACGTGCCCCCACCTGTCCCGTGTACTGCGCAGCTCACAGGTGCTTTCCAAACCAGGACCCACAAACCTCCCTGCAGGAGAGAAGCCCGGGTGAGGACCAACTGAGGATAGAAACGGGGACCAACGCCTCCTCTTCTATCTCGCTTCACATCATTGTGAAGTCCTGTACCTCACCCTGTCCCACAGGGAAGCCACCTAATAGCAGCTTTACTGAGGAATCCTGGCAGTGATGTGTGCCTTAATCACTGCAAAGCTTTGAAAGTCAGTGGGAGGAGAAACGTGTTCCTACAGCTTTAGCCGGTGCTTTCCAGAATAGTCTCTTGCTTTTCTGCTGGCAGCTTAGGTTCCTGCTATTATTTTGCCTCTTTGCTACATATGGAGAGAAAGGGAAGCTGACTCCTTCCCCTGCCCTCAACCGGCCGAGCTGCTGCCGAGCCCTTGCCGCAGAGCAAGGTCCCTCCAGGCCTGCAGCATTACGTTGCTTGCACTGCCTTGCACATCACTGCACTAACCAGAAAGACAGGCTTCAGCCCTGCCCTTGCAGAGACCCAGCTCCATGTCTGTGGCATTCAGCTGTCCTCCCTCCCCTCCTAAGGGTCCACCTTTCCTGCTGCCTCTGCCCAGCATCGCCTCTGCTCCTCCGGGCAGAGCTGTGAGCAGTCAGCCCTTCCCTGCGCTGCGTTCCAGTCCTGGACCCCATGGCAGATCCTGACTCCGTGCCTGTTTGGCAAGTCTGGTCTCACCCTCCTCCCCACTCTCCGGCCACCAGCCCTACACATGTCACACTGCAACACAGCAAACTTTACTTAATCCTAGAACACCTCTCCTGTACCCCCAGCTGACGGACACACGGCCTTTCGCTACGTGACATTCATGTTCATGTGCCTGCCCACTCATGGGCAGTCCCACAGAGCTGTGCTGTTGCGATGCTTTGTATCCAGAGACTGTAAATGTGCAAACCCCAGGAACAAGGACGCAATGCCCACACCCACGCCCACATGCTAGTGCCTGGATTAAGACAGAAGCCATTAGATCCTGCAGTCAAGAGCGGATGGGCACTGAGATTCTCCAGAGCCCTGCACGCACACCACCTAACAGGAGAAGAGCAGCTCCCAGCACCCTTGCTCGCTCTGACACACGGCTCTGCAGGGCCACGTCAGCACACTTTGCTGTGCAGACCCAAGGCCAGTGGAAAGCCTGCCTGCCTGGCCGGAGGTCTGAGCTGCTCTGCAGTCAACCAGGATCACGCCTGGGTTTGCACGTCGCTCGTGGCAGCTCCTGCTGGTGTGTGGAGCTCCAGCACACGAGGCAGGGCAGGGCAGGGCTGTGCTGCCAGGCTGCTGGAGAAGCCCAGAGTGCCCAGGCCGATGGCAGCACCCAGCCTGGGGGTGCTGGGGGGAGAGACTCAGACCTCCTCCCCTCCCACAGATCCATCTCCTGCCTCCTCCCATCCTGTGTTAGATGGTGGAGACTTTTCTTTCTCTGTGGTGTTTTTTTTCTTTCGCTAAGCCCTGGTTTATTTAAAGCATGTGGTCCCACAGCAGGCTGCATGGAGGGAGTGGAGGGAAACGTGCTGGAACCAGGGAGCGGGCTCTGCCGTGGCAGGTGACAGCGGGGTGGCAGCACGCGGAGGGGCCCTGAATCCTGTCCGGTTCCCCAGAAACTCAGCTCTAACAGCCCTGGGGGTTGGGAGATCCAGTTACCCACTGGACAGATTCCCCTTGGCCGGTCTGCACCGAGGGCAGGACACTGCTCCTTGCTTCTTGCTGGGAGCAGCTGGTACTGGTGGAAGTTAACCCTTTCACCTGCATCCCATTTCGCGTCACACTCTGCAGCTGTCTGGGCAGGTGGCGTCCCGCAGGCTGGGGCTCTCGGTGCGGCTGGCAGGCTGGGGAAGCCCCTGCCGCGCGTCAGCCAAGCGGCGCTTCTCTGCAGCGTTCCTGCCTGAGCAGCTTTCCTCACCTTGGCTGCTTTGCCATTTACTCACCAGGAAATGTTTCAGCTTCGCAGAGAGCTGCAAAGCACTTTCTGCCTCTGGTTATTAACCTGCATGCAGGGCTGCGAGAGGTGGCAGAAAATAGGACAGGAAGCCAGGGGTGTGCTCAGCCCCAGTTCAGGCGGTCCCGTGCCCACCCAGCCACAGCGTCGCAGCTGGTGACAAGGGGCTAAATCCATTCTCGGCGCAAACAAGTGTGACTCGCAGCTCAGCCCCGAGAGCCAGCATAAAACCAGGCCTGAGGTTTACCCCGTGGGGTGGCACTACGCAGAGCTCCGAGCAGAGACCAGCTGCCTGTTTCCTCAGGGAGCGGAGCCGGAGCTCTGGCCAACGTGCCTGATTTCCCTCTCATTTATTTTAGACTTTCAGCAAGACATTTCCACAGCTACTCCCGATTTACACCAGTGGGAATAAGCGATGGTCCAGGCCCCTCCTCCCAGAAGCCTGGCTTTGGTTCCTCAGATTTCTTCCTCGCAGAGAGCATTGAGAGTCCATTTTTTCCCTGTTAAATCATCTGATTTTTTTGGCTCCCCTTTCGATAGGAATTCTTTCTTTCTTTTGCATTAATTTTGCCCAGTTCCAGCAGTGACCCATGTTTATGAAAGGGGCTTATGAGCTGTAATGTTAACTAGCCTCAGTTTGCTGATTCAGCAGCAGAATAAATAGGTAATTACACTCTGCCATATGTGTCTCTAATTCCAAATAGATGGTGTCCAAAAGGCGCTGTGCATTACCAGCGGATGACTGGAGTTGGGACTGTAAAAATGAGTAAATTGGTCCCCAAGGCCAGAAAAAGCTCTGTCAAATCCCACTGTTTATATCATACTGAGTGGCTGACTTGTGGTTATTTTGTAATTTAATACTGCTAAATGTCAACGGGAAATCCTTTCAACTACAGTTTGATACCTAGTGACAGAAAATCATTCAAGACTTAGACAAAGCAGCTAGCTCAGAGAGGTGCATTTTTTTCTTTTAATCGTTGCATAAAGAGTGATCTTGCAGCAGCTGCCCTGCCCCGGAGGGGAGAGGGCAAACACACTGCTTGCGTCTTCTTCCCCCAAAGGTGCACCCTTCCTCTGCCACACCGGAGGCACTGTCAGGCGCCGGGCAGGGCTGCCTGTTCCTCTCTTTCCTAGAGCAGGAGTCGCTGGGCTCCGCATTCCCTGTGCCTTCCCAGTCAAGCCCAGCTGGGCAAGTTCTTTTACTCCTTGTCCTGCACAGCCCAGCATATGAGACCAACTCTTTTGCCTGCATTTTTGTTTATAAGAAAACAGAAACCCCAGAATGGCCACATTCTCCAAATGCTTCCTGTAAACAAATCCGAATACTCACGCAGATGCAAAGGCTGCTCGAGCTACACTGGGGAAGGAGCTACAGAGAAGAGATTGCAAGTGACTGGCAACGTGTCTCTTTCAAACGATGAACTGAATCTCGTATGTGGTGTTAAATAAATATGTCTAAACTCGCCCAAAGCAGCCTACCGCACTGCATTCAAGGTGCTGTCCTGCCCACCCAAAGAGCTGCTTGAAGGGCTGCTGCTGGGGAGCCATCGAGACAGCAAACAGGAGTCATCTCTTCTGGTGCTTCCAGCTGCTGGCTGCCTCCTCGGGCAGGGACAGTCATACCCTTTTCCCTGGGATCAGAGCATCGCAGTGGTGCGTGTGGCAAGGAGGACGAGCCCCAGCTCAGAGCTGGCTGTGCGCAGCCCAGGCAGACCTGCTGTAAGCTCTGTGCTTTGGCAGGACATCGTGCCCAGCCCTTGCCGTGGGAGGGCCCCAGCCTGTGACACACACAGTGGGGGGGGACACTGACCACAGCCCAGCCCAGACATGCAAGCGGGGAAGAGTTTTTCCTTCTTTATGTGCAAACACAGAGCTCTGCTTGGTACAGGTTCAGGCTCTATTTCAACAGCTCTTTGTGCTGGGCAGCAGCAGCCACGTTTTCCAGGGCTGCTGTCCAAGCAGGGTCTATTGCACCTGATATTCTTTGCTCAGTCTGTCTCCAGCAGATCTCTCGTCTCCAGGGGCTGAACAGAGTAATTAGAGGTTTGAGAGCTGGACAAAGCCTGTCTGGTGGATGGGGTAATTTACAAATGCTCAGACTGTCCACACTCCTAAGCCAAAGGGGAAGCTTAATTAGAGGCACAGGAGAAATTCATCTGGGAGAAAATTAGGGCTGAGAGAAGCCCCCCCCCCCCTCAGAGGCAGCAGGACACCCTCAGAGCAGCCTGCCCCTTCGGAGAACCCTCCTGCTGGCACGGGCTGGGGAGCAGGGCTTTGCTTGGGAGCAATGGGCAAGTGGCAGCCCTGAGCCTAAGAGCAAAACAGGTACAGTCGTCCGCTCACTGACTCGCCGCTCCCTCCTGCTTTGGGAAGCTCTGACAAGATGCACCATACCAGCTCAAGCATCTCTCCAGGGCTGCGTGGCCTGGCCTTATGTTGGCAATTGCCAGCTCAGGCTAATGGGGTCTGCGGGGAAGCTGTTTCACACTCAATTCTGCTGTTATACACTGTTAGCTGCAAAGTGGGGGGAGCTGCGCAAGCTGCTCAGGCAATATGTCTGCACAGATCCCACAGGATCCTGTCTACTGCTCCTCAGTGATCCCTTAGGATCCAGTCTGCTTCCTCAGGTTTAGGCCAGTGGCTTCTAGAAAATGACGACTGAACAGCTCAAACCTTTCTCTGCCAGGCTGGGGGAAGAGCAGAGTTGCACAGCAGGAGCTGCCTGGCTCCACGTAGCATCAAGGCAACGGGCACCACCATAAATTCAGAGCAGGCTAGAGACTGTCACAGTACCAGGAGTGCGAGCAGCTTGTGTCACAGCTTCTGGGGCTGTGCCAATACTTACAAGAAAGTACTTCCAAGGTTTGTTCCTTACAAACTCCCCAAAAATCTGGAGAAGCCCTGTGATTTAGGAGACAATATTCTCCTGGTGTCTCCGCTCCCAGTCTGGAGGATGGAGCTATTTTGTGGCTAAGGCAGCCAAAGGCTGGGGCACAGAGTCCTAGATCTGCTCCAGCAATTTGCTCTGGGGATTTAAGCAAATCCTTTTTGGCCCAGCTTCTTGCAGGCACCTGACAGAGACAGGAGCCAGTGTATAAATGCATTCCTTCTCTCAGAGTCTTACTTTCCCCACTTGTAAGCTTGGTTAATACTATCTCACCCCTTCCCAGCATGGTGTTAGTCTTCATTAGTACATTTGAAGCATGCCGAGATCTGCAGATGAAAGAAATACAATAATACAATGATACGGCGTGATTATCTGTTGGACTTGGAGACTCAGCCCTCACCCTGTATCCAGACTTGGCAGTTCCTGGCATCCCCAGAAATACCAGTTAAACAGCTGGAGCACTGAGGGGAAAGTCAGCGACATCCATACCATAGCTGCAGAGAGGTGAGCAGCTGCTGTCCTTGACAGCCCCAGTACAACTCTAAATAGTTCTGTTTCTACCAGACTGTCAAATCCTAATTCCTACTACATGGGGCAAAGGCATCTGAATTCACGCTGTAATTCTGCAGCAGTTTGACAGGAAAACGCCCATCACACAGTCATCACTGTCACCCCCCGGAGCCCCAGAGGAGTTCCCCTCCCACCTGCAGCGTTCTGCCATGCTGTGGAGAGACGGGAAGTTTGTGGCCTTGTGGAGCCTAATCTGGCCCCTCAGCTCTTCTGACAAACAGCTCAAAGTAGGACTTACTCAGGATAATTCAAAGCAATTCTCTTACCCTCCCCAGCACAACACAGAGAAGGTTGAGGGTGGGTCCCCGGCTCTGCCTGGTAACCTGGATGCAGCCTAAGTGCTTTCTCGCATAATCCTTATTTTTTCATCACAATGAAGCTAGGTCCTGTGCGGGGCTTATCCCACCTATTGCTTTCTAAATTCAGAAACTCAAGAACTGCAACCAGGAAAATAAATTCAACTCACTGGCACGGCTGAGCTGAAATAAGCCCTGTGCTAGCCCAGCATGCAGAAGAGGGAGTCATCTTTAATGATGATTTAGGGTGCTACAGTATCGCTTTGGCGTGCTAAGTACTGCCTGTCACAAACTCACCACCTAAACCACAGCTGTTTGCGGGGCTTTGGGCACCCTGCAGGAGGGGGCAGTCTGGGAATGACAGTTGTCCCCACTCGCAGACTGACTCCCACTCAAAAAGCAGTAACTTCAGAAGCAGAAACAGCTTCACTCTGATGCTCCCAAAGCCAAGTTAACTCTTGAACCGCTTCCCTCTAAGGCTCCCTACAGCAAGATCCAGCCCTCTGGGGTGCGGAGGGGACCTGTGAGACGGGCGTGTGGCTCCCCTGTGTTCTGAGAAATAACAGCTGAAGACACCCAGTCCTGGTTTGTTTGATGAGGTCTCTGGGCCGGCCATACCTCCTGAAGGGAGGTCTGTTTTTCCCTGCATCCCTGGGCCTTACACGAGGGACTGCTGACTCGTGCATGTGGGGACCAAGTGCCATAAAGAAGATGCCTGGGCACATGCAGTGGCACTGAGTCCTTCACACTGAGCATGGCAAGAAAAGGGGCTCTGGCAGGCAGGTGCAGAAGAACAGCTTTGACAGAGTGTGACTGGCCAAGACAGTCGTTTGAGGAAAACTGCCCTGGCCGGGGAGGTAACGTGTCCCGGCTCCAGCCCAGCGGGGTGGCAGGGACAGGGAGAGATGAACTCCTCAGACCTGCAGGGATGAACATGGGAGCAGGGCTGCGTGTGCTCTTTGCCCTGGGGTAAACCGTGTTTCTGGGGGAGGAGGGCTCGGTGAGGGGTTGTCAGACATGCGGCTGTGCTTTGGCAGGCTAGATCTGCCCTGTCACCCCAGCCTGAAGTGACACCTGCCAAGCCCTTCCACTCCGGCTGGGAGAGATTAAAGGACGGAGTGGCTGGCGGTTAAGGCTCAGTTCATTAGAAAGAGTCCTGTTAATTGGGTATTAACTGGCCTCTGCTGGGGATCAGGGACACATGGGCTGGAAATATAGGAGCTGCAGTGTGATGCTTGTCAGACATTTGAACTTTGGCAGGCTGGTGTAGCTGGCATGGGGAGGGCAGCCCACCCCTCAGCTGGCATGTCAGGCCATGCCCCTTGGAGATTCATGGCTGCTATTGTCTTGGCCAGACTAATCCGTCTTACTGGGATGCTGGTCTGTTTTTTCCTCCCCATCCCAGATTGTGTATCACACCTCTTGGGCTTTGCTCAGTTTAAAAATACATGTTTAGGGCTTAATCTGTGCTGCTCTAGGGCACAAAGACCAGGCTGGCCCTGAGATCACCTGACATTAAGTCCTGAAACAAAGCCCTTAGGGCAGAGTCCTCATACTCTGGCACTAAAGTCTCAATTCCAGTCGCCTGGAAACATAACAGGATTGTCTCCGTTTAGTGGGATTATGTCTGAAAAAGCCTTTTGTTACTGCCACTTTCTGCTCCAGGATTGACAGCTGAATCAGACCAGATGGGAGTCCCACGGTCAGAGCGAGGAAATGGTGGAGGGCTCCTGGCTCTGACATGGGTTGACCTTGGACAAGTCACTCCATTGCCCTACACTTGGCCTCTCCTCCCTGGGGCAGAGGCAAGGAAGAGGCCTTCAGAGATCAAATGCCTTTTGCCCTAGACATGCCAGGCAGCTGCGTGCAGCTCAAGCAGGGGCAGGGGTTATTGTCGCTTCTGTCCCTCTTTGACCCGAGAAGCGCGTCTCATGTACGTCAGAAACAGCATCCTGCAGTGGGTGCTGTTGGGGGACAAGCGTTTGACTTTTGGCGATACGGCAGGTCACGTTCACAGGGGGCTAGGAAACACAGGGAGCACAGAGATTAAATGGGAAACGTGAGGCTTGCTGTAAATCGTTCTTGTCTCCCCTTTATGTCAAACCACAGCGATGTCCCCTCGCAATAGCACCCTGTGCTATTGGCCAGGCCGCAGCTTTCTTGGGGTTGGTGGCATGAAACGGCCCAGCCCAGAGCTCCCCAGCTCTGCCCTGAGCAGCAGCCCAGGTAGGATGCTGCTGCAGGTGCCTTTCAACGCAGAGTTGCAACCAACCAGCTCCCCCTGACACTTGCAAAGCTGCAGTAATGACGGAAGCCTCTCTACCTTTAAGGCATGAGGTACGCTATACACAGCAAGAAGGTTTGCCTAATTAACTCCGATTGTATATGACATTGTCATGTTGATTTACTAAATATACGCGGGAAATCTCTTTATTTCACCAGCTGATTGGTGACATAATCTGGGTCTGTAAGGAGCAGCCTTGACACCAATTCCCTCTGGTTATGTTACCTGTCTTTTCCACCTGCAATTGCATCAATGAAGCCCACAAGGAACTTCAATAACTAATTTATTCATTTTGCTTCTGATTTATAGTAAAAAGGAAAGGATGTCAGGATACACTTGTCTAGAATGACAATCAAGCCCAGAACCCTTCCAAGCTCGTGCCTTCTCAAGAAGTAGAAGGCTTCACCTTAGCAGCATGTGCATCGTGCAGATCGCAATTACCAACCACTTTTGTGTTACTGTAGACTCCCACCAGCTGGGAGAAAGTTTCCAGATAACACAAGCCTGGAAAAGTCAATTACCTTGCTCCCTTATCTGCTGAAGGTATGGGCATCCCTGACTGACACATGACATGTTCAATCATGCTTCTCATGTCCCTACTTGCCCCAGAATAATTACTCCGTGTTTACCAGGCTGTGTTGAGGTCCTGCTTTTGCACTGCACCATGGAGGAAAGGGCACCACAGACCCCTGGGATCGCTTGTATGAGCAACAGGCACAGGATGCTGATGGAAATGAATCCACAACTGTCTGTGGATGAGCCCCAGTAAACCTGCAGTATGGCTCAAGGGGCTTCCACATTATTCAACCTTACTTACACCGAAGTACAGACTTTTAAATCTGCATTTGCTATCTAAAGAAAATGGACTCCAAGACAGCTCTGAAAATCTCATACTAAAACTTCTCCCCTCTTGTGCGACATGGGAAATTTTCAAAAGTTTGTTTTGGCAGGAAACTGTTTTCAGTATCTAACCATGCGCCAGAAGGTCAAGGCTCTCCTCTGCATATGGAGAGCCGAGAAATAATTACTGATCTCCTCTTCAGAGGCCACAATGAAATCTCTTTCCGAAAGAGAATACAGTCCTATGTGAATCGTTGAAAAGCAGCTGTTGTTAGTTAGTGGTGCCTCCAGAGCACTGCTGCAGACTTCCACTTGCACACGTTTGCAGTAACGGGGCTGGGCTGTGGCGGGTGCAGCTCCTGCAGAACCTCACATGCATTTTTCAGGGCTGAGAGAGACCGGGAGCCACATTCCCTGCTCTCAGCACAGAGGTGAAAGGAGCATTGCTCTGCACTGTTCATCCCGGCCCAGATCAGCACATCACCATGCCAGGCCACCGCAGTGGCATTTCCCATTGACCACAACTCTGTTTGACATTGTTTCCCAAACTTGGAGCTTTTTTTTTAAGGCCCAACCCAACACTGCAGCGGCCGTTCTCAGAGGCCAGCAGGGTAAGTGGCCTTACACTGGCAGAGGCACCCTGGGAGACTAAGAATGCCTCCTTCAGCAGTTCTCTCAGCTGCTCCAATTTCTGCCTGGAACAACTAAAGTTACAGACCAAAACCACTTCCTCCTGCACACGGACTGTCCTCATCAATGCAGCACTCCTCATCGCAGTGAAACGAGAGCCTCATTTGGCAGAGCAATCAGGGGAGCAGGTTTAGCTACTCAAAGGGATGTGCAGATACTCTGTGTCAGGCGCGGAGCCTAGCTCAGCAACAGAGAAAGCAGGGGACAGGGGAACATGCAACTCCATTGGACGAGAGCCTAGTTAAGATCCGTCTGTGTCAGCCCAAAGCTTAATCTGGATTGATGCAAACTGCAGAAAGTATCATTAGAGACTGTCTGGGGAAGTCACAGAGCTTCTCTGCTCCTTTCTTGTCTTCCCCAATAATAGAGATATTTCTGTTTACAAAGGTGGACCTGATCCTCAGAATTTCCCCTGTAGATCTCTAGTATTTGCATGTGTCACCCTGTTTTCTGGGGCTCATTAATCACTCACTGTGCTTGTCAAATTGGAGCAGTGTCTGCTGTGCTCCCGCAACCTGCTATAGGGGCCCCAGGCTGAGCGTTTCTACTGCTACTGTATAGCTGCTTTATGGCACTTCAGAACGCAGCCCCCCAGGGTGTGCCCAACGTGCACTTTTGCATCACACCCTAAGAGCCCCCAGCAGCATGGGAGCATTGCCCTGGCAGACCGCATGGCACACGGCTGGCTTGTTTGCTACAGAACAAAAAGCTTTCCTTAAATTCAAAATAAAACATCTTTCATCACCCCTGGGGTCAGTCTGGTGTCTCCCTTACTCTGACACACATACACATGCCTGGCCTTTACTGTGCCTCCAGCCCAGCACCCAGCAAGCCAAGGTCCCCGTGCCTGGGGCAGGGGAGCCTCTGGCCGGGTCCTGCTCTACACAGTACACGACACAAGTGCTCTCCTGCTCTAGACTGCAAACCGCTCTCTCTTCCATTACATTCTCACTCTTTGGTTCATTTTCTTCGCCTTCAGCAAACAAGAAGAAAGAAATAAACAAGAAGGAACAAAAAAGAAAAAAGAGAAAAAATATGTCTGTAGACGGCCTCGTGCCCCCTGGCTTTAAGGGCTGTTAAGGTCAGGCCAGGGCTGAGATCTGCTTTCCAGGTGATTGCCTGTTTTATCCCTGCGCCTCTCACCCATAACGCGATGCTAGCTCATTTCTTCTCTTCACCAGTAGCAATGGCTTTTTACAGCACAGTCCCTGTCTTTGATAAGAGATGAAAGCATATCTTGCCCAGCCACCCCAGGGAGTGGGAGAACGGTGGGGAGAGAAGAAGAATATGTCAACAGTATGTCAGGAGAGCTCCCGAGCAAAGACCTGTTTACAGCAGACACAGCCTGGACCGGTGAGACAGGTCCAGGTATAGTTTAAACAAGGTCACTTGGAGCCGGCATGCAGTTCAGGCCTGGCTCAAGCAGAGCGGGGTTTGTCTCTGCAGTGTGCAATGTCTCTGGCTGATTAGGAGCAAAGCCCATCTCCTCCTTCCTGCCTTCCCCATCAGCTGGAGCACACAGCTTACAGGAACGGCTCCCTTTTTTTCTTCTCTCCCGTTTTTAATGACCAGTCTCTGTGATTGGCATGAGGAGCTGAGTCCTGGTAGGGCTGGGGAAATTCAATATTGCTAAGACCAGGACAGGAAACAGCAATGTGTTCCTGCAGTCACAACTCCACATTAAGTAATTTGTGTGTTAAACTGAAGATGACACAATGAAATGCTGAAGTTATCTTGGTCTATCCCAGCTTACAGGGCAAAATGAACTTAAAAGGGTTCAATTTGGTATTTCTAAGACACCTATCACCTTGTTATCAAGCTTTGAAACACCTATTTAGGCATTTTCCAAAGCTGATCTATTAGGGCGGGAGCAGGACCAAGGGAGGCTCAGTCTCAGAGCCTTGTGCAGAGCGAGGCACATGCCAACAGCACCCCTGGGGAGCCTCGGGACCATGGGACAGTGGGGTCCCTCGTCCAACACTGTTCTGCTATGCTCAGTTTTAACAATTTAAGCTGCAAGGAGTGCCGTGTTGTCCCAGACAAGGAACTTTGCAAGATCCCCAGCCTACCGAGCAAGCCAGGGATGACAGGGGACAGGAGATGTTTCCCTGGACACTGATGGGAAAAATCCCACAGGTTCAAGGTAGTTCTTTCCATTTTAAGATTTTTAACAAAAATGTCCCTGAGCTTCCTGGTCTGCGGAGCTAGATGAGAGACTTCAGGAAAGCCAGGTCTCTCAGGAGATTACCAAGACTGCCTATTTTTAGTCAAGTCAGAGGTACCCCAGAGGTGGTGCCAGTCATGGCTGACTGACATCCGCATTAACCAGAAGGGCAGCTGGGCTCCGACCGAGGAGTGGAAAAAGTTAACTCTGCCTCATCTCCAATTGCAGAGACATGGAGCTGAGAGCTCCAGAAGCCAGGACAGACACATGGCTGCCTTTCTGCACATGCTGTTTACTTTGCCCTGTATCAAAGACTGGAAACCCAGGATGAAACCCAGGTGCTTGCTCTTCGGTAGGTCTGTGTCCACGCAGGGCTGTGAGACCAGCTGAGGCTCCTGTTTTACCTCCCCTGTTTCAACTTTTCACCACTAAATTAGAGTTTGAAGGACAGTCTGAAATTGAAGCTTAATGTAAAGTTACTTTTGAAGTCTTATTTGAATGTTAAAATGAAACCATGTAAACCTCTAGCTGAATCCCATTAATAGCTATTAAATTTCCCAAAGGAGTTACTAACAAGTTATTGATTTGTACACTCAGCAGTTGAGCAATGAAAAGGAAAAACCAAGACCACAGAAAGCTGGGAGGGTAATGCCAGAATCACACTTTGACACAAACAATCACTGGCAAATATTTCACTTAAGGTTTTCCATATGACAAGTCAAAAGAGGGAATACAAAAATCCGTTGTCTTTAAATGTGAAACTGAACTGCTGTAATCCTGTGGATTGTTTCAGGTAGAATATATGCCATTTCCACAGTGCTCTGTTAATTTCTTTCCTACTGTTCATTAGGATATTGCAACAGGAGCCTTGAAAACAGACACTCGTACGTGTCTGTGAAAGTGAAGAGTAGGCCAGCTGAGCAACACTCCCCTCCTCACTAACTCACTTAACAATGTGCTTAAATATAAGCTACTGCTTAGTCGCATATCCACAGATACACACACATTTCCATTCGTATTTCATTCATCCCAAACTAAGTATTTCTATTAAAAATCTCTACAAATGCAGAAAGGCAAGACATACCCCCAGTATTGAATGGCAATTAAGCAATTCGCTTTCCTCTAAAACTTGTCTACTGTAATCCTCATCAAGAAAATCAAGCCAACCCAAAGCAAATTAATATAGATATGCCTGCTCAAAGTAAATAATTGTTAGAGCAATCTCTCTGCTGGGGAGGTTTTAATTCTCCTCTTCTCTTACTGTTTACAGAGTCACTGGCAAAGAAAGGACATGTTTCATTTTCTCCACTTCAGTGGGGTGATCTAATGGACTGGAGAGGACTCACTAAAGCTCTAGAGCATGGTATAAATGGGCAACAGCCATTAGACAATGCAGGAACAAGACAAATCAGCCCGTTTTAGCTTCAGGTCCTCTACATAGCCCATGGGATTGAGCTAATGCAAGAATTAGCCAAATAGAAAACCAAACATTCAGTCCCTTAATGACAGGAGCTGCCGTCCCTCCGGGACAGAATGCTTCTCTGCAAGCAAGACAGAGGGGCACTGGGAGGAGACATGGTGGCAGAGAGCCACAGTTAGGGGGGCTTTGTGGTGAAGGTAGCAGGGGAAGGGGATTTTCCACATTGCATCTCATAGGGAAGGAGTCCGAGGAGCCTGTGATACTGTTTCCCTGGCCCAGGTGCTGGGAACGGACAGGGCTGCATTTTCAGCTGAGACTGTAGGTGTGCAGGCTGCCTGCCAGAGGACGCCTGGGTTGAGAGACGGCCCCCATAGCCCAGCCCCAGGTTGCTCTATGCCGTCCTCCACAATGCAATCACCAGTTAGAGCAGTCCAAATTCCCTTTGACTCGTCCCTGTGGGGCAGCTGTGCACTTACTTGACCGACTTCTGGGAGCATTCCCTGGCATAAGTGATCAGGAAAAGAAATTCCCAAAGTCACCTGAGTCAGCACCATTCACAAGCCGGACCTGTACTTCACCCACGCGGGCACTTAGACCAGAACTGCTTACAGGCTCTTCCAGTCCAGGCACCAGAAACAAGTCTGTGTCTGACCTCACCACTCACCCCAAAAGAGCAGAGCTGCTGTCTGGAATATCTGTGATCAATATATAGAATCAGAGAGTCTGAAATAGTTATTGTAGAAAAGAAGTGAAAGTCGTGCTTCGACACACCACCTTGTTCCTGGAACAGGCACAGAAGCAAAATGAGCT
Organism: Nipponia nippon; assembly: GCF_047370975.1. NCBI lineage: Eukaryota > Metazoa > Chordata > Aves > Pelecaniformes > Threskiornithidae > Nipponia > Nipponia nippon. The sequence continues at coordinate 11,665,422 of NW_028262332.1, read as the reverse complement.
GTAGAGATTAGTCACTGCTCTGACCTCGTGCTTCGGCCAGCATGGAGTCACAGGGCTGAAACAATGCCATTTCCCATGAAAAATGATTCAGAAGCACACCCCACTTCCCAGTCCAATTTGGCGTCTCCTAACTCCACTCTATTTCTACCATTATTCAAATACTGCGTCCCTTCGAAATGCCTGTAAAGACACCTGTCCTGACTTGCCAGAGAGTTCATTCATGCTCTTCTCCCACATCTCTTACTACAGCCTTGCTTTATTTCTCTGCCCCTGCTGTGAAAATGACCACACCGGCCTTGCTGTAATGTCAATGAAGAGGAGTTGCTCCACTAAGTAAGTGAGAAAAACATTATCAGATGAAGATCCAAGGAGAAGGCAGGCCAGCACACCCAGCGTTCCCCGGGTGTCTTGGAAGATGAGTACAAAGGCCTGCAATGCATTTGTTGCTATTGTACATATGTCTGTGCCTGTATGCGTGCTGACATTCAGACAGGACAAGAGAGATTTGCTTTTCCCACTGTTTGCTCCAATTTGGCTCAGCACCGTGAGTGGACTCAGACAGATCCATCCTGAATGCACGTCTCCTGCCTTCCTCTCTGCAGACAGGTGTCCTGATGCAGCACTGTGAACAGCTTTATAAAGACAAGTGCACTTCAGAGTGTGACCCTCTGAAAGGCATTTACAGCTAATGGGGGAAGGCAGAGAGAGAATAAACATGCGTTTTTTAAAAAAAAAAAAGTAAAAATGGTGTAGAATTAAGCTAGCAGAACAGAAATTACAGCTGGAACCCATGATCCGGGCTGAATAACTGAACAGCTGGAGGCCTTGTCCTTGAGGTGCTGGGGGGTGGCTTGTTCTTCAGATAGCTATTTACCGCCAGCACGTTTCCAGATCTATTGGAAAGTCTTGTTACAGTTTCAAAACAATGGCCACCTCTCCTTACACCGAAATAAAAAAATAAAAAAAAAAAAAAAAAGAGTAGCCTCACGGGCAATTGGAGGTATGGCAGCTCCTACCCACTGGGTATAATTTTTAACAACCCAAACCAGCTCCAGAATAAAGCACAGAAAATGTCAGCCCTTTGTATGAAAGGGCTTTTGAAAAAGCCAAGCTGATTCCAATTTGCCGGAGGCATTAAGACAGCATATGTCACAGTGCCTGGGAACCGAGAGGCTAAGAGTTGGCTCCAATGTGCCAGATAATGGAGCCACTACTACTCGTCCAGCGAGCTCCGGCTGCCACCCTGCTCCTGGTAGCAGTTTCCAGCATGCTGGCACTTGGTGCAGGCCACCTGCAAGCCAGATCTGGTCTGTCGGAGGAAACTGGGACCTATTTTAGTCGCCCAGCTGCAGCTCAGCTCATTTGCAAGAGGCAGCCTGCCACATCAGAACTCCTTTAGGAAGCACCAGGAGGCAAACCAATCTGCTGCCTCCGAAAACAAGATGGGTAGGAGGGTGAGTCTCTGCCTCTGCTTAGATGGGGAGCAGAGAGGATAGCTGCAGGAGGCAGGAGAATGCAAGGGCATTCTCACCAAACACCCTCTGCTTTGCTTCAGGGAAGAGCTGTGACATCCCAGGCTCAATCTACTGTTGAAGAGGCCAGGCAGGTAACCTAGTCCTTTTCGAGGCCAGTCATGGACATATTTCACCCCATCACAAGGGATGTCAGTGTCCTCAAGAGTCGGCGACCAGCTGAGCAAAGAGGGAAGAGGGTCAGGTCTGTTCCCTGCAGACCTAGTGAAACAGGAGAGTTGAAGAGTTTGCTCTGCGTCTTTACCTTGGGGTCTGGTGTGTGGCGGAGCCAGATAACTGGTTTGCACCAGGCTTCCGTGCTGCTGCTCCAGACAAGGCTGCAGAGCCTGTGGGGCAGTCCTCTGCCTCTTCTCTCTGCCAGGAGGGACTGCCACCATGCCGTTCCCTGCCACGCTCTCAGCCTGGCCACTCAGCTCCCCTTGGAGGCTGCATCATCTGATCAGCTGCAGAGCAGCGCTGGCTCTGGGTCTGCACCCGCTCCCCGCGGCAGCTTCCTTCCGAAGCAGAGCTAAGCGAGCACACAGCACACCAGAGAAGCTGCTAAGCTGCGACAGCAGTGTTGGAAGCCGTGCCGTGGCACTGGTAGGTGATATGTACCCAGGGAGCACGGAAAGAGCTAAGCCAGAGCAGAATAATGAAATATTGCCATCTCTTCCCAGGCCTGGCCTTTTATCAGATACAACTTCCTTCTCTTTAGTCATACATTCCTGTTCTCCTGCCAGAAGGCAATCTCAGCCCTAACAGCAGAGATGACTGAAATGCCCGTGCTCACACATACCCCGGTAGCCTCTTTCTTGCTCCAGCTGGAAGGTATCTGCTCAGCTACCTGAGGAGAAACAATAAAATTGCCCCTCCACAGTGAACTGTCAGCCTCCAGGAGAGCAGTGCTGTTCTCGGCTATTTATGTTTCAATAAAAAACAGTGGAAACACAACCAGAGAAAAGAACAAGCGACCCATGTCCCCTTGAGAGAAAAACTGGTCACTCCCACATCTATTGGCCTGTTTTCTTACCAGAAACTAGTGGCCAGGTGGTATGGACAGGAATGAGTCAGACACAGGACTGGTCATAAAGCGAGCAGGAAATGAGAAGTATTGTCCTTGCAAAATGTGCTTATCAGAGGGCTGGAATGAAAATGTTCATTTTCTTAGGGAATGTTTTTAGTGGAAATGCTTCAAGCATTTTTTTTAAGAAAAAGGCCCAATGCTTCAAACTTTTCACTTTTATTTTTTTCATTTAGAGAAAGGTTTTTAAACCATGCAAAGGCTGTTATTTGTGGGATAAAATGTTCCCCTGACATTAGCCTGCAGTGAACATCCCAGTAATGCTAGTTTACTGGTGGGAATGATCACAAACCAGCAAATCCTAAACCACCCTGAAAGAATGTTCCATAAAGGGAATTATGGGCTCATAAACCAGCTTTTGCACCTGATGCCATGAGTTACACTTACCCCGCTTGGGAAGTGAGCTGCTGTCACGTGCACTACATGTCAAAGCAGAGCAATGCAAACTTCAGTTGTACACGCTGGCAGTTTGCTGTCACAAACAAACTGCAGACCAAGACTCCTCATTACTACCTCAGTCATTTCAAAGCGTAAATGTAATTATCATGATCTGATCAGGGACAACAGAGAAAGAGGCATAATTTGCTGACAACAGTATTTGCAATAATTAATCTCCCAGATCTTGCCTTACAGGGTCACGGACGTCTTGAAATGGGAAATGGGATGTTTAAATCATTTGTGTCCCTTTAATCATCTGTACCAGCTGGGGTGGCTCAGGGCCCACCGCCCGGAGTCTGGCAGGTCCAGAGAGGACAGGCAGGGCTCGGGCGCTCCCACCCGGGGTCCAGCAGGCTACCTTAGTCCCCTTGCCTTCCAGCGACCAGGAGGCTGCAAATCAGGAGGAAAAGCCCTGCCTTTCAGTTAATGGAAGGAGCTGTAAAGCCTTTACAGACATCAGTTCAAAGAGCATTTATCAACACTGGAGTAGTTCAGCATGGAGGTTGTAGCCCTAAACCGAAATGCCATCAAACTAAGCCCACAAGCTCTGGGGTTTACCACAGGGTGAGTGTGGGGAAGTTTCAGCTATACTGATGAATAAAGAAGACACCCAGATAAGACGGGTGTAAAATCAGTCACGAGACAGCACGTCTCAAGCAGGCTTGCAGCCTAGCAGGACGGAGAGGAGCCAGGCAGAGCAGACAGGGCACGGGGAGGGTTTAGAGAAGCCAAGTCAGGCATTAACCTTGCCCTGCAAGGTGCCAGGAGAGCCGGAGGAGCTCAGCATCTAAAGCCTCGCTAGTCCTTGGCCTTGCTGACACTACCCACAACAAACCAGTGACTGTCAGTGGGAACAGCTGGATGCGGCGCTGAAGGCACGTCCTCTCCCTCACAACAATCAGAGATGTGACCCACATCCTCCCTGTGCTCTGTCTGACCGCAAAGGGCTTCGTTTCAGCCACCTAGCTTGCCTCAGGAGGGAAAGGATTACTCATGTAATCTCATGCAGGGGCATGCGTGTCACCAGGTCTGCCCACGTGCTGCTTGTCCTCACGGCATCCAGGCAGGTGGGTGGTGCAGCGTCAGATGGGAATTGGCTGCTGCTGCTGTAGCAGCCATACGCTGTAAAAATGAGCCTGAGAGAGTAATATTTCTTTCATGGGGAAAAAAATCCTGCTCACTTGAAAGGCAGCTGAAGCAGAGATTAAAAAGGGTGCCTGAAAGAGGTAAATAGAGCCAGGATGCAAGCAGTATTTGGAGTCGCCATTGCCATTGTTGAGCTCTGGCCCCTGGGCTGAGATTGGCTCACTTTGCTCCCTGGAATGAGGCCTGTCAAAACTCTCCTACCTTTGATCACCTTTTGCAGGAAAATGATGTACACATTAGATGCTCATTAACATTTATGTAAATCATCTGCTGCAGTAGCAGCTTATCTTGTCTGCTATTTGCCTATGGGAAAAAATAAAACTCACAAAAGGCCTGCACAGAAAAGCCCCAGGACCACAGCACTGGAAAGATGTTGCTGAAAAGTCCATCTGATCCCTCAGCACCAGTCTCACTGCTTGCTCCCACAGTAATTCCCACGGAGGCAGAAGCAACTCGGGGGGGAGGGCGCTCCCCAGCTAAACCCTTACTGTAGCTATTCCAGGTTAAGTGGTTAACTGGATGTGCTCTGCTTTTAGAAAATGGTTCACTGAGCACAGCTGTCACCAAACAACAGCATAGCAGAGTCTGAACAAATGCATTCAGGGGAAATCAGATAATAGAGGTGGAAAGTGTCTTGTGATCCATTTAACTGTGTCTGCTCCCATGAGAACACCACAGAGACTACTGGATTTGGTAAACCAGCATGACCGTGCACACACACATGGTGGGACACGCTCACACACAGCAACCCGCGGGCAGGGCAGGGCAGAACGTTTGACCCTGCCAGCAGGCTGCTGGGACCAGCACGGACATCACTAATAGTCTCTGTGAGCGGGTCTGGAGGGAGGGATGGGCACCGTACTCCAGCCAGGACTAATCTCAGTGAGCTTGTTGCTTCACAGAGCCTGTTCAGCAGATGAAATCTTAGCAAAGCACTGTGTGGTGTTTACACTGAGCCAGGTGAGTCTTGCAGGCTCTCTTGCTCACCTGGCTCAGACAGACTCAGACCACTCTCCCCACTGTTGGCTTAATAATTAAGAAGTTGTTCTTGCCAGGTTAAGGACACATCTTTCTTTACAGAGCAGCCGGCTCTGTTTACCCCTAATTGCACTCTAGGTAAGAGGTTAAGAGGAGAAAGGATATTATTATCTGGGTAAGCTGAACAAAAAATCCCCAACCAGGAGGGCCAGCACAGCTGTTCCTGCTCCTCCAAGGGCAGGACTCTGCCTCTGGAACCTCCCCAGAGCCTCATCCCTACCCTGGAGAATTAATTATCTGCTCCTTGTGCCTGGGCAGAGAGCAGAGAGAGATGATTCCTTTGTGTTACAAGAGGAATTGTGAATCAGTGTTCAAAGTCAATTACAGCCCAGCCTGGAACAGCTCAGGTCTGCACAACGTGCCGTACCTGGTATATGGAGTCCTGCGTACGTCCACGCACACAGAGCTGTGTTGAAGCAAGGAGGGATTTCTCCTGCAAGGGCCTGGGACCACTCAGACAAATGCTATCCATCAGCTAAGGTCTACAGAATAAAACCCTCATGACTTTAGCCATGCTCTGCAGTCCAGGGGACCAGCAATGTTACTACGAATGCCTGAAGTGCCAGCTGCCGTGAGTCCCACGCTGAAGGTACTGGTTCCACAACACACAGCAATGACAGACCCTGTAAAGCAGGCGGCAGCGGCTTAGCTCTCCGTAGCCCTGTCCTAACCAAAAAGGAGCAAAAAGGCTAGCATGCAATAAATGAACCCTGCAGCCCAGCACCTCGTGCGAGGTGGAGCTGTGCGTGCACAGCCCAGGCATTATGTGGAGCAGCTGCCAGGGCACCCAACTGGGATTCCAGCAGGACTCGGTAAGTCAGAATTGAATGAAAGACGCACAGAGGACTTCATACAAACCATCAGGACAATTCAGCCAGCTGGCAGAAAGAGGTTTTAAGCACAGAGTATCAGAAAAAGTAGGTTCAAGAATGCTGAATTTCTCCAATTGTATTTAATCTGAAATGGACAGCACAAGACACCCGTCTCTCAGTAGCAATTTCTATCAAAGGAATGTGGTGCCCATTTAGGAGGGCATGTTGTCTGGGTTCATTTCCATGCAGATGTACTTGCATTTCCCATGCAACTAGGAACACATGCTTATCTTTTCCAGGTAGGGATGCTTCTTGACATAGCTAAGAGATGCTGGAATACACTCTCTGTGTGAAGCACAGAGAATTCATGGCAGGAATTGCTTTCCCATCTCCTGAGCACACCAGTCACTTCTGAAGCATTTTCTCCTTCTCTGTTAACAATGTAAAGCTTTGGCAGATTACCCAACTTAAAAAGTAATTTAAACTGCACTTATAAAATATTTCATGAAACATTTCTAAAAACATTGCCACTTTCACTCCCCAGCCATGACAGTAGCAGTTGAAAGAAGGATAGTGCAGTGAAACCTCTCTCTTAAACTCAGATCTCTTGAAATTTCTGCTGCTTCAAGCTGCTATTTCTATTCTGTATTCACTTAAAAGGTGTGGAAAATAGGCATATTCAATATCAGATTTTGTTGTTTTAAAACTCATGGAAGTAAATACTTTGATCTAATCACATGTAAATTATGTGTCACTGTTAAAATATGGGACTGCATGTAAATCTCAGATACAAAAGAAGTCATCACCGTCTCCATGTAGAATGAAAAGAAATGTAGAATATTAAAATCAGGAGGTTCAACTTTATTAGCATAACAGCTTCAGTTTATATTCATGTGCACCAAAAATGCATTCACAGCAAAATAACTCAGAAAGAAGAAAAGCCCTGATTCAGCACAGTAATTTAACTCATATTTAGCTTTAAGCATGTGCTTAAGTCCAGCTGGGCTTAAGTCCAGATGAAGAAATGTCCTCTGATAGTCAAGACCAAGCCAATGAAAGTTATACAAATGATTGCAGGCTGACCAAAAAATCCAGACTAGTTTTTATCTGACTTCAGTCTTTGTTTCAATTCAAGTGTGTTCTGTTGTTACAAATCTCTTTGTCCAGGCCTAAACCAAGTCCTCTGAGGCTAATAAATTCATAATAAATACTATCCTTGAAGGATGGAGGACAAAAGCTTCCAGACTGCATCAATCTTCCATTGACAGCAAAAGAGATAGATGGAGCAGCTACAGGTAACACCAGCAGAAGACAAGTGGAGCATACTGGTGTATGCAGAGAGCTGAACAGGACACTGCTCCTCCTCTGTTTTGTATGAAAAAACGCAGGAGGCCATGAGTTCCCACCTGCTCCCTTCTCCCTCCTGAGCTGGGTGGCAGTCCAGAGCTTCACAGCATCAGAGCCCCTCCCCATCCCCCTAGCTGGGGGTGTGCAGTCATTGCTGGGAGGTGTCGAGAAAGGCCTCCAGCTCTCCTGTGCAAAGGAAGGCCTGGTGTCAGGGCTAGAGAAAGGACTGACTACACAAACTGCAGGCGGCAGAGAGCTGTTTTCCTCCCCTACATGCTATGGGGAAAGCGCTTCCTTTGCAGGAGGCGATTTTCAGTGACAGACACTGATGCAAAGGTGGTTGTGGCCACTGCGTACAGAGATCCCTGACCTGGCAGGCTGTTGTGACTCCCTCCGAGCATCGGCAGTGCCTTGTCAGACTGCTCCTAGATTTCCCAGCTCACTGAGCAGTGACAGCGCTGTTACAGACCATCACGGCAATGAAGCCGTGGCTCAACTGTGTAAGGGGGGAAAACCGAGAGAGGGCTGCTCTCTCTGCCCGCCCATCAGCACTTGTGTGAGTGTCTGAGTCTGCATCCAGTTCAGGTGTCAGCCCATGAAAACAGAGAAGAGTTTTGTGACTTGTCTCGGTGAAAGCACCACCCGTTAGCCACAGCAAAGAATACAAAGCAGTACTGCCAGGCTTGGAGAAGACATGAGTATGTTAAAAGCAGAATAAGATAAAAAATAATAGGGAATGATTTTCAACCACTATTATTGGAGGATCCCCATGTTACCCTTCAAAAAACAGCACCTGGCACCCAAAGAGAAAAGAAAGGAGTCTCAGCTCACACACATGCAAGAGGCTAAGAGATGCTAACTGATGCTAACAGACTCTCAGACTCCCTTGAGAGGGTGTTCTGGGGCTGCTGGGCTGCAGTGGGCAATGATGGGAGAAGAGAGAGGCACTCTGCAGTACCACCCCTCAGACTGACCCTCTGCTGATAAGAAGCAGAACTGCTCGTTAAGACCATGAGCTTTTCAGGGCAACAGCAAATTCTCACCCAATATCTATATGACACCTAGAGAAGGAAAAGTATGTTGTCAGTGAAGCCAAAGACGTTAGCATAAAAATTGCAATGAAAAAGAGTTGTTCTCAAATTGAGGAAGAAACACACCTGAATAACCTGGACCATGGGCTGTGCCTCCTGTACAGGCGGCAGCAGTGGGGGAAAACATTTTGTTATATTCCAAAAGGCTTGATGCCCTAAAAGCTCTAACCCCAAAAAAACTCTTTGGTGACATGAATTCAACCATTTCCCAACAATCTTCTTTTCCAGAGCAACAGTGAGACACCCCCTTTCAAGGCAACGCAAAGCATCGCTGGCCCCATGTACACAGGAGATCACTGCTTTCTCTCTCTGCACATTAGGTGACTTCACTCTGTTTGCTGTGAGCTTTTGCAAAAGGTTCCTTTCATCAGCTGCCTTTGAGGTTCTTTGAAAAATGGAAATAATTAGGCACGTGTATTTTCATTGGCACAGAGAGGCTGAAGCCTGATCTGAAAGGCTTTGCCTTTGCAAGAAAATAATAGGTCCAATTAAATGTACTTTATTCTCTGAAGTTCAAACACCATAGCTTTGAGGGCAAGAATTACGTGCCGAACAGGGATATAGGTATATATAGGACTGGGGTTAAAGATAATCTGCTTGGGTTTACAAAACAACAACGCTGATGATTAATAGAGAAGCAAAGGGTGAAAGTGTGACACTCCTGTCCAGAGGGACAACGAAAAAGCCCTGTGTCCACTGGCACTTAGTCCACTGAGAACCGAGTGACTCCATTTGCATGTGTAATCGTACACCAGACTGCTAAAATGATGGATGTAGCTGTGATAAAAACACACTGGCCCTGAAGGGAGCTGGATCAGACCCCTAATTATCACTCATGGTTCCTTGCTCAGTTAATACTTGCAAGAAGTTTCTAAAGTTTCAGAGGAATATAAATCTTATCAAAGCATTTCTAATTGCATGTAAATGACAGGTACAGTGTCATTTAGCTCGGGCTGCAGGGAAGGGGCAGCAGAGTTCTCCGGAACCAGTGCGAAGGTCTAATACTGCATTCAAAACTCACAGAAAAATCAAACCCTCATATAAATGTTAACTGAAAGCAAAATTGCAGTTAAAAACCAGAGAGGATGCTCTAAAAATAATTAAAATCATGTGAGACAAATCAACATGCTCCTCTGCTTATGGGTCTTGGCTCTCTGGGGGCTAACGCCTGTCTTTGCTGCCTGCAATGGCTTTCTTTCTGTATGCTTGGACAAAAGACACTTTATTACAGTAATTTATCACCCCATAAAAGTGGCTTTCTTGTATTGCTGAATAATTTTGAAAGAAATATGTTTTAAAAATTAAAAATGCAGTCGGTGTATGCACACTCAGGTCTGTTGGGAAACATTTCTGCAACTACTGTAACTGCCTGGGTAGTTTTAATACCTCTACCTTCTATTATTTAAAGTATGATGGTATTTTTTCCTTCTCTGAGCTTTGTCAGCTATAAATAAAAGATAAGGGTTGAATTGTACAGGGTATCTGTAAGCACTTCCATTATTGATACTTAATGTTACTTGGAGGGGGTGGTGAGACCATGGTGCTTCCTATTTGCACCTAAACCCTGAGGCCCAACTGAGAAAGCGGAAGGTGAATGTTTGAGAGGTCATTTTCGCTGTGCATGCTTCCATTTTTTGTCCTCCATGTGGCACCTTCCAGCATGAAAATGAGACGTATCTACAGATATTTAATGAAACATTAAACAAAGATGCTTGGGGAATCTGTGAAAACTGCTTGACGGGACCCAGGATTAACAGGAAAGGCTTCCCAGGATAATCTCAGGACTCAAAGGATGCTCAGACAAGGTCTAGAACTGGGTCCATGATCCTGAAATAACGAAAACTTGTTTTGCACTTTATTGTCCTAGACCCAGAGGGTCCTTTGTCTGCTGAACTGGGGCTGCTTTCTCCCCAGCTCTGCAAGAAAAGGAGATCCTTTTCTTGGCACTCTTGCCATTTAAGGTGTTGCCCTTGTTTTTAGCACCACATCAGTCAGTGGTTCCTCAAAAGCATTAAATTGTAGAATGACATACAGAAAAAAAACATGCTAAAATGGGATTAGTAACAAATACACTCATCAGACCGGTCCAGAAGCAGAAGGGTTGTTTGACCTGGGATCAGTCTGAAGGAAAAGGAACGTGTTAGTAAGGCTACTCTTAAGGCAGACCTGTAATTTGGTTTTACAGGTTCCAGTGTCCTTGTTCCTCACTCTGCTGTCTCCACCTGTCCCAGCTCAGCATCCTTAGGCATTGGACTGAAGGCAGAACATTTGCCCCAGGGTGAGTGTCCCTACAAATCTTTTATTTATAGCTGACTCGTGTCCTTGTTCCTCAGTGAAGCGGCACCAAAGCAAACCTCTTGTACATTTTTTTGTCTACTGCTGTAGCTAAAGCAAGAAAATTTTTGCTGTTAAAACAGACAGGCTCTTCACCAGGACGAGGACTACCCACTCCATAGGAATCCTCATCCCCACAACCCCTTGGATTTGCAAAGCAGCAGGAACTGGGCTTGGAACAAACACACAAAAGCAATCCTAAGGGATAAACTGGCATGAATCCTGCCCTCCGTTTCATGTCTCCAATGCCTTTAAAGATCCTGTGGCAAATTCCAGCCCATGCAGCCGGGTGAATGAGTGCAACGCCAAAGCTGGACAATAACCGGGTAAGTGGAGCCGCAGTCAGAGCCAGCCGTCCGCGTATCCACAGGCTCACATAGGGAAAGGAACCACCGAGAGCAACACTTCACACACAGCAACTGAAGCACTGCTAACAGAAGGGGCAGGGGGGCTGGGAGTTTTCATAAGAGCTAATGACCACGTTTGGTCTTATTGGGGCCCAGTGAGATCACAGAGTAACCGGATTGCTAATCAGCCCCGAGAACACACCAGCATTTGCCTGATGAATCAATAAGTACACTGAGCTGAGTTTCCCCTTCATATTCTCTGTTTTCCATACTGCCTCAGAACTGGTAATGACTGCGTCAGATACCCTTTGCCAGCTGTACACTAATTACAGATCTGCAACCAGTCCTGATGCTTCTTCAAACCACAAGATGATAAAATTAGATCATTACTCACATCACCCTATTTGCAGACAATTATCAGAGGGATGCAACAATATCTCCCCATTTCCTTTTCTAAGAAGTGACTTCAAGACCCAGAGAGTGAGATAGTGAGTCATGCTCAGAGGTTTCTTCACCAGCTTTTATTTAATCAGACTTAGCAATAAGAAAAGCTGCTCTCTGTGCACAGATACCTAAAAACTGAACACACATGGTAGCACTGCAAGAACAGCTACACAAACCTCAGGCTGTGCATAAATCCAAATCACTGGTCTACATTTTAAAACCAAAGGGGCTGCCAGGCAAATCATAGGCACCGCTGAAAGCAGAAGGGTGGGAGCCTGCATCCAACCACAGGCATAAGGGAGAGTCCCTAAGTTATCTCGCTGACAGATGGACTCCTTCTGTATCACACATCCTTGAACTGCCATTTCAGTTGGAAACATGCAGCAAGCAGTCACACAGACACTGGGCAGGGCACTCGGAGGATTAGTGCTCTAGAAATGCCGAGACAGACACGCACTTGTTGAGCTAGCGAGTTTTGGTACAGGTACAGAGCTCTATTGGGTCAGACCAGAGGTTCATCTAGCCAGTGTCCTGTCTCCACCAGTGGCCAAAGGCGGATGCCTAGGGCAGAGTTTAAAGTTAGGCCACTGTCTGTTAGGGCTGACCAGTTTAGCTGTTCATTTATGAAGTCATTTGGGGAAAGATGCACTGGGTTCAGCTGGGCATTTCCCACATAAGCATTGCAGCATTCCCGATTTCCTAAAGTGCTGCAAAGCCCACAGTCCCACTGCTTACACTGCCCTCGCAGTCAGCTGTGTGAGTTCCTGCTAAGCACAGTTATCTTTCTGGGCATTCCCAGCCAGTCCTGCAATATCACAGATCCATTGCAGACCTGCCCTGATTACGCTTCATGTTATGGTACCAGTTTTACGCAGCTTAAAAGGCATTCATAAATAATGAATCGATGTTGTTGGCCTGTTATATATATAAGCAGCGTGTGTCCAAAATGGTTACCAGCACATCAGTGGAAGTTACCATAGATAATGATAAGCTACAATTAAAAGCAATCTATTGCTCTGCTGGACTGTGTAACAGTATGTAATAAAAGATTAATCACTTATTACAATAGCTACAAGTATTTCATTAACCTTTATGCATTATTTCTAATGGGGCTTGTCTACACTGCACTCACTGCAGTGACTAAGTGGACCAAGTGACAGAAGTACTGGGCAGGATTTAAGCAGCCCTGTTCTGGCCCTGCGTGCAGTGCAGCTGCTGTGACTAACAGTGGTGTTAGCGCTTAGCCCCAAGTATTTACCCAGCTCTTTGGGCTGGGTTTCTGGCCCTTGCTGAGCTCTGCGCTGTTGCAGCACTACAGTTAGCAGTACACAAAGAACAGGTTTAAAGCTGAAGTCAGAGCTGCAGCTCCTGTGAGAACGCATTCAAGGATGACTCTTCAGCATGGAGCCCTGCATGACACATCTCTGGCAGAGTCAGGCCACTCCCTGTGACGTGCCGATCCCCGTGCTGGCATCCCAAACTGAATCCCCCTGGCTGCCTTCCTGCACGCTGCAAAGACATTTTGCCTATGCATAGTGGCCATTCCCCGTAATTCTCTAGTGACCAGTTGAACTCTTGCCACCTGGTTTCCTTCCCATAACAAAAATCAGATGGGTCTGTTTTCTGGAAAGGAGCTCTCCAAAGAGCCCTGGATGTCTGTGCTCACCTTCATTTTGTGTGAGTGTCACCTGTGCTGGGAACACTTGTATTGTATTGTGCCATTTGCACCTGGGGAGTTCAGTCCATTTAAGTGTGTTCATCTTCTGTTATCAGTTGGATCTGGATTTACAGAGACATATGGAAACTCGGGCAAAATCTTTTGTCTGAGCACATGCTATTAGCTCTCGTGATTACTCCCAGCAGTACTTACCCCTGGATAAGAGAGGCTTTCAGAACTGAAGTACTTCAAGGACTGTGTTTCCTTCACAGAAGCTAGTCTGCTTCTTCATCACCCTGCTACTTGAAGCCCTCCCTGCCCATGGCAGCCTATCACAAGCCTGCAGAAACTAAATCAACTCAAAAATGGTGTTCAACTGAAAAGTGGTTTTCAGGAATGCTTTTTAAGTGTGTAAAATAACTCCATGGCTTGTTGAAAGCCATCAAGACATATGCTTGAGGAACAGTGTTTGGAGACAGCAGAAAATAGCTCCTCATTCCAAAGGACGGCAAAGTGTCTTTAGTTCTCTCTTCCTCTCCTATGCAAATGTTATCCTTTAATGTGGCTGATCCCAGAGTGATAAAGGACACACCTCCTCCATCAGATGAAAGTACGATCTCTTTTCTGTGTTCCTTACCACACTTTCTCTAGGCAGGAGAGTCTGAATTCTTCCTTAACTTCTCAGACTCCGCTGCGTTTAAGCCCCAGCATTACATCCTATTTGGCTCTCCAGCCCTACTAGCTCTCAGACAGAATCATTGGAGACATTGCCTAGGCTGCAACCCTCCTTTATTCTCATATTAGTGGGACTTATTCGCAGTAAAGGACCTCCATTATGCTTGATCTGAAAGATACGCGACGTGGAAACATCATACTTTGAAACATTCATGCGGCAGTTCTGTAACCTCAGCCGGAGTTCACAAGTTGTACATAGACAGATTCCCTAAATCACTACACTGAAATACAGTGTTCTCCAGCAAAGCCACTTTTCCTGTGCCTAGATGCAGTTCCTGCCTGTTGATACCTTTTGCTTTTGAAGGTCGGAATTTGTCTGATATATCAAGGCTAGGAGTGGAAGAAGTAGTTTGCTCACAAAGGTTTGAAATCCCTGTCAGTTTGCACCTGTGACTTTCAAACCAAACAAAGCTCTTGTATTGGTAGATGTCACAATGGCAATGTAAAGTGTTGCTAAAGTGTTGAGTATCATTGCTTCCCCAAAGCACCGAACAGCCAGGTCTAAACAGAGGGTTGGGGAACCTCAGTGAACCTGGGATAAGTTTTCAGCTTGTGAAGTAAGTTGCTGAGTTTCTTTTTACACAAATCTACCTTAGGTGATATATAATTTATTAGGAACATGTGCACCTTGTTTCCCCTGGTCTATGAGTGTGCTGGAGCTTGTATGGCAGAGGAAACCTTCCCTGATCCTCTAGCACTAGGGGCATATTCAAAATCACCGAGCACAGAAGCACAAAGTTTGAGAAGCAGCATGACTCACCACACGAGATAAAATATCAGCCTCACAGGAATGGGTCCAGGAGCGCAGGGACTGCTGCACCAGATGAGCCAAGTGGTCTGTCTGCCCCGGGGTCCTGCCTCCCACAATTGCCAGCAGCAGCTGTTAGAGAGAAAAGTGCAAAATGTGCTGCCTGCAATGCAAGTTTCTCTCTGACCCCCTGCAGCAGGAGAGCAATTTGTGCTCTGAAGCAGCAAGGTTCAGATATCCAGTCCAGAATGATGTGGTGCTTATAAACTCATTATTACGTGAGTAATGAGACGATCCAGAGAGAGATGCCCAATAACTTTTTCTCCCTGAGAAGTTTTTGACCCAGACAATAATTTTGCTGAACTCAAAGTATAATTTATATAAAAACGACTCTCTTTTTGTTAATCTTAGGTTTCCTGCTTTGCATGGTCTCTCTGCAAGACTTGTCACAGTAGTGGAAATTGCCCTGGTGCTGAAATGGTGAAAGGTTAAGAAAGATGCAGCAGATACAATGATTCTTTAAAGCTTTTCTTTGGCGTATGTCTCCTTTGGCATTGAAAAAGGGATTATCTACTGTGGACATTGTCTACAGGGTGTGGAGCACAAGGGAATTTATCAAGTGTTTTCTGGAGAGCAAGTGCCTTTTGGTTATGGTGTGTAGAAACTTAGGTCTTATGCTCAATTTGACAAGAAAGCAGAGTTTCACTAAATTGTCCTTGCGTTTGCTCCATCCCACTTACTGCTTTCAAATGCACAAAGCATTCTTCTCCTTTGCAAAGATCCAAAGAAGACAAGTCTCACAAGAGAGCATTCCTGCCCAGGGTTGGATCCAGAGCTCTGCACTTGACTCAGTTAATAATGGGTGTCCCTGAACTCACTGTTTACAGTGAGATGAATGAAGTATTTTTCACCCTTTGTTTGCCTCAGTTCTTGGCACCTCTGCAAGCTATGAAAAGCTGAAAAATCTGGAGCTTGCCAAGAACCGTTAATATGAAAACTTAATCTTTCCTCTCCGGTCTGGCAGTCACATGTGTCAAACAATATCTCACATCTGATCTTGGGCAACACCTGAGCTTTTTCATACAAAATGGTCCAGAGTGTTGCACAGGTCTCCTTTCTTCTGGTGTCGTGTCAGGAGCAGTCAGGGCCTGCAGCACAGCTCAGTCTACTGCCTATTCCCTCTTCCAGAAACACACATTTTTTAAAAACAAATCTTTGGCTGTTTTCATCCTTCCAGCCCATTTTCCAATTCATTTCATCCACTGAATTAATCGTGGTTATTTCAAATGTTTCTATAAGTATCTGAAATAGCTTTTGTGATTTCCTACTGCCAGAGCTGGCTTTGGAAGCAAGCAGGCAGGGAAACTGCCCAGGGCTCAAGGTCCTAGGCAGGGCCCGGTAAGCTGATTTAGGTAGTAGTTGAAGCCCCACTGTATGTAAGTGTGAAGGAGGAGTCCATCCCTTGGCCCCTGCTTGAGTCTAACAGCCGTTAGCGTGCTGCTTTCACTCCTACGTAGTTTGTCCTGTGCTGCAAAATGGTCTCTCTTGACAATGCAGTTTTCTTCCTAATGTTAAATATTTTGGCTCTCTTGCAGCCCTGTCAAAGTTGAGTGCAGTTTCCCACAGAGCAGGGGACAGTACTGTGGAAGCGTGTGTGTTAAGCCAGATACCAGCTCCAGTTTTCAGAAGTGCTGAGAACTCAACTCCCATTGCAGCCAGGAGATGCTTCATGTTCCTGAAACCACAAGCCCTGCAAGTACAGCTCTCCATGTCCCCATTCCCCATTCCTGAAGTCAAACCCACTGTATTCCCAAGTACTCCAGGACTCTCAGCTGATGTAAATTAGCTATATTCCACTGAAGTCAGCTGGGCCACACAGACTTGCACTGGCACTCTGATTCCACCTTTGCCAAGGGTGCTGTGGGGTTGTTGAGGTGGGTAGCCACTGTCTGGCCCGTATTAGTGCTTCAAATATATAAAATACCACATGCAAGTTGAGATGAGATTGCTTGAATGGGATAGGGATTATCAGGAAGCCAGACTGGGGAAGCAATTGCGTGATGTGCACGCCTTGTCCCATACCCTGAAACACAGCACTGGCCACTTCACTTCATATTCCTGTTCAAACGCCCAAACGGTCCGTCAGTGGTAACGAGCAGAGCGGGGCTGGAACAGATGAGCCTTGACAGGCTGTAACAGGAGCTGTGGACCCAGCTGCATGTGCTGTAAAACTCTCCTTGACACCACCACAGTCTGCTCTCTTGGAGCCCTGGAATGGTTTCAGCATTTCTCAGACAGTATCATATCAAGTTACTGAAAGTATTTTCAAAGAGGTGTTTGCTTCCCTAAATTTTGTTTGAGTTAATAAAAAGTGACAGAGTTGGAGAGAAAGCAAAGCACATGTGTTCCTGGAAAGAAAAAAAGGCCAGTCAACAAAAATGCGACCAACTGGCAAAGAGTGCAATCAAGATGGCTTTGAAACATCTGCAGCGGGAGAATGAGGGCAGGGCATGGGGAAAGAAGGAACGAGGAGGGGATTAGACAGCGCTCTGCAAATCTCGGGCTATCCTCAATGTCCTCCACTCACTGCCTTCTCCTACAGGTGCTTATTTACATGCAACTGAGTGTAACAGCCTGATAAGGCCAGCACTGAATGGAGACCTGGTGCACTTCCAGCAATAGCTCTCTCTTCCTTATGAACAGGTATGGTCTCCTGTCTAGGAAGAAGAATTAGTCTCCAAGACTGACATTCTGGTATCTTTTAGCAGCGCTAAATAAAAGTTGGCAGCAAGAGAAGAGGACTATTTTATTTACTTGTAAGTGCCAGAGACCAGAAAACAATTTCTTGTTTCTTTCTCAGGTCAGGCATGTGTTTGTAGCTTAGAGCTAATTAAAATGCTAAATTACCTCCAGCAACTGCAGAGAAAAATCATAATTTAATTACTTGTGAGAAAAACTTTTAAGTTTTAGTTCATTTTGAAATAAACGAATGAAACCACTAAGATTTGATGCTTTGGTGGGTTTTCATAACAGGAAATGGTAATAACACATTTCTGTCTGTAGGAACTTCCTCTGGTTCCCCTCTTGGCACTAAGGGAACTTTAGGAAGCTGCCTGAAACAGGCACAAAACCTTTGCTGTGGCAGGAAGCCAGTCCCGTTCACTTTCTGTCTCCTGCTGAAGTTATTGGGAACCCTGAAAGGCTGCCTGGCACTTGGCTGAAACAGGAAAGTAAAGGTCTGTGTCCTGCGGTTCTGCACTCTTAGATGCACAAGGGAATTAAAAGAGGAAAAGTAATGCCCTGATTTCCTCTTCTAAGCTCTGTTTCACACAGGGCAATGCAGACAATCTTACTCCAGGACCAGAGTAAGACAGTATGATCCTAGACCAAACCTGTCCGCACACAGGAATGGGTATTTCACCTTGCATTCATGGGCAGCCCTCTTGCAAACTAATGTTAAAAGGCAGACAACACCTGTGGCAACAAAATGAAAGCTGAACTCATTGGAAAATGTGGCCTTTGGCAGCACACATAAGGTCACATTATAGCGCCACATCCCAGCCTTGAACACCGCTGCCTGAAGTCCAAGCCACTCCTGTTACCATGCTGCCAGTGGTCTGCAAATGTGGCTCAGCTGCAGGCATGGAGCATGGTCTGCTGCATACTAAGTTGCCCCCTTCTTTTAAGAAGCCCATTGCTTACTGCTGCTGAAATGCTGTCTGCAAGTCATTGTACTGCCTCTTATTATATAGAGCTTTATAATGCACTATAACTCCCCTGCATAGGGTCAGAGCTGCTTACGCACGTGTAATGGGACCTACAGTGCAAAGAGTAGGCAAGGATTACGCTCTAGATCCCATGCTCAGTGCGCCTGGAGGGGCAGGATCTGGATGACCCCCTGCTGAGACCGTGCCACACCAAGGGGCTTGCTGCATGGCAGAGCAATAGGGAGGTCCCTGAATGGTCACTATTAGCAACTGTGAGGTACGTATCTCAGTCAGACACACTGTTAAAATACATCTTTCTAATTTGGAAAAGCAGATTTTGCCATCCCCCCCACCCTTTCAAGCTCAGAAATGTTAACAAACGCTACAGTTCAGAGGTATGAACAAGGCTGTCCTAATAATGTGTCTCTCTAGATTCTTGTCATGCTGCCCTGGTGATATTCAGCATGATAATGAAGGCAGCAGGGAAGGAAGAACAGAGAAAATAGCAAACAACCTGGGAATAATGTGGAGTTGCCATGAAGAGTCACAGATTCGCTTACTGGAATTTAGAGTAGTTTGATTTTTTCTCTGAAGTCCTGCTTGTTGTAGCAGAAGCCAGTACGTAGCAGCAGAACCACTCAACACTGCAGGGGCAGCTCAGGTACAGATAAAAAGGTTTGTCCTGGGCACTTTGTCAGCTCAAAGATGCTCTTCACCTACAAGATCCAGATGGAATGAGAGGGTACAAACAGCCCCAGGGCTGACATCACCTCACAGCCTCGAGACATTCCTACTTAACTCGGGCTTATCTTAGCACCGAAAGTGCAAGGATGACCTCTCCTTTCCAAACGTCCCTGGCCAGCACCTGGGCTGCCAGTCACCGAAGAGATCAAGGGTCAAGCGAGTAGAGCGAAAAAATAGCTCCCTCCAGTTTGCTGCAGGATCTCAGGAGGTTATTGCAGTGGGGAGTGAAAGATGGGAAAGTGCGAGGGGATAGAGCAAAAGAGAGAGAGGGGATCTGCTCGCAGTGGAAGGTGCAGAGACAGAAGAAAGGCCAGGAACGGCTCCATCCCTCCACTCTGCCCTTGCCCTTCGATCTCTCACACCTGCTGCCACATGCCTGCACTCACTCAGCACCCCCAGCACCCCCGGCAGGCTCCAGGCACGGCCCCCTGGAAACCCAGCCCCATGCTCTCTCCTTTGCTCCTCAGCAAACATGCTGTGTGGATTTGTACTGAACGATTCATAGCTGCTATAAAACACATGTGCATGTCATATAACAAGCTATGAAATGAGGCACGTGGAAAAGGCATGTGGTCCCAAACCTGCAGCCAGGAGCGCAGGATCCCTAGACATCAGGTGCCCCAGGACGAAGTGGGAACGTCAGGAAAGAGTCTGGAGGAAAGACCTGAGAAAGAAAGACTGAGTATTGCCTGTTTTGGAAGCAAGTAAAAGATAATTTGCCAGGATAATCATTAAGAGGGAGTGCGAGATTTAGGAGAGCTGCCTGAGCTGTTCTTTCTTATGTCCTGTCATAAAACAAAGTGATGGGGTAGGTCAGAGTCTGGCACTGTGGTTTGCACCTGAGAAGAGCTGAGGGATTGTTCTGATTAGATTCCTTTTACACCCAGACTACGGGGTGTAGCAAATATGAGGAGCAGAACAGCAGACACTGCTGCTATTAAACCTGCTGGGTTTAATAGCACCTTCAACCTTAGGACGCTGTGACAAGAACTGAAGTGGGACCAGCATGGTATTCAGACTTCTCTGTTCCTCCAAAACTTCCATGCACTGGAATGAAGTTAGCTTTTTGTTTTCTGCTGATTTATCTGATGAACTTTAATGATATGGTCTTGGTCACAGAATTCACTCCATCAGGTCAAGGTGGTGAAACTTCATTGTTTAACTGGGCTTAAAGAAGTAAGGGCTTTTTGCTTGTTTCTGCAGATCTCTGTACATATAAATTTATTGATTTGTGAGTTGATTTTTTCATCTTGGCATTTGTTTTTTATCTTTCTTAATAGACACAACGTTTAATTCACTGTAACTAAAGATACTGGGATTTTAGTGAGTTTTCTGTCAGTTCCCATAACTCATTTTGATGAGAACCCGTTGGATTTTAATGGAAACCTATTAGGTGAACATATTGTGATCATTAATGAACTTGATATGCAATTATATGGGGAACCACCTAAAGGTAATTAAAACCTATCAAGACCACTAGGGAATAAAGAGAAAGGAAGTTAGTCTTGTTTAAGACAATTAGTGTAGACAGTGATCTGAGAACAAAATAAATGATCCCTGATGAAGAAAAGCTGTGTAGGTGGCTACCCTGGAAGATATAGGCCATGCAAACAAGGGTTTCTTTAGAAAATCAACAATTACGGTAGTCTGCTTTTTTCTATTGCAAGTGGTGCTTTCACAGGGAAGTTCAGCCTTTTCCCTCCTATTCCCTCTTTGACATTTTTGCTAATCCTCTGGTTCTCCGGGTCTGGGGAAGAAGAGCACAGAATGTCCTTCTGACACCTCTGCGCTTGTCGATCCAGGCAGAGGGGAGCAAAGGAGTGTTAATGCCTGTTGTTTTGGAAGGCTCTGCTGGATGACATTATGCCTGGATTGTGCACACACACAGTTTTCACTGTGTGTTGAGGGTAGCTGGAGAGGTTGCAAGCAGCTAACAGAGCACAGAAATGGCAATACCCCAAAGGATGAATTCCAGGCGTGGCAGACAGCAGAGCTGTGTTCCACCCTTATTGCAGGGACTCAAATGCAATGTAAATTTTCCTTTAGTCTAGTACTGTTCTGCCTTATTGAAATGATGCTTGGTGTGAGGGGCTTAGCCCCATAACCATGAAAGGCCAGCATCTCAAAGAGCAAGCAAGCTGCAGGCTCAGAAAATGCCCTCAAATCACTGATATATTCCTCAAAATCACAAGAAATCCTATTGCTTGCTGACCACTAGACAATTAAAGGGTTCCCCACTCCATTGTCATTGATCTGCTCTGTGTGCCTTTGGTGCAGAAAGCAAGGAACGTAACGTAATTAGCTGGCGGGTGATGTCCACCAAATGTCATTCCTGAACACATTTGCTTTAGTCCCTATTCACCAGCGTCAACAGCAAGGCTGCTTCCCCATCCACTGGCAAAGGCTTTCGCCAAGATTTTAGAATTCAACAATGAAACAGGCCTGCAACTAAAACATTTATCTGGCAGTTTTCCCTCTTTAAGTCAAAGTGTTATGTTGGCACACTGCACTGTGGGTGGCGATTTGCCAGAGAAAAGCATGTGTTGGAAAACCTTGCTCAATATTATAGCAATCTCGTGCTCGTAAGCCTCATACGACTCGAGGAGGAGACTGCCAGCAGGGCTCACAGCCGTCCTCCCCTCTTCCCAGGGCAGGCATGGAGCAAAGCTCGACAGTCGCCCAGAGCAATCGAAAAATGAGGTGTTGCTGGACACAGCCTAGCACGTTACATGTTGGGTCAAGGAGGAATCAGAAAGGTGTGGGGGTTCTAGTGACTGCCATTGGCACGTGTCAGCTGGTCAGCAGAAGGAAGCTTTGCGGAGGATAGCATAGAAAGACATTGTTTTATATTTTTGAAACATTTCCCTGTGGATCCTTAAGTTTCTTTGGGATCAGCCCAAATGTTGGACAGCTCTGGTGGGCTTTTTATATAGGGCAGATAATCCTCACTGAAGCAGAAAGAAAGACTACAGGGACTTGCCTGTAGTAAAGAAAAACATATTGAGGAGGCAGCAGTAACTTAATATGCAAGAGAGGCCTGGATTCAGAAGTCAGTTGCATCATTCATTTAGCAACACTCAAAGCCATGGAGCAAGAGCTGGGCTGCCAAGTGTGTGCACTGGGCATTGTGCTCCTGCCAAGTTACATCTTAGGGGAGCCAGGGAATGAGCCAGGACAAAAACAAGAGGATGAAATGGAGTACTACAGTGCCAAACCAAATCAGGACTCTCTTCCCCCTGCATTCAGCTGACCAGGAGAACACGGACCGTGAACAGCTCTGACCGCCCTGCGTTCCCTGTGCCCTGTGCTGATGTGGCAGAGGTGCAGTCGGTAGGGCAGAGCCTGTTGCCACAGCTGAGCTCAGCGCCGGTGGAGCCGTTCCTCCTGCACACACAGCCAAGCACTTCAACTAAAATGTCCCTCTGACCATCCAGTTGAAGTTCAGCCTTTTGGGGCACTTCTAAGCGGGAGGTCTCTGAGGCACGGAAGTCTGCTGCTGAAAGAAGGGCTCTAACTCAGGCCCTTCTGAGGCAGGTGCCGGGGGTCACTGGGTGAGATAGGGGCCTCTGCTTTTTTAGACAGGATGATCTGAGCAAGCCCTCTTGGCGTTGAGCTGGAAGTGTCTCCAGAACCTTCCCAGTCAGAGCACAGGCAGGACAGTGCAAGTAACACACCTTCTGTTCTAAAACAGCTACCTACAAAGTTGTTATCAGAAAAGACTGCTAAGTTAGACATCAAAAAATCCATGAAATAGGTTAGCATTCCTTCTGCATTTTCACCATCGTGAACATCCATAGCTCAAGGTCTTCAGACATATCCTTAATCTGCTGTCCCATTTCTCCATCCCCACAACAGCCTCCAGGCCAGATGTTCACCAAGTGAGTAGCACAGTGGCTCTGTGAATCCCACCAGACTGGTAAACTGCACCTCCTCTGTGTAACCCGATTTTTCTCCTTCAGCTATAGTGAAGGACAAATAAGCTTTTTCACATCTATTTAACATAAAGTTGTGCAATAATACCTTCAGGATCTGTTTGAGACCCTGGTTATTGCCGTGCTGGGGAAAGAGTTACTGCTGTGATCCCTAGGAGTTACAGCCCCCCTTGAAAAGTGCGGCTTCATCTTTTAATTCCTTAGTTTGGACTGTGATTTCTCATTACACTTCAAAAATTAAAGCAACATGCATTCATCGCTTTCCTATGTTCATGCAGCTGCAACAGTAGAATTTGCTTTGAATCACCTGAATATAAAAGGTTTGGGGCAGACAAATGTTAATGGTTCTTGGTGCAGTCTCACAAACAGCGATGCAGCATTACAAACTCTTCAGCTAAGCCAAGCTCCTGATAGTGGTACAGCTACAGGAAGTGAACGGTCCAACCTGCTACAGTTATCACGAAGTGTGGTTAGAGCAAAAGCAATTTCATTTCTATTTAATGAGGTTTCCAAGTAAAGACATTCTGGGTTTTCTAGGATCTTCATTTTGCTCTATTTAAAACTACCAGCAGGGCAGACGTCACGCAGGAAATAACACCGCTGGGCAGCTACCGATCCTGCAAGAGCAGAGCCTTGCTCTCCTGAGTTGCACAGAGCAAATACTGGAATCTAGCACACCTCAGTGGAAGTCAGTAGAAGAGCCCCCTTGTCAGGGCTCCCAGGCTTGGTGCACTTACTGCTCCAGCTATCAGGCAGAGCAAGAGCCTTTCAGACTGAGAGAAGGCGGCAACCACCCTGGAAGAAAGGGTCAGAAAATAAAGCTGCACTGCAGCAGGTACTCAAAATGTCTGTGTAACCAGAGGAACACCTCACTTCCTCAGGACCACAAAAAAAAAAAAAAAAAAAAGAGAGAAAAAACTATAAATTGTGGGTAGAGCAGGAGGGGAAAAGCATGTGGCTGCGATTAATACCTCAACCTTTTATTAATAAACCTTTATAATTCTATCTGCTCCACCTCACTGATGTCAGGAGCTGCTGCACTTTCATATGTCTCCCAATGCATACAGTTTGTTTTGGAAAAAAATAAAGATAATACATTAATATTGTGCATGTGCCAGTAATGCAAGCCATCCTTCAAAATGCTCCCCTCCTGACAAAAGTGCATGTCATGTATGTGCCTGAAAACCTCCTTAGGAATCCTAGCCTGTTTCTTATTTACCCTCCATTTGAAATGAAGGAGGAGATGGGAAAAAAGTCCTTTCCTTATCTGCAGTTTGCTTGCCTTCTGTCTCCATGGTGTGGCTGGCCTTGCCCCTGCTGCAGCTGAGCAGATTCTTTTGCGGCACATTCCACTTGGGATTTTTGACCCTTGGAAGAAAATACCAGTTCCACCAACAGCAGGTTCTCAGTTCACAAATACTTCTTCCGTGGGGCACACCACTCCATTCTCCTTTCCTCTTTCCCCAAACCATCACCAAAAGCTTCAATTGCCTTTTCTTACCACCCTTGCAAGCCATTTAACCCCCTTCCTACCCCTGGGCAAGCTTAGTAGCTAATTTGCCATTGCTTTGTGCCCGTGGTCTCCTCAGATACCTGAAGCGCCACAGATCAGAGGGGCAGACACACGGCAAAAGTTGAGGTAGGAGGTGGGATCTGGAGTGTTTTTACTTTTTTGCCTTTGTTTCATATGTTTCTCTTCAGCTCAGCTGCTACTGATAGAGGCCATGAGAAGGACTTGAAAATGCCCGCAGAAGTGAGTGGATAGCCTGGGATCCAGGGTGTAATTTTGTGTTCATTGTTCCAATCTAACATATCTAAAGATTAATATTGTCTGTGGATAGATTTATATAATATTTGGTGTTTGCAGTCACTAAAATTCATAGAACCATTTCAAAACTGTCACAGTCACTCTAGGCTGTCACAGACCCTTCCTGTACAGTGGGTATCAAACCCACTATTTCTGTCTGTCTACAGTCCCTAGACTAGTCCCACACTGAGTCCCTGCTTTCCCAAGACGTACAACTTTCCTGCACCAATATAATACACGAATCGTACCTGTATATCACATTAGCACTGTGATAGCCTATTTTCATCCCGATCCTCACACTTACTCCTGGCTCTAAATTGTTCTTTATAAAGAGGTCTGCAGGGACCTTGTTATTTTTATTGCTGTAATAAGGCAGCTCTACAGGAGAGAAGGAAAGTGTTTAGAAAGATAGTAAAGGCCCTGAGGCTGTCTGAATGTCAGGGAAGGCCTGTTGCAGAGGCCAAGCAACTTGGGCTCTTGCCTTGGTGAGCACTAATCAGTTTGGCTTGCAAAATGTGTACCAGGCAATAAAATACAAAGGGTGAGGCTGCCCAACTCAAGGATTAACCTGCACCAGGATGCCTGACCAAGAAAGGAGGTAGAGCAGAGATATAACACTTCCTCAGAGAGTGCTTTAGGGTGGTGCTCCTCCTTTCATGCTCAGGGAACAGGCACCTTCAGCAGCAGTGATCTGAACCCTAGGGAAATGCTCAGCAAAAGCAAATTACCAGCAGCACATTTATGTATTTCAAGTAATTCAAAGCACAGGCTCATCAGGCAGGTAACAGGTGTTACCCAAGTTGTGTGCTCTTCAGGCACCAATGCTCTGCAGTCCTGTTAGAGGACGTGTGGAGCCATCGCCGCCACCCGGCAGAGCTGGCTGGAGCACCTTCCCTTCCCTGTTCCAGAGGCCCTGCCCAGGGAACCTTTGGGGAATTCCTAAGAGTTTGTGCTTCTGTCAGGATGATTCTCCTGCCACTTGTATGTGACAGTTTCATCGTAGCTTTTCCCATGCAAATCCTATCAGAGTTTGAACAGAATGGAAAAGGTTTTCTGCTGAGTGTGTACATAAATCCCTAGCTGAAGATACGTACAGCATAGCCTTGGACCGTGCTGGCATGCTTCTTTGTAAGTGAAAGAGTTTGCTAGAAAGATCTTGAAAAGAACACACCACACAAGTCTTGCTCTGCACTTGCCGCTTTGGGTGATGTGAAATCTCTATCACCATTACCTGCAGGCTGAGGAGTTTGTTGTGGTAGATATGTTCCCAGGATGGGGATTGACTGGGTAAATCTGCTGATGGCTGAGCAGACAATGACACATCATCAGATTTGTCTCTCAAGACTTCAACAGAACAGGTTTTCAAAAAAGATAGATAGAGAGATAGATAGATAGATAGACAGATAGATAGACAGACAGACAGACAAGTGTCCTGGTGGACCTAGAGGAGATGAAGTAGCACATTGACATGTGAGAAGTGCCTGTCAGTAAAGAGAATCAGGACACTGGCTGAAATAGCTATCAATCCCGTTAGTGCTCTTGTCTAATCTGAAAGCAAGTCCTCCAACATGCATGACAGAAGATCACAGCCTGGATTTAATTTCCAAATCATGCAGTAATAACACAGAGAGAGATAATGCTAAAGGTAGAGCAAGTGTAAGAGACTTCCAGGGTTACAGCTGAAGCAAAAACAAACATTAAATAAATTGGGTGACAAGAGCTGTGCCCGTCCTTGCTGCAGCCACTCTCACTGAGCAGAGATGCTCAGAATGCTTCTGACCGAATGTCAAAAATCAGAAAATGCCGTTTCATCAAGAACAGAAGCGCTCCCTGGGAACATGGGCAGTTCAACAAAGCTTGAAATAGGAATATTTCTGAACAATTTGTGCCTACATTCTGAAGTCTATATCCCTATATACTTTATTGTTATATATCATCTCTGACACTTTGAAATTATAGTACAGAAATGTTTCAGTATTAGAGAAAGGTAATGTTTTGATAAGGCTATGTTGCAGGTTTTTTCCCAACTGAAGTATTTCAGATATTTTGTCCAATGTAGCATTTCAACATTTGATTTTTATCACAATTTAGGACAAAAAAACACCCAAATTCTGAAATATCTGAATTGCTTGGGGGACCAATATTTTGTTTTCCAAAAAGCCTTATTGCTGACAGACTACAAAGTTAGTGTCTTGGGAAGTGATTCAGTGCTGCAGCAGCATCTCAGGCATGAGAGTACACTGTACTAATAGATGAGGCTGTTGTATGATGCTAATATGGAAACTAGAGCTCCAGCAAAGCGTTCATCTCCCTGGTGAACAACTGAGCTCAGTAGCTCACAACTGTTTGCTTTATACGCTCCCTTGTTGTTGCCATGAGGCCAAGCACACATATTCAGTTCCCTCAGCATTCCTGCAAGACTTAATACTCATTCCAGGTTCCCTCTTGGCACAGAGAATTTGCTGGCTTGATCCAAAAGTGAAAGCAGCTTTTCTTGTCTCAATCCCATTGCTTTCAGCAAAGTGGCAACTCATTTTTCCGAGTGTGCTGGGATTGAAAGAAAGAGCTCTCCACTACATACCTGTGCAACCCACAAAGGCTTGGCCTGGAAGATTTGCAGCGAGAGTGGAAGATTTGCAGCGAGAGCCATTCTGCTACCATTATCTCACAGTTCCTTTTAAGATCTTACAAGGCAGTGACTGATCTGCCCATTGCAATGGGTTTGACTAACATTTCATTACCTATCCCCACTGAAAATGTTGTTTGATTTAGGTTCAAAGAGCTCATTATATAGGGCTTTTTTTTCCTCTCAGGAAAAAAAAAAAAATGAAATGCAGAATAAGAAAGTATCAAATACTGAGCTAATTACAATTTGCCAAGGTTTGGTTGGTGTATGAGTGTGTCTGAGATATTGCTCATTACCAGTTGTATAATATAATTTCTACTGCACAGTTAATTAGTACCCAAAAAATAACCTAAGGAATTTACACAAGTTGGAGGACAAGAAATAAATCACTGAGGAATAAGTCTGGGGAAAATCCCCGGTGAGGACATTTTCACTATTGAAGCAAAAGACTCGGAGGTTTAACTTTCAAAACAGACAGACATTTTGGGAGAAGCTCAGAAGCATCTCGAGGACAGCCTCTGTGCCATATTCAGACAGTTAAACTCCATCGCATTCCACAAGCTAAGTGCTTTTATCTAGTTGATGTCGGCGGACCTCCAAACAGGTCCCAGCTCAGGCTTGGGAATCATGCTTTCCATTGACTTGGCGGAAGCACCGAAGTGACATTCAGCCTGTCTGAATACAGCTGCCTTTCATCGCAGTACTTTGTTTCCAAGACTCCTCTTCTTTCAATGGTTCATCCCAAGCACCTGAAGCCGACTTAGAGAAATATCACTTAAGCACTAGCACAGATACCTCTTCCTTCCACCACCACAGTATTCATCCCGAGACAGTGGAAAATGTCATTGATCCTTTGAAGTCAAGAGAGCTATGACAGACCAGTTGACAGATCTGCTCCCTCACAGTCAACCACGCTCCCTTAGGTTATGTATAGCCACGTGAATTGCCTTCCCAGATGTGCAGTGTGACTGAGAAATAATCATCTTCCTCCTAAAAGGCTTCATCTTGGCTAGTGTTGTTCACCACTGCAGGAATGGGACATATGGAAAAGATGACGCCTCAACTTTGAGGCAGGTGGGTTTTACTACATATGTGGGTTTGGTGGGTTTGGTTTGTTCTCCAAGTCAGTTGAGCTATTCTGAACTTTGGACTGAATCTGAAAGGAACAGCTCTCTGTATATTTCTTCTAAACCGGTTCATTCATTCCTACTTTCTGCCCTTTTCCTTTCAGATGCTTTTGCCCTTTGAAACATGTCCAGTTGTTCTACCCCCAACCAAAAGAGAAAATAAAATTTACAATGTATATAAGCATACTCTTTGTGAGGCTCTTCCAGCAGCTCGGCAAGAAATAAAGCCTACTGGGATGTATTAAAACCAATGACCATCCCAGACTGTTTAAAAAGAATTTAGATACCAGTAACCAAATATGTTGCCGTAAAATGTATTGCTCTGTCTGGGTCTGTGTTTGCCATCATATCAAAGCCTAGAAGTGGTCTCCAATTTGCCTGTACTGGAATTCTTCATTATTCACCACTCCTCCCAAATCTGATGTGATCTGCAAACTAGGAAATCTTACTTTCTATGTCCTCAGCCAAGTCTTTCATACACTGTAACTATCAGAAAGACCAGGATCTGCCAGTGCAGTCTCCTACAGTACACGCTCCTTTATTAACTTGTCTTTCATCTTGAAAGGCTTCTATTTATGCCTCCTTTCCCCACTCTGCTCCTGTCCTCTGGCCAATTTTCAATCAGTGAGCCAATTCTTCCCCTTTCCAACTCCCCACCTTTAGACATTAACCTCCGACGCGGGACCCTGTCAAACACTGTCTGAAGATCCAAGCCTCTCCTGACTGCTGCTTAGCCTCTTGTCTATGCCGACAGGAGTGTATGTTCTAAAAAAAGAAATTTCCAAAAGTTAGCGAGGCAGAAAAGGTCCTTTCCAGAAACCACACTGGCTATCTTTGGTCAAGCTGTGCGTTTCTCAACAGGCCACCTTTCATCTATTAAAACATTTTCTAAGACTTGTCTTCACCTGAAGGGAAACGAACTTCCCTGCAAGACCCTGGTGCACATCTGGGTCGTTCCTTAAATAATGGTGGGAGGCTGTCCGCCTTCCACCTTTGAGGAATCTCCTGCAAAACACTTCAGCTCTGTGAAGTGCCTGTGAAAACCTTTCCAATTTAGACCCACAGTTCCTTTAACCTCTTTAATAAGAGAGCCATCGAGTAGGGGGTTTGGTACCAACCATCCACTTCACACCCTCCAGCTCCCTGAAAGCTTCATTTTCTGTGCTCTCTTTTCCTTTGAGGAATAAAGTCTGGTTTCCACCTTTCTACTTACAACTTTGGTCCAGGCGGCTCCTCTCTGACTCAGGTATATTCTCTCTGCCAGTAGCCAAGCCTGATATTTCTACTTGCCTCTTCTCTGCTCCACAACCAATAGATTAAAACAAAATTAGCTTCCATCTTTGCAGCCAGCCCTTTTCTTCCTGCTGACGTGCAGACTCTGCCAGCTTGTTCTCACCCTGCTCAGCTCCAATGCCAAAATGTCCCCAATTACCAAAGAATCCCATATATCCTGCTCTGTGTGTGATCACTCCTACACCATTATCTTGCCGCTCAATTCATAGCCTCTGCCTAGAAGCAGCAGTAAACCTGTCTCAATGTACCACTTTACATCCACATTGAGTCTCCTTGGTCTCCAGAGGAGTGTCTCGGCTCACGGTCACCTTTCTGCTATGCCATTTATAGAGATATGTGTGTGCACAAGCAGCTTCCTTCCTTGCATGCCAGATGAGATGAATATCCTATGTTGCTTACATAGCCAACATGTTGTTTTGCATGATTAGAAAGAGCTGACTTAAACACATTCAAATGATTGCATGGGCTAGTTGCTGTACATTGTATGGAGTGGTTGTAATTTTTATCCTCTGTAAATTCACATTGCCCTGGACAAAGGTGCTATGTCCGTAAGATGGAAAGGAGCAAGGTCAAAACTTATTTTGGGCAGAAGAAGTTCTTGGTTTTGAGTCATTGTTGGGGCTTAGTGGGGAGGGATAAAAAGATCAGCCCTAAATAATTTTTGTGTCCAGTGCAAAGACTGAATTCCTCACAGGCTGCCCAGTTCATCCAAAATGTACCGATGTAGGGAGAAGTAAAAATTATTCTGCTCTATCTATCTGCCCTACTTCAGCGTTCATTGCACTAGGTAAGGCAAGCCAACTCTTGACTTCAGCTTGAGCTGTTTCATTGTCCTGGTTTTAGGTCACTCAAGGCAGTGACAGTTCCTCACCAGAAACCCTTCCAATCTCCTGGATAAAGAGTGGTAAAACAGCAATTCTTCTGGCAGCTGGTGGAGCAGAGGACTGAGAACCAAGCTGATAGCTCTTCATGGCATTGTCCCAGGCAGACATACCAGCTGCCAAAGCTCTACTCTGCAGGCTACTGTGAGCAGCAGCTATGTCAAAAGGAAACAGCCGCTCATCTGCATTTTCCTGAATTACTCTAAGTCCAAGGGCTCCCCAGCCCTGGCTGCACCCACCTGGCCAGGCATGGCCTATGGGAAGGTTCATTCTGTATGGGAAGAAAGTAGGGCAGGCCTCTCACAGGTGCTTGCTTGGCTGCCTCTTGTGGCCTTGCCAAGACCGTAACACATTAGTTCTGCAAAAGCATCAGAAAACGCTGGAAGGGCAGACTGGTACTGCCCGGCACTGCCGGCACTGCACTGGCAGCCAGCGGTGCAGCCAGGGACAGGACAACGCATCTCATCTGGTCCAGCGTTCTGGCTGCAAGGTCATCTGCCACTTCCAGCTCCAAGCCCTTACTGCAGCAAACTCTCTCCTTGTCCTCTGACTACGCTCCCCCCCGCCCTCGCCCCAGAGATAGCCAAGGTCACATTTGCTGAGTTACAGGCTCCAAAGAAGCTTGCTTTGTTTCAGACAAGCCAGGGGGAGCAGACAAGAGAGAGTCAGTCAGTGTTATCACAACTAATGCAGCTCATTAGAATTGTTTTAAACTCTGAAAGCAAATGAATATCTAATGAGATTTCCCCCCAGGTGTAATTAGCAATAAGCTTTACATTGCTCTAAAAATACCCTCCAATTTTTTGAAAAACTAAATGCAGATAACTGGAAGCTCTAGTTACACTTAATGAACTGAACAAAGCACATCGAAAACTAAGAATATTTTAATTGTGTTTATTTAGCCTTCAGCAAAGGATCCAAGACATTTTCATAATAATCAACTTAATTCCAAAATGCTTCTTTGTAAGTTGTCCAGCTAGCAATGTCGATGTTGATCATATACACTGGACTATTTCCTGATAGGGCAGTCAATTTACTAAACAATGCATTATTCAAGAAACTGAAGTCATCTCTTCACCAAGCTTTCCCTCCCCTTTCTTCCTCCCATGGGCTGTTTAGTGTATATAAAAGAGTTTGTCAACTCAAGAAGAAACACTGCAGATCTGGTTAGGGCAAATAATCATGATTAGATATCTTCTTTCTCCATATTTGCCCCAAAAAAGAATGGTGAGGAAAATACTAATTTTCTTTAAAATTCTCAAGAATTACTAAAAGTAGTTATTGCCCTTCACATTCATTTCAAATCAATTGGTAAGTGACTTCGTATCACTGAGTATCCCAAATGACCAATTTATTTTGGCAACTATCAGCCAGAGCTGTCTAAAACTCTGACCTTTGAAAGAAAAGAAGCTACAGCTTGATACTTGTATCATCTTTCCCTGGAAGCGCTTAGGACTCAATCCTGGATTTGATTAAATCAGCAAAATATCAGCAAGATACTGTGTCACAGTTTCTCTGCTTCTGGTGATGGCTGCCAGGCTTTTGAGATGTTGGGTGAGGTGGCCCCTGTTTTGAGTGCCACTTTCAATTGGAGACCTCAGACCTGCCTTTGGCCGTGGCTGATGCTAACACCTAACATAAAAAATGACAGGACAGGATGGAAACAAGGCAACCAGCCCATGCTGCAGCACAGAGCGACGGGACCCAGTCCTGCAGCCTCTCCCACACGCTGCTCCAAGGGAACATCTCAGCGCGGCATCCACGGAGAGATGCACGTCCTGTGGACGATGGGAGCTGCACAGCTTCCTGCTTTATCTTCATTAGCCAGGAAGGGCAGTTTGGCAGTACCACATGCCAGTTAACAATCCGAAATCAAGCTGTTTGTTAATCATTTTGTTATATGGACAGATCCTTGCCTCTCGGCCAGGCAGGGGGGCCTTCCTGGGCCTGCTCGCTAGGGCCGTCCTGAACCAAAGCGCCTGTATGTCATTATGCAATTGCAAGTCAGAAAAGCAAGTGCAGAGGAAGAGCAGGGGCTCCTGCGTCCTTTCCTGAACATTTGTATTGCTGTGAGATTTTTTTAATTCAATAGTGATCACTAGAAGAAGGAGCAAGCAGAGCAATGCAAACAGAGCTTGAGTCAAAGAAACAAATTCATAGAACAGGAGCTGTGATGAGACCTTTCCTGTGAATTGTCAGTGTTGCTCCACTAGGAAATTCAAAATCCCACCAATAACTCAGTCCCTTAGACTCCCCTACACTTCCATTACAGATAACAGGACCGCTGCTTCTTCATAGACAGCACGTTCACAGCTTCATCCACATGCCCCTGAATAACCATGAAAGAGCAAGACACAAGAAGGGGCCATGGCAACTCTCCCTTCTGCTTCTGCTAATTGTGCTCCACGAGTAGCCCCTGGAGCCCAGGCTCAGGCCAGAGCACAGCCTTGCTGCATTCCTTCACACGGCCCAGGTAGTCAGATCCCATTGATGTCCTTTGTGTCTCCATGCCTTGCTCGCTGGCTTCCTCTGAAGCATCACAAAGGAGAGTTAATTAATTCTGATCACTCCTAATAGTCTTCTAGGTCACAAATTGGTGATTCAGCTTCATTTCATCCTTTGCACTCTTTGCCCGATTAGCTTCATGAAATTTAGTTTCGGTAAATGGGATGAGCAAGACAGAAACTTCCAAAGAGATTTTCCTCATTGGCATTTGGAGGACAAGCCACAGAGCAAAACTCCTGGACTTGCAGCCAGGGTGTGGTCACCTCAATTTTGCAAACTTCTTGATGAGAGGGGTAGTGTGGCCAGGCTGCAGTCTGAGTCACTACGCAAAGGAAGCATTGATTCTCCTCTCACTCAGACAGGCCTAAAGCAAGAAAAGCACCAGTGCAAATTGCACTAGAGTAAGACTAGCACGGGAGGAAAATCAGACCATAGAACATCTGAAAAGACCAAAGAATTAATTTTTCTGACAGTATGTTTAAATAAAAGCCGACATTGATTTGTAGGCGTACATAAGCAGAGATTATATATACTGAAAAGTTCTCTGTTCTTTCAGGCATCTATACCTGCAGTGTTGGGAAACAAAGCAAATCATGTCAGCCACACTCTAGGAGAGTAAGAATACTGTGAGTCACCGAATGCTGTTCCTTTGTCTTACGTCATTTTTAGACAGGTCATTGCTATAAGACCCCCTAAAAAGTGAACATTGCAGGTGGAGGAAGAGAATACATTATTCTATGTTTGGGATCTGGGTGGGGTTTAAAAATGAAAAGACATTTTTCGAAGTACCCAAAGATGATTATGGCTATATTTCTGGTTTTCAGATGAGAAGACTGTAACATGACATGTTCATATTTGTCTCTCTATGATAAGAGTCTTTATTGTATTCTACTGTACAGCATACTTTTTCCAATGGGAGAACAAACCCACTTCTTCCTTGGTAGGACCTAGTCCTTCCCAATGAATAAAAGCATCTGTATACTTACACATGCCTGCAAATCAATGCTGTACTCACAAAAATCATTATTTCAGCTGGGGAGGGAAGAGGGCAGGAATAGTATCAGTCGTATTCAAAAAGCGGCATGTAATTCTGTGATGCTGAAATTTTTACAAGAAGGTCAGAGGAAAACTAGAAAATGTTCTGTGGTCCCTGGCGGCCCAGGCAGAAAATTGTACCTTTTGTCTCCACACAGATTACTGAGGAACATCTTCTAGCTGAATTAACCCCAAAGTTCATTGTGAACCTCAGCCCAAGCCATGGCTTTTCAGCCAGGTTTGAATCAGAGAGGTGCGTGTGGTTTTGCCACAAAACCGCAAGGCAATACGAGTTTGGGGATATTCTATCAAACCTAAGCCAAAGTTTATCACAGCAGAGAAATGTGAAAGCAGGCTGGTCCCACCTGGCTTGTGGGTTTCGCTGCAAACACATCACAGAGCTCAAGCTGAAAAAGGAAACAGATTTCTGAGGCCAAAGGAAATCTTGGGGTGAAAACATTTTCTAGGAAATGAGTTGAAACATGCAGATGTACAACCAGAGCAGCGCAACCTGAGAGAGAAAACAAACCCACAGCTGTGGCTGGAAAATAAACCTGCCCTGTCGGCAGCACAGCTTTTCACATCACAGGAGCCAATGAAAAAGTGCTCGAGTGTTCTCACTGCTCAGACATGTGCAACCTGGACCCTTCGCTGGGCTTATTGTTCCCTTGCAAAAGGCCCATTTATAGCAAGCCCAGCAAGCCTGAGAGGGGAAGGAGGACAATGGCAATCTCTCCCATTCAGCAGCAGAGGCCTAGGAAATATTTGCTACTCCAGGAGAGCAGCAGAGGCGCCTTTTCAAAGCTCCCTTTGCTGGGAGCTGAGTGACAGCTGAATCACAGTGCTGCTTTCCAAGAGCCAGACCTCAGTAGCACTGCCAAGAGTGGCCCGTTGTATTCAGAGCCCCGACACAGCTGCAGTTACTGGGAGGTCCTGCCATTGTCCTCCCCCAGCAGAAAGATGCTTCTGTCCCCCCTTTATAGACCTCCATCGCTGCCCAGTACAGGCAAGCTGAATGAAAATGTCAGCAGCAAGCATCGAGCAGATGTGAAGGGACCATGCTCTCTGACCTGGATTCACCCATCACGTGGGCTAACGCTGCTAGATGGAGAATGGCTTTATAAGACAACTTCAGGGGGATGGGATGCTGCCATTTGAAGCAGCGTGAATGTGGGGCACAGATCTGACTAACTCGGGAGTGGTGCTTCAAGGGAGGCAGGGAGAAATTCTTCTAGGGAGACATCCAGGAAGAGGTCAGGACTGTGAGAGTTTAGCAGGATTTGTGCACTCGGAGTATATTGAAAACTCTCCCCATCTAATCCCACTCTTAATTTCTGCATAGTGGACATCAGTCACAATTAATAACCCACTTGTGAACAGTGCCTGTAGGCTTCAAGTCCAAGCTTTTGTAGAAATAAAACCAATAAAAAGTAAAAGTTTTAGAAAGCATTAATAATATAATGTCTCCAAGAAGTAAAGAAAACAGTCTGGGGTATCATTCTGTCTGCAGAACAGTAAAATGAAATTTATTCAAAACTAAAAAAAGTGAAATAACTAGTGCAGTTTCACAGTCCAAAGTAAATAAGATGCAAAAAAACCCAGAACCGAGTAAACTAAGAGAAAAATGCCATACATGTTCAAAACAAATTTTAAGCAAATTTTGTCCCCATTATGTTTATGACACTTCTGAAGTGAATGCTAGAACTGCAATTCATTAGCCCAGTGCTCATGTCAAGATCTTAAATATTCATCCGAAGTGCATCCAACTGTCTGATTATACAAGGATTCCGAATCTGCACGGTCTCCGTGCATGCACTGCCCACCAGCAAGCACACACCACCATGTGACTTACGTGACTGCCCACGGCTGCAGCTAGCATATGGGCACAGATTTCCAGCATCTGAAGAAAGGACCAAACAACACGACTGATAGTTGGGCGAGAAAAGAAAAAGAAGGGGAAAAGACTTGGGAGGTCTGTCAACAGGGCACGCAGTGTGGTCCAGGGAGGATTTTACTTCATTTGGGAAACAACGGGACACTTACGGAAGGGACTGTGCTCCTGGGGATAGTACAGGAGAGCAGCTGCTTTACACTGTCAGCCAGATCAGAGACAATTCTGCATCCAAGGGCTGGATGTGAGCCAGGTGTACTAAATGACTACAGAGATACCTAAGATACAGGGATGGTAGTCTCTCACCAGGTTTGAAATGCAGATGAGGGTCTGCAGAAAGGGCAGCAACACAAATATCTTGGAGCTGAGAAAAGCCGACTTTGAAGGGAAATGAGACAAAGCTGAAGGAAATTGGCTGGGATTCAATAAAGCCTGAGAAATGCACAATGGAAAGGGTTTAATGCAGTCAGAAAGTAATTGCATTAGAATAATTCTACTGTACAGCATTTTTTGCATCATCAGAATTTTTTTCCTGTTCTCTCTCAATCAGTGGCAGACGCCAAAATTTCCCAAGGAAAAAGTCCTGAAAGAAATATCATGTGCCAAAGTACTAAAGACACAGGATCCGCAGGATCCACGATTCCTCTCGGCCAAGAAAGAAGCACTAGAGTAAGGCAAAGCAGGCAGAGCGGGGTGAGAGCAGGTGCTGGCGGGACTGCAGGACAGCTTTGTGGCAGTTTGTACCTGCCACTTTGAGTGCTGTCAGGTGTGCAGGAAGGAGAAATAGCCGCTCCATTCAAAGAGCTCCCGGGTAGAAGGTCAGCGTTGTGAGTGACAGAATAAAACTAGAGGGACGGAGCAACTTCTTACCCACACTTCAAACCAAGCAAAGTGCCAGTACAGACAGCACAATGGGGCCATTGAAACCAGAGAGTGATAATGGGAGAGGAGGCGGCACCATACAGCTTAAAACCAAAGCAGATTCTTCCCAGAACTCACTCCCAGAGGCATTACAAACTGAAGGGAAAAACAAGAGGGTAAAAATAGATTCAACTCTGATCCACAGTAATTGCACAACAGGGATAATAGGGATCTCAGAGGTGGAGATCATAAAGTGGCAGAGTTTTAAAAGTTAAAACTGTGAGCACCAAGAATTAAACAAGTTGATGAAACTGGAAACTACAACCTAAAATGCTGCTTCAGCTCTGGGCTGGCTGGGACCTTTCTCTGAGTCGAAGAAAGGGTCCTCCAAGGATTTCTGCTGCCTCAACAAACAGAGCCCCTAGCTAAAAATGGGGTACATGCAGCTTATACAACCACTAAACCCAAGGAGAGGGAAAAACATTCCGCTCCTGACCCTGGCTGTAAACAGAGCAGATACGAAGCCTCCACCTCCATCTTCTCACCATCTGTGTAGTTATCCTGATGAACTACAGTGCTTTCCAGCCCAGCAGGATTTTTCCATCTCTCAGTTCTAGGGGGAGCTTATACTGAACAAATGACTTGCACTCTAACTTTAAAAGCTTGCTCTTCCCATGTGTCTGTCTTTGTTCTGATTTCTTCTGCCTCAGAAGGCAAGATAATTTTGACTAACATAGAGTAATTAAAATGAGAGACCTGAGTCTTAAACTGCTAGCATTAAAATTTCTTCCAAGTTACTGACTCCTAAATATGTTAGACACATTGAGAAGGAGGCTTAAAAAATGAGCCCGAGCAGCCCATGGGGTTCAGCGTGTGCACATGGAGGCACACGGAGGGGATGCAGGGCGATTAGCACCGTTCCACAGATGGGGAGTGTCCATCTAACTCCAGCCCCAGGGACAAGTGCCACACATTCCCGGTCATGTTCTCTTCTCCCACCTCTCACCAAAAAATAGCCAGTGTCTTCAGCCTCCCAGTGGAGGACAGATCCATGCCACAGAGCCTGGGCAAGTGCTAAGTGTAGCTCGTTTGATCTGTGCACGTAAGCAGGCTTGGAACAGGGGTAATCACAGTGTGCGCTGCCAATTTTGTGTGCTAAAAAATAATGACTCATTCTTCCTCCCCAAACCGATCATGTGATAAGGAGGAGCGATATAGTTTGGTTTCTCTTTCTTTGCTTTCTGGTTTCTGATCCATTAGGCTGCATTCATTTCATGTTTTAAAAAGTTCTCACATAACCACAAAGATTAGAAATATCTTTTCTAAAACGAGAGCTCAAATTGCACAAAAATCCATTTCTTTCAGCATCTGGAAGAAAAAATCCCACCAAATACTGCAGGACTTAGTCACACTACCAACAGGACACCAGTTAGCCCTCTTCCAGCAATCACCGCCTGATGTGAATGCCTGGTTCCCAAGAACAGTTCTGCCTCAGGAATAATTAGGCAAAGTCAGCAAGCAAACCTTCCTCCTGCTCTCACTGCTGCCTCTACCCAAAACCCTGAAGAACAGAGCCATGTCTCTTCAAGACTGACAGTACTCTCACACCGATAAGAAAATATTTCAAATATCACATGTAAGAAAATATTTCAAATATTACATGTAATTGTACCAACCGGTGATGCCTTCTGTACCAAACAGTCCTTGGTTTGTGACCATACCACACTTCAGGAACAGCTTAGAAAACTTCTTTCTAACATCACTCTTCCTCTTGCCAGGGGAAAAAAAAATTAAGCTTTCCCTCCTAACAGAATTATTAACTATTGTTTTCATATAACAAAGCCAAGTAAAAGAAACATAACAACCACTAATGCGACAGCTGTAGGGCTAGGAAACTATGCTAGCCATTGCTGGAGGTTATCACCAGAATCCCGGTAATTAAAGAGAATCTCAAATCTCCCTGCATTTACAGCAGGAGCACAGGCCTTCTGCTGAGGAATGGAGCATTGGGTCTCTCTCAATGTCACACCACATTTATATGTACCTCAGAGTAGAGGCATATGTAATTTTTCTCTGATTAACACATTTCTAATGGGATCCAGACAAGTCTGATGGGGAGACAGGGTTTGGAGGGAAATGAGGTGGTTTTGATTCAAACCCTGGCTTCCATCAAAGTGCTGTGGTCTGCTTAGAATGTCTGCAGACATCATTTTACAACACACGCTCACACAAACACAAAAAAATCCCTGGGAGTTTTAAACCCTGATTTGCAGCAGGACCCAAACTAGAAACTCGTGTAACCAGACTGCCAGGGACAAGCAGGCACCTCTGCAATGAGAGCTTTAGTGGCTGGACAAGACAGGACAGAGGGGTGCCACTGGAATGGGGTGCAGATTCCACCGCCTCTCACAGTTGTAGCTTTTGGGGGGCTTTGTCCTTGCTGTCCTGGGAAGCTGCACGCAGCAGAAATGGCCAAGCCACTTTCTGAGTCACCCATTACTACTGCCTGCATGAGCTAAATGTGTCTTGGAAGCCTCCCACTTCAGTGCTTACCCCAGTCAGCCCGCAGCCCTGCCTTGCTGCCATCTGATGGGCTCCCAGCACTAGGTGGTCTGGCTGTAGGCACAAACATAACCATAAAGACAGTAAAATGTGTGCACAGACCCATGCTGCCTCAGATCGGATGATGGGTATTTGTTCTTTCAAGAGATTTTACAAGTGCTTTAGGACTAGTCTCCCGAAAGCAAACCCTCAGCCTTGCTGCTTGCTTCAGGCTCCACTGCAGCTACCCTGGAGGAAATGTTTCGTGCTGATTCCTGGTGTGATGCCTGATACGGCAAGGCAGCACCCCCTCTATTTTAACTGTCTAGTCAATATTTCAAATGCTTCTGGCTCACAGTTCAAGCATTAGAAACAGCCTTGTCCCAGGATAACAAGCTACCCCTGCCTATAAAGAGCAATGGTTTATGCCTTTCTATCTGAGCACACAAGAGAACAGTAGCAGAGTGTCACCATTCTTAGCTAATTTGGCACTTCAAGCAAGAACGGGGCTTTTATCTCTTCCTTTTCATTATAACATGGTGAGACAAACATTAGATATCAATAAGTAACTAAGCTGGCTACAGAGGACAAACAAATAATTGCAGACGGTTGCTTGGTAAGTGATAAGCCTTTTTGGGCTCGATCACCACCTGTAGGCAAGCTTTGATTCATACACGAGATCATGGAAGAGAAAGTCTAGCACAAAGCAGACAGGCACGAGAGAGTAGTGCCTAATTTCTTCTGGTACCTGGGACAGCAAACACAAGCAAGTGCAACTCCTGTAAAACCCCAGTGGGAAAAGAGGCAGAGGAGATTACTCAAATGCTTTCCTTTTTTCTACCCAAATTAATATCTATTCTTTGCACATGTGCTCCTCCCTATTCCCACCCAAGTACACACACTACGCTGTGCAATGAGATCTCCAGTGCAATGGCTGCTTCAAATAAAGAATCTCATGTTACCCACCTTAAGCAGGGACCAGAGAGAAGGTCTTTCTCACTTGTCTGTACACACAAGCACACACCAAAGCACCAGCCAGGTAGTGGCAGCAACACAACAACAGCTTTACTCTCATCCGCAAAGCCAGGTCAAAACGGAGAAAACTAACTTGAACCATAACCTGCTGAATATGTACAATGTGGAGAATTTGGTTCAGCTTCAGGAAAGTGCAGCCAGGCTGAGACACTGCTAACGCCAGGAAGAAAAGCTCAGCACTTCAGCCCTTGCACAGCAGGACTATGTATGGAGCTGGCTCCTATTTCTAGAGGGCTGAACCTGACACAAATGCTTCCAAACTCCAGACTTCAGACTGGGACCTCTTTGGCCTGACAGCATGCTTCACCTTTAAGCAAAGCTTAAATGTCAGACGGCTGCTAAGTCAAAGGACGGCGGAGCTGTGAGCTGCACCCAGCGCAGCAGAAGGTGAAGTCAGGGAGACGTCTGTCAGCTTTTACTGCCGCTGTCTCCTGTCCAGCGTGAGCAACAGGAGAACCTAGCACAGTTTTAACAAGGGGCTTATTCGGACTTTATTAGCAAACATAGTAGCCACTAGATGGCAAACTCACAGCCAAAACTGAACGCTGACCGTAACAGGCTCCTCAAATGCTGTAAAATCAAGGGTGCAAAAAGCCAGCGGGAGCCGGGGGGACGATGGGGGGGGGGACGGCACACACCAAAACCGGCCAGTTCCTTCGCCAGGTTCAGTTTTCTTGTGTATTTCTGTCCCACCACTACACTGCACAAAGACGAACCATAAACAGTGTGCTGTCAACTGCATAAACCATTTCCTGGTATTAATGTGCAGCTCCAAACATCCCAGGCACAGTAATGGCAGCAGGGACAAAACAAAATTCCAACATACCCACTAAAAAACATATTGCTTAAGCCAGAAAAAAACTGCAGCCTGCAAATAACGTGGCTAAAGGAGCCCAGACTGCAGATTATGTATTATTCATTGCTATCATCATTGTAAGCCTCCAGCCAATGTAGCTTTTTCAGTGAGGGCTGCAGGAAAGGTGGGGCCACTATGTAAATCAGAAATATCTTGCAAATGACTCTTATATATTAGCTGCATGTCTATGAAAAGAAATGAATTGCATGGTAGCCAAAGCTCTACACGAGCAATCATCTTTGTCTTGCAAAGTGGCCATTTGTATTTTATGTCAGCCTGTTATTATCCTGAATCAGTTCTTGAGCAAAGATCAAAGCTAGTCTGGGTAAAGCAGTCCTCACTCATTACACGCTGATAGTTTTCCTAAGTAGGAGTCCTTTCCAGGAGCTGGAGTCAAAGCAATGGGCACTGTTCTGTGCATGGGTTCTGAAAAAAAGCTGGGTCACACTGAGCCAGAATTTCAGCAAAGATGCTGAGGGCGGCTGCCTGCCTCCACATCCAGAGCGACTGGATGCTCAAAATTGCTGTGCATCTGTGAAAATACAAGGGCAGCAATGTGATGGTAATTTTACAGAAAGCTCTAAACTTATCATTTAGCTACAAGGGGAAACATCCCTTACTTCAAGAATAATAGGAAATAGATACATTTTTATTTAGTGTCCAAATCGCCAGTGATCTTACCATGCTAATGTACAGGGCAAGGCAAACTCTCAGGCAGTTAACTTCCCTTGTATGACTATAACAAAGAGTTGATCAAAACAATTTCATTTTTACCCCAGTTTCAGCAGTTCCTTTGCCCAAACAGTAGGATTGTTTGCTGCACTCAAAGTAGCAGCAGTGCTGTGTACCCAGACTCAAAATACTCCTTTCATCCACAATTACTTTAAGAATGCCAGGAAAGAATAAACTCGCAATCCTGCAAGCATTACTGAAAATATTTGCCTCACCTGATGGTACTATTTCATGCCCCTCAGCAAATTCAGCCTAAATATACAAATACAGTGGATCCTACTGATCCCTGTTTGTATATGTGCAGAGCCATTCAACAGAAGAACTCATTTCCCAGATTACACTTTCATACAATTTATCAATAAATTTTGCACCATCAGTTCTGAATTACAGTAACTCCATTAGATCTGGGGATCACCAAAGTCAGGGTGTATCTCACTCATGAAAGTCATGATAATGATCTGCTCCTTGCAACTGTGAACTTCAGCTCCAGAAAAAGATATTTTCACTGACCCACTTTCCAAGAATCCAAACTGAGGTACTCTGAGGTCCATTCATACGGCTTATCCACATATACCCTCTCTGCTTTGCCTTTTTTAGCTCCAGAGATTTACACAAGCTGGAAAAATTTCTCCTGAAAGGGTATTGTGCAACCTGAAGCAACAACACATTGCTCCCTTTTGCTGTTCTGGTTCTGCTGTTTCCCTGCTTTCGCACTCACTCCTTTAAATTGTTGACACATCTCATAAGTGTGTCCGTTATGACCAACATATTTGATCAGTATGTTTCAAACCTGAGCACTGCACTCACCCATTTAATGAGCAATATTTTAGACATTTTCCAAACTTCCTGTCACCAGCATTAGCTAACACACGAGCGATCCAGACAGACTCTTTTGTTCTGAGCAGCTGTGCTGTAAAACAGGCTGAGTATCTCTGCGGCCACAAACTGCTCTCCAAGGTCTCCCCATCCCCAGTCTGCCATATGTTGCCCCTATAGTTTGTACAAACTCTTTCATTTCCTCTCTATCCTGTTGCATTTCATCAGGTTAAACTAAAAGCACACACCGGCATCCAAAGGCCCGGCTGTTTGTAGCGTTCTGTGTGTTCTGCTCTGTTTTGCAGAGGGCACATGGTCTTTCAGTGAAGTTCCTTACACGGTCTCTCACTAAGCTCTCTGATTTTTAGGTTTCTCAGCCTTGCAGCTCTTCTACTTTCGAGGAACACCTTTGTGAGCATTGGAGCCCGCTCCATTATAGAACTGTGAGCACCGGAGGTGTCACATTCAAAGCAGTCCATAGAAAAGACAGTGCTAGGTGGTTGTGCTGTAGTGGGGCTATCTCAGGTCAAAATTGAGAAGTCAAAGAGATTTAGACAGGGCCACTCATTGGCCAAAGCACTGGGAACAAGGCTTAGCTCACTGTTATTCTGCTGACCTACTGCACAGCCTGGAGTTCATCATTACTTCCTATCTACTTCCCACTATGGATTGTTCCCAATACTGGGGACAATTAATCAAATGAACATTGGTGCCACTAAAGATAAAAAGCAAATACAAAATGAAGAGTTGATGAAAATGAAATGCTGGTTAAAATACAACCCTTTGATCTCTGGCTGGGACTCCAAGTTTCAAGAATCCACAGCCCAGTCTAAAACCCCAACATGATGAACAGCCAAAACTGGCACTGAATGTGGCTCTACAGTGAATTCAGTGAAGGAGACCTCTTCCACATTCCCATGTGGGGACCACGTGTCAGAGGCATGCATCACGGACAGGCCCACAATGTGGGCTCCTGGCAGGGACGGAGCCATTAAATGGCCTCCCTCTGCACCCAACAACTATCGTCTCTGCCTCTCTGTCAAGCACCAACAAGGCTGTGTTCCCTCTGCAGTGCTGTCCCCCCTGTCCAGCAGCCTGCTACACAAAGTGTGTAGCAACAAGATCAGTTACAGATGTGCACAGAAAACAGCGTCCTGGTGTGGAGTGGAAAGTTACTTCAGATGATCCCGGCAGCAGTAAAGCAGCTATCTCATACCACACTATCAGGCTGCCAGACAAACACAGAAATCTAGCTCATCCATAATGTCGCGGTTTGACCCCAGCTGGCAACTAAGCACCACCCAGCTGCTCACTCGCTCCCGTCACAGTGGGGTGGGGGGGAAGATAATCAGAAGGGTAAAAGTGGGAAAACTCGTGGGCTGAGATAAAGACAGTTTAATAGGTAAAGCAAAAGCCACACACGCCAGCAAAGCAAACCAAGGAATCCATTCCCTCCTTCCCATGGGCAGGCAGGTGCTCAGCCATCCCCAGGAAAGCAGGGCTCCGTCACACAGAATGGTGACTTGGGAAGGCAAATGCCATCGCTCCGAACGTCCCCCCTTCCTCCTCCTTCCCCCAGCTTTACACGCCGAGCATGATGCCATATGGTGTGGGACAGCCC
Organism: Nipponia nippon; assembly: GCF_047370975.1. Classification (NCBI taxonomy): domain Eukaryota; kingdom Metazoa; phylum Chordata; class Aves; order Pelecaniformes; family Threskiornithidae; genus Nipponia; species Nipponia nippon. The sequence continues at coordinate 11,620,680 of NW_028262332.1, read as the reverse complement.
TGGGGGCAGCTGGGGGCAGCTGTTCCAAACATGTCCCCTCCAAACCTCTTGTGCACCCCCAGCCTTCTCGTTGGCAGGCCAGTATGAGAAGCTGAAAAGTCCTTGACTGCTTAGCAACAACTAAAACATCAGTGTGTTATCAACATCATTCTCATCCTAAATCCAAAACACAGCACTATACCAGCTACTAGAAAGAAAATTAACTCTATGCCAGCTGAAACCAGGACACATAACTACTGAGATAAAGGCTTGTGTCAACAGCAGATTTTGAGAAAAGCAGAGAGAACTATAGCTAGGAAGCAGCCACTTGGAAAGGCAGAGGCTGTGCTGTACAGAGACATCGTGTGCCTCACAAGGGGAGAGTTTGTGTCCCCAATGCTTTGCTGGAGGAGCCTGTGGGGCCTCGCTAACGTGACAAGCAGCAACGGTGAGTGTAAAGAAACATTGACAATCTTTTGAGCTCTGAATACCAAGAGGAGCCTCTTCAGCTCTTCTCAATTTCAACTTTGGAGGCCAATGAGACATGAATATGTGTCAAGCTTAGTGTCAGAAGGATGCTAATGTGGATGTATAACCCAGTCTGACAGGCAGCCCCACTATCTGCAGATTTTCTCAACTCTGAACAGGCTTTTGCCATGCAGAAATCCTGCACCAACAGCCACTGTGGTAAGCTCACTGCAGAGGCACAGCGCATTTGATTGGCAGCACCGCACTTTCTGCGCCTGCATTGTGCAGCACATGCACACACATTTCTGTCTGGATGGGGCTGTATGAGAGCCCTGCCCCTGGCCATGGCCCAGCTGGCTGCACTCTGCACTAGCTGGAATTCAGGAAACACTGTCCCGGCTCCAGGAGACACTGCTACACTGAAGTCAGCGGAGCTCAATCGCAATGCCGCTTCTCCTGCGATCACGGGGACTCGCACCCCCTCCCACTGGGGGACAGCACATTTTCCATTGCTCTGAACAATCTCACCAAGCTGCAAGCATCAGCAGCACTAAATTCTGCTCTCCTTTGGGAAGGAGCCAAGGCTGCGAATGTAAAGCACAGGATGTGATTTCCTGCCCCTCCTGGAAAAGGAAGCTACAGTCCAAAAGGTAGAGAAAGAACTATTAATCCTAGAACAACCATTTTAATGTTGATGATCACATGATGCAGCTGCAGAAATACCAATTCAATTCAAACAGAACTTGTAATGTGCTAAACACACGGGACTCATGATACAGAAAAGGAGATACCAGATCCGGGTGCTAAGAAGAGGAATTACTATTCACAGGCCCCTGAGGAAAGATGCCTCTAGGACCACTGCTTCTTTAATCAAGAAAATACTGGAAAACCATAAAAAACTAATGGTAGATTCTCTACAGAATCGCCTACAGTTCTAATTTATACTGTATATATGAGCCGATTAGCAGCAAGGTGCTGGACTTCTTGGGAAAGGAACAGCTTATGGAGTGAAAAAGAAAATGAATGTACAACCCCAGCAGGTTTACTTTTGCACAGGCTTTAAAAAGAAATTGAGAAATAAGCAGTGGTATTGAGTTAGTGCAGAGATGGGCTGTACAATTCCAGTAGCTATTGCCTGCTTAAGCACAATGAAATAGGATGAATAGAAGCCCTAATGTGACTGACTCACCCTCATTACCCAACAGCCTAAAAGGGGGGGGGGGGGGGGGGGGGGGGGGGAGTGGCTTCTGAGGAGATGAGAAAATATATTTTTAGATGTCTTAAGGTGTGAGTCTGTACGGATTATGCAGCCCAAGCTGCAAGTGCCCATTATTTTCAATGGATTGCATCTGTATGATTGTAAGAACTCTCCCATGTGCAGAGCTCAACAACTACTTTTGTTTTCAGAGTGTCTACAACCATTTGCAGAAGACTGACAGACATGCACGCGCAGACACACACACACACTGTGCTGTCATGGGGACTTCCCTTCTGTTCTTTCTCACTACAGTTTTCCTCAGCCTAAAATAAAAGCATGTTATGCTGTGCCCTTTGTGCAAGAAAACATAACACAAGAGTGTTTATTTGCCTATGAACACTATAATCTTCATAGATCGATATTAAAACCCTTCACACTTATTTTCACTGCCTAGTTCAATTGAACTTAGAAATTCCAGTGTATCTTGAGAGAGTGCTGAACAGCTGCAAACTAGCCAAGGGATCACATTCCCACAGATGGTATTAGAGTCCAAAGCCCTTCATGTTTGACTGTGGGATATGTACAGGTCAAATGAGAAGTTACACTGTCTGGGAACAAAGTTTCACAAGCCTTGCAGACAGTGTTATTTGTTTTTACAGTTCTTTGATTTAATACCATGCACTTGCAAACCGCTATTTTACAGGGTTTTTTTCTGTAGAGGTAATTCAAGGCCAATTAGTTTTCACTGGAGGCCATCTTCTATGTAAATTCTGATATGTCCAAACTTTGTAGCTTCTCCACTGACTGATTGATTAAACATAAGGTTTGAAGTAGTGTTTTCAGCACTAATCTGACAGGTGTCCAGAGAAATGCGCTAGGCTACACAGTGGTCGAAGGAGAGGATTAGGAGCTGGGACCCTTAAACTCCAGATCTGCACAGTATTGTTAGTTATGCTTTGCCAAATTTCCTACCCTGATTTACAATCTGTCAGAGACATGCAGTGAATTTACTGGATGGGGAAGGAGGAGGATGGATACGATTGTTGGGCTCTTGCAGGCATTATCTGCCATGGGCTGTGCTCAGCGTCAGGCAGCGAAGGTAAGCCTGTCAGCCCTGCCACCACCACCCCCTGCAGCAGCCTCTGGCTCGCAGCTCAGCACTGGTGTGAGTGGCCAGTCCAAGGACGGTCAGTCGTGACACAGTTGGCTCATGAAAAGCAAATGGATGATGACCAACACAGCAACTTGCTCTTGCTTGTGGTTAGTAACACCGGAAAGGATGCTATTGAGTCCAGAAAGACCAAAAAGCGTAAGACCACAGCATCTGTCTGACCAGAAACTGCTTTCATGTACTTACTGCTATGCTCAGTAATGATCCAGAATTCCAGAGTTTTGGAACATGCATTTCGGAGTCAGTGACCTGCCAAATGCTGCAGTCAGAAGGACAAAACTTAGAAAGGGCAGATCTTTTCATGATGGCTATTTCAGAAAGCAGGTGAGCAAGAAGACCCCAGGTACCCAGACTTTGGGCAGTGCAGGCACAATTGTATGTTCGGAAGCAGCAGCAGCTTGTTCCCAAGCTCTGCCTGAAGAGATGAACTCTGGAGTCATCTTTCATTATTTTTAACCAAAGCTCAAGAGCTGCTTGGCAGACACAAGCTCTGGATTGCTAGGCAAGCACAAGGTTTTATTGTCTCCGTGTGACTGAGAGGCTAGCCTGACTCCCATAGGATCTTTGTTTCCTGACCTCATGTATTCAGCAAACACTGTAAAGGGCACAATGGTCAATGTGGCAGCCTATTTGCAACAGCCAGGGCAATAGGCAATTATGCTTTGGAGAGAAAATGATTGTATGCATGTATATATGAGAGTAAGAGAGAAACAGAGAAAGAAGCAGGAGAAGAACTGGTGGGAGCACCAGGCAATTTCTCAAATGCCCTGCCTTCCTCAGACAGAGCAGCGGGCCACCCCCCTCCTCAAACTGCCCAAAGTGGTTGTGACCTCCAATGAAAGTGTCACCTTCAAAACTGAAGGAAAGAGGTAAGCACAGATGCAGAATGAGACCTGCTGCTGATTAAGTTTTACAGCCTTCCTCAACACCTGCAATCCACGCATCTTATGTTGGTCTGTCCTGGACACCTACAGTCCAGAGCCCATCTGAGTGGATTCCCACTCAGGGCTGTCCCCAGGATGCAGAAAGACAAGAATTACCTAATCACAGCTGGACAGAATATGTCTGCACTGCAGCAGAATGGGCAATCTCAGAGCTTTCCGGTGGTATTCACAATGTCTTTCTTCATGTGAGCTTCCAGAGTTAATCACCAGTGTATGAATTTGGCTTCCTATCCCTTTCCCCAGCTGACAGGAATTGATGGCACCAACTGCCGTCACCATGAGAAATAAGTGATTCCTTCACTAGCATGGCAGACATATGCCAGCTAGGAAGAGAAGATCTGATCATCAGACTTGCTTGTTTTGGCTTTTCAATGCACAAAAGGCTGTTTTTCTCAGAATTAGGGTGACTGCGACAATCTGTTTTTAGACAGAGTTAGAACCACAAGATAAAAGAGGCAGAAATCTTCTCATCTGCATATTTATCATCAAAATGCAGCAACTGCATAATTTAAGCTTAGTGTTAAAAATATTGTATGTATATTTTAAGGTTTTCCTACTCAGGTGAAAAGGAGACATGCTTTCACTAAGGAGGTTAATTATTTCCTAATGGTGTGAAAACAACAGAAAAAAAAGGAATCAAAAGGAATTTTCTTACCCTCCCCCCTACCCTGAGGCGCAGCAAAGAGACATCTCTGTCCATATTCTTCACAGACACATACAATAAAATGACTCAGAACAATAGAGCGGAGGCATGTGCTGGTAACTGGGGTCCCACTGAGCCCCACGAGGGTCTGGACACTTGCACAAAGGTGCAAGTGACAGGAGATTTGTAGAGAGAGCGGGAGCATCCTCTCAGCTCATTAAACTGATCACCTGAGAAGGGAAGCACTCCCATACGCAGGGAATGGGCACAGGCGCTAACTGCCTGGTGGGCAGGAGAGAAGGTTCACCTATACCACGGCTGAGGGTGCCACCCAGCTGGGTGAGCACTGCACCCAGCCTTCTCCAGCATCGAGATGCCAGCAGCCGCCTCCTCTGCGGTCCTGAGCAGAGCACAGCTGGGCTCTGGCTGCCCTGTGGCATCCTCCCCACCCCACACACGCTCAGGGGGAGGAGAGAGGTGCTCTTCACTAGGCCAAGCTCTGTAGGGAAGAATGAACTAAACACAGGCTGCCTCTGTGGTACTCGATCGCAACAGCTCTGTCAGTGGTACCACGGAGGTTTCCTCATTGTTCCTCCCTATCTCTGCTATATATATGGAGCCTTTATACTCTGCAGAGCTGAAGTGACTAGCTAGCTGTACATGAGATTCAACTTCTTAGCAAGAGGACTTGCTCACCCAGAGGTGTCCTGGCTTACTGTTGTCTTTCCCACTGGGTGCTTCCTTAATAGAGATGGGTTTTATGTGACCTCTGCTGCTGTCCGTGCAGACATGTGATGTTCCAGACAGGACCTTGCTTTCACGCTAGGAAGCATCCTTTCCTCTCCAGCACTGCCCAGGAACCCCGCGGCATGATCAGTCACTGCTCAGAAATGTCTCTGCGAGCTTGGCACGCCCCGCGAGGGCTGCAGAGCAGGCTGGCCGGCTGGCCATGGCCAGCTGGTGCTCCCCCAGCTGACACAGCTTTCCCAGGCTCTCTGCTGGCTGCCTTTGCATCCTCACATGGCCAGATGATCCACTCTGCTTTTACAGCCTCATCCCTCAGATCCTAGTCCCTGTAACTACCTGATATGCACATGTGCTTCTGTTTAAAGAGACAAGTTAGAAGGGCAATGCATGACAACACACCGCAATCTGAAGACAGCCAATCAAACCAATAAATCCCCACTCGCTCCCCAACAGCTGTAGCCCAATTAAACTCAACAGTTCACAGGTGTTCATGTAATGACTTTAACACAAAAAAGTACCGCTCCCTTTAGGGGCCTTTAAAAAAATTTAGAGCTCTTTAAATTTTATATACCAACAACATCAAACCAAAGTAGGAAATAATAAAGAAGGAAGGGAGATAGAGCAAAGAAAATACACAGAGTGTAAGCATCAGCAACAGCCTAATTAAACAATAGCCAACAGGAAAAAGCACATTCTGCTCACCCAGCCACAGCCCTTCTTGAGTTCTGTGTGCTGGATGCCAAAGCAGTTTTCTGTACAGCCTTTTCGGCATCGTTGCACCAGCCACGCTTTCATTCATGAAGTCCCTCTGCCTCCCAGAACAAAGCTGTGAATGAACTCACCCTAGCAAAGCAAAGGCCTGCATCTATCATTTCTCTCCAACTCTTTGACTCCCTCCCTACCACGAGGTCGAGACTGGGCTGGTCTCCATGGCGTGCTGGGGAGGCAGAGCTGTACACCTCTGGAAGTGACTAATGACCCCACTATTTTCTGTGGCCTTGCAGCACATGTTAGTTGATCCAGGGAGCCCTGGTGAAGCCCATACCCTTGCTGTTCAGGTTGTCTGCACCATCTGTTTGCTATGTGCCAGCAGCAGGCTCTTGCTAGGTGCCTCCTGATTCTTGGGTTTTGTTACACCTTACTAGCAGTTCTGGCCACAACATCGTTAATTTCTTTTGTAGTTTTCCCATCGATTGCAGGTGTTCCCTCTCCTTCTAACTCACCTTCATCCCCCTCTTTCCCACAGACCTGCATACACGAGCCCCTAGCAATGTCAGGATCGCAGCTAGGAGCTGCCACATCTACTCATTGCAGGAGGGATGAGGAGACAGGAAGCACAATTATCATAAACCCAGAGGAGGAAGCATCAGGCTGGAGAAGAACAGATACTTTTGGGACCCTACAGGGCCCTGAAGAGGCAAAGAATTTGCAATACCTCAACCTTGGGGAAACTCAGTCCAAGGCTTCTATGTTGGTCTGATTGTGTGTTTGTAGCTCCTGACTTCCCCGTGGTGAGATACCAAAGCCAAAGTGGATCTGAAGCTTCTGCTTTGAAGCCATCCTGGCTTCAGCTTGTCTTTCTTATAAAGAAACGTGAAGTGTTCTTATAAAGAAACATTTTTGTCCAAAAGACTTTTTAAGAGGGGCAGTGAAAAGATGCTGCTCTGTTTTAAGTCAGAAGGTTCTGGGAGGGGAAATCAGTTTCTCTCCATCTTACTTAAAACAAGAGCCTGAGAAACTGAAATATTTTGAGGCTTCAAAAATCAAGTTACAATGCCAAAACAGTGCAAAAGGTGGCCTTTCCAGAGTCCCTAAAAAGGGAAAAGACGATCTTGCCAGGCCTGTGAAGCCAGGAATTTGCACAGGAGCAAACTGGGCAGCTCTGGATCCTGAAGTCCATTTTTTCATTAGCAGTAAAAGCACAGCACAGACAGCAGCGGTAAAATCCCTGGCCCCAGCCTGCCTTTCCCGGAGTACAAAATCTTAAATCACTTTCTAGAAGCAAAAAGATGCGGGGTCCCGGACTTCATCCATCCTCTGTCCTCTTTGCTTAGAGGGACTGCAAAATGTAATCTCCCTACAAAAGGCAGATTTGTAGAGCAGTATGGAGGTCTTCGCAGCTACATATCTTATTCATGCACCTATAGCACCTAGCACACTGGGCCCCAACCTGGGAGATTCCTTTAGGAATTACAGTAATATAAATAGTAAATAAATATGAATAATTATCTGAGGATGATAACCAGATAATTTAGATATGAAAAGGCCCCAGGATGCAAGTGCTAATCTCCCAAGATACTTAGCCATCTTTTCAAGATGCATGAAGACATATAAGTAGGCTAATTACAAAGGAAACTGTCTCTCGTATATAAATCTCATCTAAATTCAGAAGTGGTGCAAAAACAAATTGAGAACATACCCAGGAAAAGTTCAATAATGTTGCTGGGAAAGGTTAATTTTTCGAGATTTTTTTAAGATAACTCAGAAGATCCTTAAATACAGAAATAGTTAAACCTTAAATAGCAACTGCAAGCGTCACACCAGAAAGGCACTCTGAAATGAATAGAACTATTGAACTGTGGAAGCATCATGGCAAAAACCACAACAATTTAATTTTCTTAGTTTAGTTTCAATTTATAATTCACACAAGTAGCTTAAACACGTCGATTTGAGATCAAAACAGAACTGCAGGTTACATAGCATCTGTTCTATAGGAGGGTGCTGTGTGCACTGAGATAATTTTAGATGAATGTGTTATAAACAAGATCTGTGGAACATTGCAGAGTAGCAAGTTTTGAGAGAGAAAAACATACAGTTTAAATGCATAAATTGTTTAGAATGTTTAGCATGTGGTTGTAAAGCAATCAACCAAGTAATCTGTTTTCCAGAGTAGGACAGCTCACACAGATGAAACAGTGGCTTCCTCTGTATTTAATGTAAGACTCGTTCAACATTCAGAGAAACATCTTACTCTGTGCAAACTTGGTGATCATAAAACCACAGCTTTTAGCCGCTGCTTTTGTTCTTTTCCAATACCTCCCCAAGCTGCTGCTGCAGTATCAGGCCTGCATGCACAACGTATTCTAGCTGGAAAAGGTCCACTGATGACCAGACTAGACCTCTCCTGGGACATACTGGTCAGTGTAGACCTACACTTTGGTATTGTTATTTTGGGATATGGTCACTTTTGCTGTGTATTTCTGAGGTTATAGTTGTGTAGAGAAACAAACACATTTTTATTCCTTCTTGGGGAGGACAGTTTTGGAGATACGCAGGAACCAAGCCTTTCCAGATTCATTTATCCATACATTCTAAAGACATCAGCTTGCCTGTTCTGCCTACAGCAAGGCAAACACTTATGGGTGCCATACCATCTCCTGAACTCACAGGACTGGTTTCTAACAGGTCTTCCTATTCTAGTCCTAGACTGAACATTCCTCCGGTACTCCAGTCATCCCTCAGCACACCTTATCAATCCCACAAGTCCTAGATAAACTCAGATAAGAATTACGAATTCGAATCTAGAAATGTAAATTAGATAAAAACTGCATATTTCTTTATCGTTCTTTTTTTCTGCTGTGTGAAAAAAACAGGTGTGTGTGTAACAGGAATTTCTGACATACTATGCATCAATTTATGGATACAGAAGTATTCTGCATTTCAACTCCTCCTTTAGTCAAATGTAAAAGCAAGTTCATGATAATGGTGTAATTCAGGTCAGAAAAAGGCATTTCATATGTGAACGCATATGAAGACACATTAAAATGTTTTTCCTTTTAGGAAAAAAAAAAAGAGATATTTAAAAAAAAAAATTGAAACAACCTACAAAATATAAGACAAAAACCAGTTCAGTTGGTTGATAATCCTATTCAGGCTGCAGTGGAACATTTCCCTGAAACATTTCCTCCTTTGCTGGGTTATTTATGGTTTTCTTTCTAGCCTGACTGCAGCAACCGACACCCTGCAAAGAATCAGAATAAGAAGGCAAAAGAGCTAGCATGAGCTCCCTCTGAGAAACTCTAACCTTCTGGCTCCAAAGCAGATGCACCTCTTATCAAGCCATCACCACAACTCACTACAGGAGCAACGTACCGTACCGTTGTAGTGCTCGTGACCAACTCCACAGCCACACTGCATTGCTGAACACAGAGCACCTGGGTACTCAAACTGCGGGGAGGAGCTTGCAGGGTGGGCTAGTTCTGCTCCACAGCAATGTTTAGGTGATCCGGAGATCTGCTGAGGTCTGCAGCACTGTACGAATTCTCACCTGAGGGAAACTTATGCTGAACTGCAACATTTTCCATCATCTAGAGCAAGGGCTAAGTATAACTTGCTGCCCTAGTAACAGCCCACTTCCACTACAGCACAGTAGTGCGGTACCTGCCAAGCCCTGCCTTCTTCTACATCAGCTTTTCCTGCCATCCCTGAGCCTGCTGAACTGATGTGAGACACAACCACATCAGGCACACTCCATTCAGTGAGTGAAGCTGGCTCTGCTTTGCTGCTACGAAGACCAGCAAGAGATTGCAGCAGCAATATTCTGCCCTACGGAGTGGAGACAAAGGGGTCTGGCTGTCTCTGTAGCATGGTCTCCCTCTCATCGTGACCTCTGAAAATTCTCTGCTGCAGCTACACAAGAGAGCAGAGTGCAAGGGAGCATCAGACGTGGGTACAGAGCCTGAGCAGCATTAGCAGGGACACATATTCCCATCTCAGCTGGGTCAAACTACTCAACAGTAGCACCTCTCAGTGGAAGCTGCAGCAGCCTTGCTTCAGCAGAGCCCTTCTGCAGAGACCAGGGGTGGAAGGGAGATAGGTCACTGGGTGTGATGGGAAAATACCCTCCTTGCAGTCAGCACTGGTCTCCTGCAGCACTCTGCAGAGGGAAAAATTACACCTATGCTCCGAACCAGCACAAAACTGCAAGTAGACTACCTGGTTGCCCAGGAGGACAAGGCTCTGGGTATGGAGTAGGGCAGGGCAGTGGCGTCTCTTGGCTAGACAGGCTCTCCACTCTCTCTGCTCACGTGTTTGCAGCTCCCCACTGGCTCAGAGACCAGGCTGTGGTGAGGGTAAGCTGCCCATCTGCTGTTTGCACCGGTTGCTCACAGGGCATGTTGTGACCTCCTCCCACCCTTCTCCAGACACCAGCCGCTTCCACACATGCATCTTGCATATTGAGCCAATGTGCTGTCACTCACAAAGTTTATATTTAAATAAGCCCTTCTGTTGAACTCAAATTAAATATAGCTCGGTTGAATCTGATACCATGAGAGAACCAAGGCTGGAGGCAAGAGAGAGAATGAGGAGGAGATCACAACTGAATAAATACATTTAAAGCTGCGAAGTTAACACCAGACTGCACATCTGACTCTGGTACACACTGGGTTTGTTTCTTTTCAGCTCAGCTATAGTATTAGTTGCAGTGAGGTCATCCTTGCATGTCCTCCTGCTTTATGTCTCTTGCTAGACAGACACACACAAATCTTCAAATTTTACAGACAGAATGAAAATTCAGACAAACATTTGTCTCCCTGACCTGTCAGAACTTACAGCAGCGCCTGACTGACAGAGGCACGAGAGGGCAAGTCAGAACCTCTGGAAAGGCAGGTAGCTCAAGACTGATTTTGGACTCTACTGACAACAATAACAATCGGCTCTTAGCTAATGTCACAGTGCAACAACAAAGCCTGCGGCAGCTCGTGCTGCAATTCAGGCCAAGGACTCATTCTGCGCTCTCTCCTGATGTGGGTTGCCCTGCCAGCCATTTTTCAAGCAGTGCTTAAAATCTGGTTGGGGAGAGTGGCCTGGGCAGCTGGATCTTAGCAAGGACCAGAGCTGAATGTGTGCATATTAGTAAAGATGTAATTAAGGAGCCCAGGCATAAAAAGCCAGACCAGAAAGTGTGACCGTTGCAGTAAGGGAGGAAAGTTGTACCATTGTGGTAAGAGAGTTCACAAGAAATAATACAATAAAGTTAAAAACCAGATCCTCAGTCCTGTGGGACTCAGGTGTTCAAATCTACTGAGCTGTGTGCTTAGTACCCTAAAACTTTTCATTAGGCTTCAGGATGAACAACTTCTAGCAGCAGAACAGATTTCATCCAGGTCAGTCAGCCACGAAAGGTCTCATCAGTCATCACATGATAACCTTCCTTGAACCATCCACATAGATTTAAGAAACCAGTCCCATTAGTTGCATTGTAAGGAACCAAGCCAAGATGTTCCTATTTCTGTCCCAGTATTCTAAAAGCTAATCCCAAAAGCTAGTCCAGATCTGCTTTGCTCTGGCTGGCTGACTTCCTTTATGGCTATTTGTTGTCTTTGACAGCTATGAAATCCACTATGTTTAGCTGCAAACTGGGCCAGGGCAAGGAGAAGCAGAGGAAGAGAGGGAAAAGCATGCTGAGCGAACTTGTTGGGCTTGAAAGAGTTAAAGGTGCTGTGTCCCCCAGTGCCTATAGACTGGCTCTAGTACCAATTAAACAGTGTGCGTTGAAACATATGGTAGGCAAGCCCTGCTTTGTCCTGCTGCAATCTCTTCAATTATTTTTTGTGTTGTGTATTTTACAAAGGATAAATCAGGGAACATTTCAAGAAATGTTTTCTCATTCTAAAACTTATCAAAATATTGCTGACACTGATCCATGGTTGGGAATGTCATTCCTGAATAAACATGATGTCATTCTCATTCCATTCATACTTCTCCTGGACAGCTGCTGTCAGCCTCAGTGAAGAAAAATGCCACCTCACCGGTGACAGCTGCCACTTGAGGTACTTTGTATATCAGCCTCCATAAGAGAAAAAAAAAAAAAAGAGCCAGTCATGCAGATGCTATTTAAAGTATGTTGCATCTTGATGAGAAATGCAAAAGTTAATATGGGGCAGGTTGTGCTGTGTCAAAAGTCTGGACAGTGAAGAATAAGGAACTTTTCTGGTCTCACCTTCCTAAGAAGCAAGGCTCAGATGAAGCCCTCACTCCTGCACTGTATTTGCTTTAAAACAAAAGAAGTGCTAGCTAAGATGTGCTTTGGTTGCGTTACTTGTCTTTATTTTAATCTAGACCTGGAAAGTCTTCTGGAGTTTACCACTACAGGGGGACAAAGAAGTGCATGAGCAGACCCAGTACAGATGCTCACCGTGACTTTATGCCTTCTGTGTCCGAGAAAATACCCTAGAGGTGACACTTCCACTTTGGTGTCATCTGCAAACTTGCTGAGAGTGCAGCCCAATAAGAACTTGTAACTTGGCAAAGCAGGTAACCGTCAGGGAGCAGACCTGGCCCTCCTCACCCAGCCACGTTAGAAGAGACGGTTTGTGTCAAGGGCTTCAGTCAGATTCCAAAGGGAAAGCACCAGCACGACAGCGGAGCTGCAGTCCAGTCTACAAAGGACAGGCACGTGCAGTACTTTGCAGCCACACTTGGAAGGCTCCAGGAGAGTTTGGAAGGACACGGGTAAATGACAGATCAGACCAGAACAAAGAATATTTTTACTTCCAGTGACAGTTTTTATTAAGTTCCTAGGCCACAAAGAAACTCAAAACCTAAACTTTTAGTTTCCTCCACCACCAGTAGGGAGGAAAATGAAAAATTTAAATACCATAAATCCCTGATATTCATTGGTGGAAATTGTTTTGAGGCAGTTCTAATTGCAACCCTTGCACTGACTCATCTTGCCTCATTCTGTGAGTGCATCACATGCACTTCTGATCCATGGGCAGCATCCTGCCAGGAATATAAATTTGCCTCTTTTCATATAAATCACATCTCAACAAAACTAATAAAACAATCAACAAGTAGGTCCCCTTGTTTTGGAGCCTCACATATTAACCATGACAGAAATGCAGATATTTCCCAGTCATATGTCAAAAGGAATTCACCTCAGCCCTTACATGACTGCTTCCCTCGCTGTGAATTCTGCAGGTGCTCCTGGTGAGACCTTTCCCATTGCAGTCATTTTTTGTATCAGGGTGCCCCAGACCACTCCCCATTGCAGCAGATGATGCAGAAAACCCACAGCTGACAAGTGTTCTGGGTCCCAAAGAACATGCAAAGTATCCTCATCTGCACCCCCTCATGCAAGGAAAGAGAAAGCACACCTCGTGGAGGAGAACTGTCTACAATTTCTGATAGCATGTGGAGCCAACTGATCAATTTTATTTAGAAAATATGTGCTATTTGCCAGCTCAGACAGGAGGTGATAAGAAGGGAAATAGCAAGCACCGTCACTGGGAACATAGTTGGGTAACTTTCAGCTTACCTGCCATGCAGGGATAGTACAACACGCAGATTTATAACAAATCATTGCTTTTTCTAGTACCCCAATTACATTTGCAATTTGTTGGCACCCAGATCTCCTGCGATTGCTCTAGGAATTGTTCTGGGCTCGTGTAGCTCTCCAGTTGCTTTCCAAGCATGGAGACAGACAATCTTTGCCCCAAAGAACAGCCCAGACTGAATCTGTTTTCTGTTCCTTCTGGCCTCCAACTTGCACTGCTGCTTCAGTGTCAAAGGGGCAGATGTATAATCTGGGAAGCTTTCCAGATGCATCTTGAGCAAAGCAAAGCATTGTGAATCATTGGGACTAAGCAGGATCTTTCAATCTGTCACAGTGCCACTGGCAGCACTCAATATGTACTCACAGTACACCCAGGATGGCAAGCACCTCATGGAGGGGACACTAGTATTCACCAGAGCCAGATTCTCAAAGAACAAATAAATAAGTTATCTTCCCTTGCACGCTGTCGTAGTTCATCATGCAGACTGTGCCCCTGCAGCACTGCTCTACCCCCAGTAGAATGGCAACAAGTCCGTGCTAGGCATGAGCTCCTTTGTAGCCATAAATGTTGCATTGATAGGTTTCTTGCTAGTAGTGGGCCATCACTTTAACTTTTATTACTTCTCTTATCCCATAAATGCTCTCAGGTGCTCTTCCAAGGAGTCTGTGCAGATTGCCAAACAGAGAAGAATGACAATGACATGGCCTCTGGCTCTCCCCTGAAACAGCAGCTTTTCTGTCATCCCCTGGAAGTGCTCCAATTTCTTTACAGTTCTGGAAACGTGGCTCAAGCAAGGTTGCCAACACGTTTCTCCGTGTCAGACATTACTCTGATTCTGGAGCCTGCAAGGAGCCTGTCAGCTATCATTCTGCCAGGAATACCCCAGCCCTGGCTCCTCTGCTTTCAAATTCAGTCTGTGTTGGGTTGAGTAAGAGGCGCTGTCAGGTATCTGGAAAAACAATAGCAGCTCTTGCTTTAATTTGCATGCCCGGTATTGAAATCCTTTGTTACTAACTCAAGGGGGCAGTGAATAAAAACTAAGTGAAATATAATGATGCAATTCACATAAATGCGTGAAGAGAGCATCTCTGCGCCTAACCTCATGCTTGCCAATGTTCTGGTGCACATTTGTTGTGTCAAAGCATCAGAAAATAAGTGGATATCCAGCATGCTGGAGTCCCCTGATCAAAATGATGTTTATCAAGTCTCCTCACAGGCTGTCCAGTTCTCCTGATTTCAGGGGAGTGGCAAGTTACCAGTTCTTTCTTTAACCTGCTCTCCTCCAACACCTAAGCACCCCCTGACCCTCTGCTGGGACTGCCTTCCAGGTGCGTCCCATACCAGGTCGCACTGGCATTTGAAAGAGAGAAAGAAAACGTCCATGCAGATTTTTTATGTATGTTGTCTTTGCCTGGCCATTTTGACACAGAGATCCTCTGCTTCTTCACCATTTCTACCTGCTAGCCTGTGTGTGCTGCCTTATTCCCTTCTCAGGTTTCCCTTGTGGCCTGCAGGGCAGGCAAGCACCCACACATTTCGGGAAGCTGAAGCACCGAGCACCCTCCAGCACTATCGGCCCCTCACGGTGTGAGGCAGGAGGAGAGTAAGGGAGCTCTGGCACCTCAACGTTAAAGAAGAAAGCTAAAGCGCAGAGCGGTCACCTATGTTAATTTTTAAGGCACTCTTTATACAAGATTTTCACAAAACTTTTGTTTAAGTCAGCACTAGCAGAAGTAAAGCTAAACACTTCTCCACCATGAAAGCCCTCCCGTGTCTCACAGCCGTGCTCCCCACTGCTGTTTGTCTCACTGGCAGCCACAGACCTCCACAGTGCTCGGATGTGACACATGCTAAAGCCCCAGCCTCACTTTTCGTGAAGGACTGTGCCCCTGCCATCCCGTTTTTCAGGGAACCATGCACTGTGGACGCGGCTCCTCCCCTCACTTTGCGTCTCCCCACCGAAAGCCCCCAGCAGCACCCAGGCCTCCATGGCCTCAGCCTGCAGGCTGAGGGACGCAGCCTGAGGGTGGCCGCCTGCCGATGCAGGCACCACACATCGTTTATAACAGAGGGGACACAACAGAGGGAACCAGGCCCCACGCTTAGTGTCGTGCATGGCACCATTCAACTGCTGGGATCCTGCTGCAAACACCTCCTGAGGGGGAGGACTGGTGGCTCCACATGCTCCAAGCCCCGAACGCCCCGGACCTCCGGACTGTCCCCTCACCAGCCTTACCTGGTGCCGTCTTCTGGGGGATGTTTCCTCACATGGCGCCCACGGGAGACAGCCTGCTCCGCAGAGTCCTCCGTCGGCACCATCTGCCCTTCCCTTCACAGAGAATGGGCATTCACGTCAGGGGACACCAACAGCGAAAGGCCAGTTCCTCAGAGAGGTTCCCGCCATCCCCAGCAGTGGGTCTCTGGCTGGATGAGGGGTCACTGTGCTCAAGTAAATTCTGGGATTTCCTCCACTCTTGAGGATAAAACACTCCCTTCACAGAGGCCATCATCTCACTGAAAGTGCCTTGCACCTGAGGAGTGCCCTGGCTTCCTCCCAGCAGCCGCTGAGGTACCGAAACACCACAGTTCTGTGAATCATTGTTTCCCGGAACATGGCCACCTCAGAAAAACCCAGCATTTGCTGCAAAAATGGCTCCTTTATATAGGAGATACAAAGACACCTGCCTGCTCCAGCATGCTGCGGCCAGGTCTGTGGCGGGAGGGTGGCTGCCGACCGAGGCTGCCACTTCTCAGAGCAGGCACCCGCCCACGCAGCTCCGGAACCTTCCGGCGCCTTCCCTCAGGGAGAGGGGCCGCAGCGGGGGCCTTGCCGGGCTGTGCCGGGGCGAGGCGGCAGCGGCGGTGGAGGAGCCCCCGCCCTCACGAGGCCTGGCGGGGCTTTCTGAAGAAAGGGGCATTGCCAGCCACAGAGCACGGCCGCCCGATTTTAATGGAGTATGAAAGTTTGCAGGGATGCTGTGGGAGGCAGAGGAGGGGACAGGAGCTCCCGCCAAAAGTGAGCGAACGTTAGCACAGTGCTGTGCGGCAGCACGAACCTCCCTGAGGGATGCCCAAAACGGCCATCCCAGCACGCCGGCACTAAGTCCCGAGGAAGGGACAGGGTTTCCTCCATCAATCAAGCAAGACAGAGCTTGCAAACCTCAACAAAGAAAAGCTCTAGAAAGGAGTTAATTAAAGAGTTCCAGTTCCCTCCGATGCAGACCCTGGTCCTTTGTGAGCACAAAACTAAGCCTGAGCATTCCCACTGCTAATTATGAATAAGTTGAGGAGCTCTTTGATATTACTGCTGTGGTTCATGCTCTTGCCACATAGTGCAGACAACACCCACATAAAACCACCGGTGTGTCGGCTGCAGCCTCTCCCCTCCCTTGTTTTGTTCATTTACATTGCTTGCAAGCTTTAGTGGCAGTTTGTGTATCTCTGCAACTAAAGCTGTAACCACTTTCTCCAGGAAATTCTCAGAATTGCACCATGTGAACCTAGCCCTGTAATGGCGACAGGGAAATATCAAAGATTTTTTTTCTGTAAAAGGTTCCTGTATTTTTCTCCTAAACAAGCGAGTCCCCAGGTGGAAATACAGAGCATCGAAATACGTGTAAAGCCAGGTTGCAGCATGTGTTCCCTCTTTCGCCAAGGTTCGTCAGAGACTCTCACAGCTCCTGGCTGTTTCAGCGCAGAATTGAGCTCTGTGAGTAGATAGGTGGTGATGTGTGCCGACAAGGAACGTGGCTGCAAAGCTGAGAAACACAGATTGTACTTCCAGAGCCTGCCTCTGCTCGAGGGCTTGCTGAGTCAGGTGCCAAGTGCTGAACTACGTGGTCACCTGCTAGCTCAGCTATTGCAAAAATGGCGGGAAGGTGACAGCAGTTCACACTCTAATGCTTCCCCTCACCGCTCAGTGCCAGGTCATCCAGCATTGTTTGCTAATGCCAAGTCCATCTGGGACATTGAATTAGGACGCGGTGCCAGTGGCCTGAGCTGGCAGCACAGCTTTCTGCTGGAGGTGCAGCTCAGTACACGGTTACTATCATAAAAAAAAGAATTCTGGACTTTAGTTGGACTAAATGTTGCAAACACATGATAACCATCAACTTCTCCACAGACTGCATGGAAGAGCACGCAATAAAACAAAGCATGTCACAAATGTGAAAACCTGGAGCTGTTTTCTCACATACCATCAAACTCCAGAACTCCCTCTTTGCAAGCAGGCTACTTGCCAGTTTGTTACAATAAGAGATCTCCTTGCACCATTTGCTTAGCTTAAAAGCATGGCTACCAGCGTGTACTTGTGTTCGGCATTGATTTTCCCCCAAATCCCCCATGAGAACACTAAGAGCAGCTGTAAGATGCTCCCTCAACTCTGCTCTGGAGAGGTGATACTGTCTATCTGTCCAGTCCAATGGGCGACACTGGACTTGGCCTTCCAAGCTCAGCTAATCATGGCCAGCTGCCAGGAGACCCTAATAGGCACATCTCACTGGGGCATTAATGGGAAGCAGGGAGCGTTATCTGTGCAAGGGAATGACTGCTTCAAACAAGGACAAAATCAGAAAGCAGAAAATTAGAGCTTCAACCATAAAGTTCAAAGAACGTGGGGAAAAAGCATGAAAAATAATTTTGACACTTTGAAGTAGAACTCAATTGTTCCATTAAACTGTATTTTTAATAAAAAATAACAATAACAGCATTCCAAATATCTATTTTATAAGCTTTACTAATGTATATTTTTTTAATACATGTCAGAAATTCTTACTTGAGGCAAATGCAATATTTATAGAAAGCAAGAGACTTCAAAACAGCTCCAGAGACTTTAAGCTCTCGATTTATTCACAGATTTAGAATAACTCAGGAATACAAAATGACAAAATGTACATTTTTTATATTGTTTACTAATGTATTGTCTCTTGTCCCTGATCCGTCATTTTCCTGACTGGAGAAAACACATTCAGATTCTTCACTCCCTTTAATGCTACACACTTCTGGAGGGAAATATTCCCATTTGGTGAAAATCTATCACAATTCTGTCTTGCAGAATATCACTCCCAGAGAATTATGTGAAGATCATTAATAAATACATTTTTGCAATGACAGTCATTTCTTCTTTGGTCATGATTTGTATCTATTATTCGCCTCAGCCTCTCCAGTTCCCAGAGAAACTGCTGGTGAGAGCGAAGAAGAGGCGGTGCAGCTTCAGATCAAAATCAGAGTGGAGGTTTGCCAGTGGCTATGAAGGCCAACGAGATGTTGGACATTAGTCAACCCCTAGTTAGACATGTCACTGGGTGTGGAAAGATGCCCTCGCTCTCTGTGCAAGACCACCTCCACGATGTGTTGGCTGTGTGTGGGAGTGAGGAGCAGGCTTTCTGGAGGACGGCGCCGGGAGCCGAGAGGGCCATGTCTCTCCTCCCAGCTCAGACGCTGCCCTGCTGCGTGGCCTCGTGCGGCCACGTCTCCTGGCCTCGTGCGGACAGTGCGGACCACGCTGCACCTGAGGCTCATCCTCCGTGGAAGAAAGGGCCCTTCCTCTGCCAGAGCCTGCTCACAGCCCCTGGGCCCCTGCCAGTCAGATGTTGTGGTCAGAGATGCCGTAAGTAGCCAACAAACAGAGAATGGGTAAGAAGACAGGAAAGCAGTCAAAATATTCTTTCTGTTAGCATTGTAAATCTTTACTTTTCAAAAACAATGATTCTAGACCCACAAAAGCGCATTGCTTAAAAAATACCAAATATTGGCTCCTTTTATATATTGTCTGTGTGACATTCTTCAATCTGGGGGCATGTCTGAAATTGCAGAATTTCCGCTGTTTCCCTCTGCCTCTGCAATCGGCAGGCGAGCAGGTGAGTGTGTTTCACTTTTGCTGGCAGCGTTGTACCTCGGCGGTTTCACTTTCTGTTCTCACACGTTTTTTCATTATAGTACAGTGCACCTATATTTTTACAGCCATACCCAAACACTGCTATAACTGACCACTGAGAAATTTTGGAGCAGCCAGTCTGTAACACCCCACTTATGGCACAGGCGCAACATCGCTCCCAAAAGGACGAAGGGGGAACAGTCGAAAGCCTAAGCGAACAAGAAAGCCTTGCAGCATGAGCTGAAGTCGGCTGTCCTGGGCTCTGGTGGAACAAAGCTATGACACTCGATTGCAAACATCTCCACGCAACAGTGAAATTTCCAAACCGATACCATGTTTTGCTAAGAAACCATAAACACTTTGGTACTTGCTTCTCCTTTTTATTTCAGCGCCACATAAGTTTCAGAGTGAAAATTGCCTGATGTTCTTCTAAAAAGTAATCTAGCCTCAGATTTTGGGGTGTAAATTTATTCCACATACTTCACTATGTACCTAGCAGAGGACACTGGGACACAAAGGAATTTGTGACACACACACACAAATAACTCTATGTGCAGCATGACAGAGATCTGGGCAGACACAGGGTTATTTTTCTTTTCCAAGAAAATCCTGGATCAGAATTAGTCAAAAAGACATGTTACCCTGGCAAAAGATAAGTCCAGAGCTCTCCCAAGTGTACTGCTGATGAATCAACAGCTAAAGCACTCAGCCAGCTCAGTGTTGTGCTAGATATACAGCAATAAATGATGCACTTTTGCTATACAAATTGCAGCAGCAAAGATATGCCGTGAAATGCGTAACTGTTGAAAGATGATTAGCATGCCCATTCACTGTACGACTACAGAGTGTTTCTTTTCTCATTAGACTTTCCTGCTGTTTCCAGCTTCTACCAAAGTCCTGCTCAACCAACAGGTTCCAGTACCCGGTGAAAGACCACAAATTTTGCCTACTCAGTTTCCTGAGAGGAAAGAAACAAATTTAAGGTTATGAGCTTCCAGTTGGACCCACGTGGCCTCTGCAAAGACACGCTGCCCGAGAGCGGTCCAAGAGCTACAGACCTCAACTGTAGTATGTCGAACTACAGGATTAATCTGGGCTACATTTCTTGTAGAAGCAACCTGCACCCAGACAAACTTGCCAATGGCTACCAATTTTCAGAATAACAAGAACAGTTTTGCAGACCACAGCAATTGTCATTGCTAGGCTCAGCTTTAATTCACAGGAGTGTCCAAAGGTAAAATGACAATCTGCCCTTTCTTCTTCCAAGCCAGCAGCTGCACTCGTCGCCAGCTGTAAGTGAACCGTGTTCTGCACCTCATGTTCTCTCTAAAAAGTTGGTGAACTTACCATAGGCATGGTGCTGCCTATGCTCTTCTTCAAGCCATCTCTGAGAGTTTTTTTACTGTTATTATAAATAGGCGCTTTTAAAACGGATGCATTTGCAGTCATTTCAATCGCTAGCATCCAAAAGTGTAACTCAGGGCACTAAACATCAGTGATTTAAATGTGAGAATAAGTGTTGGCATCTGTTTTTTCCCTGATATCTCAAGTTCAAACTACGATTCCTCACATAGTGTCGTGAGTCTAGCAGCTGGGCCTTAAGAAAAAACAGTAATTGTCCAAAAGCATGTGACAAAATCATGCAAGCTGCAGAGCCGGAGGAGTGGAAGAAACTGGTGAGTCACCTTGTCACAGAAACATATTTAGAGCTTAACTGGCTGTAAAACTCAGCAGGGGCTATATGTTCTGTGGTACTGGGCCAAAATATGCCCAAGAGCCTCCAGCTCCGTACAACAGAAGTAGCTCTATCATGCAAACAAACACTTTCCTGAGCAAAGGATTTTAGTTGAGAGACCAAACAGGTCTTTGTGAGCCTTTCACCACAAATGGCTTTGTGCTGCCAAAATCTGGATCCTTCAGACAGAGATGATTTTCCTCCCTGCTGTTTCCCCTTCCCTAAAGAACATGGGAGCAGTTCCCAAAGCACCATGCACTTGGGGAACAGGGGATCGCATTGCTCACCCACCAAGCGGCCACGCATTCACACGCACGACCAGTCCAGCCCTGTACCCCTGCACCTCCCGTGCCCTCTGCACGTGCACCAGTCATTCCTCCAAAGAGAAAACATAATATTAATGGCCAGTTTTCTGCCTCCCACGCAGGCACTCGCAGGTACCCAGTCGTACCAGGCCCATGCAGCAGACCCCATGGCTGCCTCAGCCGCTGGCTGTTTTCTTTAATGAGCATAAAAAAAAATCTTATGGAATGAAAATAATCAGTGAAACTTCTAGGATGTAAAGCAAGGGTGCAGTCCAGAATGAAACAGCATCACGGGGCAAGGCCAGCCCAGCAGCAGTTTTATTGACACACAGAAACACACAGAGCAGCCGCATAAGGGCAAACACAGCCGGTCTTGGGAGACACGGCTGCAGCCGCCCGCGAGGCCCGGCCCGGCTCCGCGGCTGACAGGAGCGATCCGCACACACAGACTGGGCTTAACAGCGGGTTTTACAAACGGTTTTTACCGGCTGAAGTGATTCCACAGCTGCCTTTGGAGACTGCCATTAGCACTTAATTTTGGACCATTTGGTTGGTGCTGACAGAAATTCCCCCAAACAGCTCACCGAATGAAAGCTTTCCCTGGCTGCCTTTAAAAGGGGAGCTGGTTAACTAAGGGCTTTAATTGTTATTTTTGATGTTCTGGGTGTTTCCATGAGGCTTTGGCGCAAAGCTGTGGACATATTTTAATATAAACTTTGACAAATTCACTGGAGCTAAATAATTAAGTTTTGCAGGGTGCTAGCAGTGGAAGCTGTGAAGAAAGTGCCAAAACAGGGGGTTTTGGTGTATTGCACAGCTCGGGTTTTGCACGGCATGGGCTGCCATGGCTGGTGTCATTTCTCTGAAGGCCAATTTCATCACTAGCACCTGGCACCCTCTTTGACCAGGGTTATTTCATCTTATTTGTCTGAATATACACAAAACCACTGTTTTTCACAAAACCAAAGAACAAAGCCTTGCTGACACCAAAAATGCCCACGTCACCCTGATAACAACCATTATGCAATTATCTGCAGAGAGTGACGATAACTCTGCTTCAAAGGCATGGGAGAAAAGGTTTCGAATTAGGTTCATGAAACAAATTCTTTGGTTTGATGACACCAAAGAACTCATTCAACTCTGCTATAGTGGGTAGAAATAACACACTGACCCTCACGGGCCCTGCTTCAGGCCCATGGGGAGCGCCTAAACCGGCAATGTCCAGTTCGGGATATTTTCCTTATATGTAAATAAGGAAATACACGCTATTAAGAATTTTGGTTAAACTGCACAATTAAAAAAAAATGGGCATTTGTCTGCATGGAAACCACCTGTGGTGTGAGGTCCAGGGCAAAATCACAACTGCCCCGGGTATCTCGAAAAGTGCTGACCAGTGCCGTGGTGCCCAGCTGCTGCCTGCGTAAAACAGCAACTGGTGCCAGTCCAGCAGACCCTGCAGAACCACGAATAGCAACTTTCCAAAGCAGTTGAGCTGGTGCTTTTCGCTGGCACTGAACTCATTCAGCTCCTGTGCAAAGACAGGGTGGCAGAGCGGGTTTCGGATCCCAGGAAAACCTGTGCAAAATCCCACCAGTTCCCATCCGCTCTGCCACCCGGCCTGGCTGCCTGCTGCTGCTTAGGCCTGCACCTTGAAATACTACAGGGCCCTGGATTAAGTCAGCCCTTTCTCGATCAGTTACTGACATTTCCGTGTTCATAGCTCCTGCAGGAGCAATGCTGTCGTCAGGGCTCAGCGCAGCAACTGGATCAGGGACGCGGAGGAAGGCTGCTCATGCTTTGGACGCGCTGGACGAGCAGGACCCACACGCTCCCGTGCCAGGGGAGCGCCTTCTCTCTCTGATACTTTGTCTTAGCAGGACCTCACATTTTCGCATCTTGCTCCAGTGCTCATTCACAAGGCTGACACGTATGGCTGTACCCTGTGTGGCCCCTGCTAATTCATGACAACACTAGTGACTGACAAGAGCTGGCACCTTCCCCATCAACACACACTCTGGGCCAGCATGAGCAGCAAATCTACAGTCGAGGAATCTCTTAAAGTAAACGCTGGAGCGAGTGCTTGTGGCTGTGTCTTGCAAGCACTGTTCAAAAGGCTTGGCTCCTGGGGTTGGAGTATATCATCTCCAGCATGAGCCTCGCTGAAGTTAATATTAATGCCACAAATATTAATGCTACAGCTAACCCAGCCAGCTGCTGCACAAAGCAAAGAGGAGAGTTTATGGCAGAACAGCCCCTGCAGCCTATTAGTTCTCTGCAAGACAGCAGCCTCGTCCTTCCAGATGTGTGCTCTGGCATTCAGCTCCAGAGCGTCTAAGCGCTGTAGAGACGGCAAGCTCTGCACATGCCAAACACGTGTCAGAAACATTTCTGTTTCTGAGCGTCTTGCTCTTGCTACCCATCCCACGCTGTCCCGTGCTGTTCCTGACGCAACCGCAAACAGCAGTGTCGCACACCAGGGTTCTCGCTGTCGGGAATGACATTTTGAAGCCACGCTCCCAGTGCTGAGTCCCAGCTCTGCCCCCAGCCCCTGCACAAGCATGGGCTGATGGTTAAGGCTGTGCTGAGGCTGAGCAGGGGGTGCTGGCCGCAGAGCGCTCCACCTCCCGCCACCCAGGCAGGGATGCGGTGGAGGGGGACCCGGCTCCTCTCGGCGCTGCTTTCCCTGGTTTCCTCACCGTGAGCAAGGGCTGGAGCACACTGCTGGGCACTGGGGTTTTGCGGAGACGTGGGTCTGGGTGCAGCCTGGGCACAGGCCCAAACTGGGAGCCTGCTTTGCTGGGCTGGGCTTACCAGCCGATGAACCATCATCTCCCTGGTTCATAGGTACGCATCAGTCTCTGAGTACGCCACAAACCGTGGGTGGGTTTCTATCTGTCATACACAGGACTAGCAGGACAGATACCAGAACCTTTATACAAGTTAATAAGTTTCAATAAAGAAAGTGTTGCTTAGTTGAAGGGTACAACCATAAAAATGAAACCTTTTTCACTGTATATTTAACAAGAAGTTACAACTTTGGTGGATGCTACCTTTAATTCTCATCCACACAGAAGTAATGGGCTTGCCAAAGCTGCACATTTTCATGCCCTGAATAGGAGTACTTTTTAGAAGGAAAAAAGGCCATCGAGAGAGCGGTGATTGCTGCGTTCCAGCCCACAGGTGTGGCTGCTGCCTCCCCTCTGTGGTAACCTGAACAAATAAGCTCCTTCGGGGAATTAGAGAGCTGAAATATTAGCAGCCACTGGCACCGTCATGGACACAAGTCACAACCCAAAAGAAAGCCATAACCTGACAGAGAGGTTTGTGAGTTTTTATTTTGGGGTGAATTGTATTTCCATGGAAGAGAGACAGTAAGAGTAGCGATGCAGACAGAGAAATTAGCCAGGATGCGACAGAGGCGTAGCGAGTAACGCACTGGAAGTACTAGTGGGGAAAAAAGGTTGAGCAAGAAGAAGTGATTTTTTTTTTTTACATTTGTGTGTGTACAGATAATACATAATTAGACCTCTTGGTGTGTTATATATTAGTCTCTCTGGCGTCACTGTCTGCCCCTAACAGACCAATGTCTCCCACTCTTCCTCTCTTTCCACGGAAAGTCTTAAGTGACATCTACGTAGGTAGAGAACAAATTTTGTTCCACCAAGTTCTGGCACATTAAACCTAACAAATATACAAGAGATGCAAGAGTAGCTAATGCTGTGTGCTCGCTGCCTTTGTGATACATCACTACCAAGGAGAGTGTAGAGGGGGCCAGTCCAGAGCAAAACTATTGTTTGCAATTGCCTTTTCCTTTTGACATTTTCATTGTATGTTCTTTTAGGATTGTAAATCTCCTGCGATGTCTTTACAACACAGCTGCGAAGAGGCAATATCTAAAAGGCTGAGGAAGAAAATGTCCTGCCACCTGGGAGCAGCACTCTTTATCTCCCCAGTAACATTCAGGTGTCTTGGGCTGCTCTGGCTCTCTTCTCTTCCACTCTGATATTTTTCAGTCAATGCATGCTTGATTCTTTTTTTGTTCTTTCCTGAATTGCAGGTAGCTTTGAAAAAACACGCATGAACCAGCCCTGCCAGGTGAAAAATAAAGGCTCCTGATTGCTATCATTATTATTATACCACTAGACATTTTATTAACACTAAAGTGTGACATTTCCCTCCAAAGAAAGGCCTTCTTCTGCCCTTCTGCGTGGCTACTTTATTGAATCCAAACTCCGTTTCCGAGGATCTTCACCTGTTTAAACGCGGCTGTGTTTCTAAAAGCAATTTAACCTTTCATCTTTTACGGATGGATCCTTTTTTAACAAAAATCCTATAGGGCCATTTTTCTCCTCGTCTCCTTGTGATCTCAGTGATATTACGTGATGTAGCTTTTGAAGAAGAAATGCCGAAACAGCAGCTTCACCACCTGCAGCTAATGCAGCAGGAAGACGGAAAAGGCAACCTGGAAAAATCCCTTTTCAACATCTCTCTCACAAGCTCCTGGTAAGAATCCCCCAAACTGACAATGTCTCTGGCATAGAAATGAAGGGCGAGGGCTCAGGAAGGGGAGAATGGCCTGGACATTTTGCCAATGTAAAACCCATCAGCTTGTTTTCCAGCCTCGCCTCCTCTCATTGCATGATGACTCAAGCACCACCCAGCCTTAATTATTTATTTTTGGCAATGGCTGTGTGCTGGCCAAGGTAACACAGTCTCCTGGGATGAAGAAAGTCATTCTGAACACAACCAGTGCCCGGGAGGTGCAGTGTTTAGAGACAGAACTGTTTTCAAGGCACTGTTGGATGATTTTACTGCTTACTTACTGCATGGTTCACATGGGACTCTTGGTTCAATAAAAACCAGACAAACTACAGACACTAGTATGTGTTTTCCTCTACTAAATCCTCTAATCCTCGTTCAGGCCAGAGCGCTCAGAGAAATTCAGCCTCTCTCCATGCCAATACGTGTTTCTCCTTCTCCCTCCTCAGCCCTGGCATCTCTCTGGGGAAGGCAGATCTGTCCTCACAGCAAGCCCAGCGCTCCCCAAGCCCACGCACACCACTCCAGGCAGGGATTTACCACCAGGGACCGCGAAACCGCAGGGCTGCGCTGGCACCAGCTGCAGCAGGTCGCTTTCTCCTCCTCCCGTCTGCCCCAGGAACGAGGCCGAGTGATGGCTGGGAGCCCACGGGGTCTTTGGACAGACCTACTGCAAATGCAGAGCCCTCCACAGAGCCGCTTGCTCCAGCTCTGCCAGCTGCCTCCGCTGCCCAGCCGGGATTACCCAGCACCGCCAGCCGGTGGGGCACAGAGAGCCTGGGGGCTCTGGGAAACGCGTGGCTCCTCCAGCCAGTGCCAGGCACCCTCTCCCCATATGGCCACATTCGGTTCCTTCCCGAGTCCCTGGCCAGGGCGACCAGGGCAGCAGCTGGCTGCCCTGCTCACGTCAGGAGGGACCGTGCGTCCACAGGACCCCAATGACCCTACCCTCTGCCGACCCTACGTTTGCATAGTGTTAGTCCTGTGTTTCCTCACCTAATGGCTCTTGTAGGCTGCACCACTTTTTTCCAACGCAGCTCAATGCACCAGGTCCCCCGGGAGGCCTGAGCGCTGGAACGAGAGACTGAATTGGCTGAGCAACACACACAGGTACTGCCGCGGCCACGACGAGGTCCTCCACGCCTGCAGACTTAGGCCACAGGCTCACGAATGGCAGCCGGGGCGAGGAGGACAGTCAGAGATCTCTGCGAGCAAGCCCTATCATGAAAAAAACCATACCCTCGTTCTCCTGAGTCGCTGAGAAGTTTTAGGAGGTTTTCAGGGAATTTTGAACCCGTGACAAGTAGAGAACTTGGATCTTTTCTTTATGAGGTCTCTGGATCTCTAATGGGAGGATTGTCTGACGACTACAGGTGGGGACTGTTGAGTGCTGCAAATGGAAGCTTCCCCCTTGGCGTGGGCAGCTGTCCCTGAGCAGGAGCAGTGCTCGCTGACCCTGAAGACAAGTTATTTTGCAGATCTTCTGCTCCTTTCCCTCTCCCCTTCCCTGTCCCTCTGCATATCGGGTGTCAGTCTTTAGTTTTGGAACTTTTGCTTCAGTAAAGCTTCTCCCAGTCACACCTGTGAACATCCTCTTGCTCTGGAAGATGCTATTGTGCATTTCACCCACAAATGAAAGACTGTGAAGTCTCACAGATGTGCCATCTCTAAGCTGTAGTTAAAATCTACATTTATCTGTAATTTGCTTTATAAACCACATTAATAAAAATAATTAAAGCCACATAGCCAGAGCATCCACCAGCCAAAGAGACATCATTAACATTCCCTGCACCTGAATAACAAGCAAGGAAAAACAACATGGGGATTTAGAGTTCAACTTGCAAAAGATAACACCACGCATTAGAAGCGAATGAGCCTCCCAATGGGAGCAGCACTAGAGAATGGAAAGAAAATAAAGTAGGGCAGTGTGCCAAATTCAGGAGGTTTAAAAAAAAAAAGCAGCACAGCCATCACAAAAGAATCCCCGTTTCAGCCCAGCATGGGAGGAAGTATGAACTGAAACCCAACGAGGATTTCCATGTTACTGTCTTAATTTGTAAAGGCTTTGAAAAATAACACAATGCTGAGCTGGTCTTTCTTTTTTGGGAAGAGGGGAGAGGGTCAAAGGGAACTGTATTGGTTATCAAATAATGACAGAAAAAGCTATTCTCTCTGGCTCTCCTAAACTCCCAAGTGACTTGAAGGGACACAAAACACATCCAAAGGAACCCTTGCACAGGAAGGCAAAGCAAAGCCTGCACCTTTCTCCAGCATGCTGCTCTTGTGTGGCTGTTCCCGGCCTCCTCGCTGCGCGCTGGCACGCAGCAGCTGTCCCCTGGAGGGACGGGACCTGCACCTTGAAACGGAGACCGATGCTTCTCCTCAGGCAGGACGGCAAGCTTTGGCGACTGTAAAGCATGTGGCAATAATGGCAGGATCAGATCTTGTGCGTTCAGCGACCCTTCTGGACACACACCACCACGAAGCACTCACACCTGACCGTTACTGGCCCAGGCTGGAGGGAGTTTATGCTAAAAACGCCCGCAGGTACTGGACACAGAGCCTTTTTGTCCATATTGTTGGGGGATGCCACATTCATATCTAACTTTTCCTTTGCCTCCTGTTTTCAGACCTGTTCAGGATTTTTGCTTTTTCCCATTCTTATTCTGACAATTTTAATTGTATAAACCCAGCTTTTCACCTTTTGTTGCTCAATGGATGTAGGAGAAGGCGAAATGCAGGTAGAGCACCACAAAAGCAAAAGGCAGGTGAGCTTTGAAGGAAAAGGGATCTAGGAAAGGGACAAAAAGGAGCATAGAAATGGAGGGTTGATCTCTGTTGTACTGACAGCATGTAGTAAGCCAAGCAACAGCTACTGTACCTTAACTAGGCAACCGGTAGAAAATCAGACCTTCCCTGTGATCAATAGGATAACGGTGAGAGTTTGATTAGCCTTGGAAAATTACAATAAGGAGAGAACTTTTTCTCTCCATGGGCTGGGTGATTTCCCTGTGAAAGTTTTTACAAGAATGAGGCTGCATATAATGCGTCTTGTTAACCCAAATTACATGCACTCGAATTCCCTCTCTTTCCCCAAAGAAATCAGAGAAGAAATCAGGCGTGAAATGGCATGTGGGTGGGGCTGAGCTGAGCAAGCACTACACTTGTAATTAAAGGAGACTCGCTGAGCCCCCACTTCGCAGAGCCTCTCAGTTTTTCTGCTGGGCCCTGCTGGCTCCCCAGAAACACGGGGATATACTACTTGTATACAGATGTTACGTGCTCTGTGCAAGAGAAAGCATGCTGCAGGAAAGGGGGCTGCCTCTTGCCTTTCTCTAGGTCAGGAAACCCTCAGACCTAAACTTCATGCTGCAGCCCCAGAGCAGAGTTGCCTGCTAGAAATGGGTCTTCTACTCATTTGTCAAGTCCACTTTTTAATATCTCGAACAGAAAGGCTTCTGTCCTATTCACTAGGGACAACTGCACAGGGTGGTGCGTTGCAATTTAATTTTTCTAATCGTGTTCATAGTTTCTGCTACCAGATAACGTCAGCAACTTCTTCACCAGACGCGCTGGGAGCCCCTTCTGTCCTGTCCTCTCTGAGTGTGAGCCCACGCTCTGTTGTGCGGCTCTGTTTGCCCTGGCTGGGTGAAATTCCTGAGCCGGCCGCTGTTAGTGGGACAGCACGTGTGACACTGCTTTACAGCATGTCACGTTTGCTGAGTGTCGTTGATCAGGAGGCTTGAGAGTCTTTGGAGCCTTTATGTGGCTTAATATTGCGGTGAGTTTACAGTCTGCTCCTATGAAGTTTTGCAGGAGGCTTTGCAAGCTACGGCAGAGGCGTTACGGAGGCCATCGCTGTGCGTGGTGTGACACAGAGCCAGGCAGACTGCCTCCCACAAGCCTCTCTATCACCTTGCCACGTTCAGAACTTCCCTTCATTTTTTTTCTCTCTCACAACCTTGTGCAACGAGGCTGCAAAAGCAACTGCGATGTGCAGAGAGCCAAATCCTAGCCTAGCTGTTTATGGAGACACAGAGGCATTTTCAGCTGAGGGAGGTCCCTGCAAAGCAGAGAGGGCTTGCACACTCTTTTTTAGCCCTGGTGAAGGAGTGATGACCCTTTCCTAAATCCTTCTGCTCCAAAACGCGTCCTCCCCTGCCAAGCACATGCACTGTGTGGGCTGCCCTCCCCTGCTTACCATTCCGCGTGCTGAGAGCCTGGCCCGGTGGGTTTGCAGCCCCTGGGCCGGGGCCAAGGAAAGTGGGACCGGCCTCGCGTCCTGGGGAGAGAGCGCCAAGGAACGGGCTCTCCTCTGAATAGCGGCTGGCCGCTTCTTTGCTAACGGGATGTGTTTCTGAAGTTACATTTCTCAGAGGTGCTGATTTGTCCTGGGCTGTAATGGGGGGCAAAACCTGCGGATGCAGTAGTACAGAAGAGGGGCAGCCAGCACCTGGAGAAATCCAAGAGACTCAGCCCTACTCAGAACCCCTTTGGGGACCAGGGATGGAGATAGGAGGCCATACCAGCAATGCCATGCTACTCCCGTGCCCGCAGGCTCTTCGGGGATTGTGCACTGAGCACTGAGTGCTCAGGAGGAGCTTGTGTGAGTTTGTTGTCAGAGCTTGTTTCCTACCTGCAGGTACGCCATGCCAACCCAGCCCAGTCCCCAGGCCAAGCCCAGCGAAGGCACCCCTTTGGCACTGCGTTGGTGCTCTTGTCTGAAACGCCTGATTTGATGCAGTTTATGATAGCGTCTGAAACGCCTGATTTGATGCAGTTTATGATAGCTTGAACAGCAATCTTGTGCACATGGGAACCGTAATTCCCAATCCCTGGCATAAAATCCATAGGAATGGAGTCCCTGTTTCCCAGACAGCACAGAAAATTGTGTATTAGGTTGCTACTATTATTAACAGCAGCAGTAGAAACACTAATAATGTAAATACTAATAATTTGCATGGTAGCAGTGCCAAGAGCCTCTGTCTCACAGTGGGTCCAGCTGTGCCAGGTGCCAAAGTGCGTACAATACCCAGAAGACTTCACAATCCAAAGACACTCAACAAAACGTAGGTGAAAGGAGCGCTTCAGCCCCACTTTTACAGCTGAAGACTGAGCTACTGGTGGAATTTAATGGCAAGATGGATGTTTGGTTATGAAAAAAGATGTTGTGACACTTCCCCTAACTTCTGCTTTGCTGTACGTTTCCCTCTGCAGGTGTAGAGACCTGCCATTGCTTCCAGGCTTGCGCTCCTCCGGCTCACTGGCCCTGGTTGTCCTTGGAGCCCACTGCCTCCTTCTCGGCTTGGGTCTCTGTTTCTTCTCTGCTGCTGGCGTGTTGGCACCCTGCCTGCTGGGGCTCCTTGCTTCTCGGGGCTCCCCTTAGTTTCTGGCTTTGTTTTTGTCGGTGAAGCATACGGTACGGCGCCAGTGGTCCTGGTGATGCAAGGGAAGGCTGCAATTGCAATAATGAGCCGAGTAAGAAGGCCCCAGGGGGAGCAAGCTGGGACTACATGCTCACGGTGCTGCCTTCCTCCAGGGAGCAGGGACAAGGGAAAGAAACAAAGGAGACTAAGTGAGGAGAGGCAAGCAGGTGGCACCGGGGAGGCGGCAGGTGGAGGCAAGACAGCAGCACACAAAAGATGAAAAGAGGAGCGTAAGGAGAATTTGAAGCTGAAGAGATGCTCGATCTGGGACAAGGGAATGCCGAAGAAGGAGCCACGTTTTAGGCCTTTGCAACAATAGCTTGTGAGGAGGTCTGCTTAAGAGAGGATCAGCTCTCCTCCTTGACTGACAGCTGCTAAATGCGTCAGTAGCTCAGAAGGAGATGTTTTCAGTGCATGCACCTCAGGCTGCCTCTGCCGATCCGCTGCCTCAGGTCAGGTGTCTTTTACACACTATAAAACAGCAGCATCTTCAACAGTTCCTGAGAATCTCCCCTCCTCTGCAGTCATCAAAATGCACTCCTCATTCACAGCCTCCTTCCGACACTGGGAATATCTCAACCCTTAGCAACAGGTGATGACAGGGCATGACATGTTGTATCAGTGTTTCAGTCTCTAGAAGATTAAGGTTAGATTTCTCCCACTTTTGCATTAATGTCCTGTGAGATGCACAGGGCTCAGCTTGCAAGCAAAGTATTGTGTTTCCTACACGCAGATGTACGGCTGAGCTCTGCAAAAACACAGCTAATATATTGGTAATCCTTTTATCATTTTTTTTTTAATTCAGAAAACCTTTCCTTGGGGCCAACTTAATGTAATGCTTTGGCAATCCAGATGCCACGTCAAGAACGCATAAAATTAAACTCATTTTTCATTAGTGCCCCCCATAAACAGCAGAGATGGCCTTGTGGAAAACACGGGCCAAGCTGCATTTTTTTAAAAGATACTGTGTGCAGCTGAGTTTGCTACAGGCTGGAATTTGGGACTGACGGTCCCGTCTGGTTTAGTTTGGTGAGGAAACTGTCGAGGCTTTTTGGCTTTGCCTGCCCTGCACAGCGGGAGCTGGCGGGGGGTTGCCCGGCCAGCTCCACCTGCCCCTGCCCAAGGCCGAGCCCGGGCTGGCTGCTGGCAGGGCGCTGGGGCTGCCAGGGCAGCCCTCGCGGGGTAATGCTCTTTGGCTACTCAACAAAGCTGATCAGGGAGTCACCTAATAAAAACCCTGGAATTATGTGTTGGAGACCAGTGCGTTTAGTCTTGATCTGTGTCCAAAAGCAGTGAGAACAAACCAGAGGGGCTCTGATGTTATTTAGGTATTTACTCCTTGTTCTTACTACGTCCAAATATTCTCGGAAACTGTTAAGAAATCTGAGCATCGGCTTGCTTCCAGGTACTGTGCCTCTGTGGAAAGGCGGACTGTTAGCCCAAAACTGGAGCTCTGGGGAAGGCTATGCTTCAGTAGGGGGAGAATCTGGAGGTTTAGCATTAATCCAAAGAAATTGCTGCAGCTGGGCTACATTAGTCCATTTTTGCAAATTAATAGAAATGTAGGGATGGACAGGTTTGGCACACGGGACCCAAATGGGGCAGTTTTGTGTGTGTCCAACCAAGGGAGCTTTCCCAGAGACAGCTACATACGCACACGCCGCATTCCCGAGCATCACAGATCACGTACTATACAACTGCCAGTCTTTCAGCCTCCCCAATGAATCCTCTTAACTGGATCATTAACAGTGATCAGCTATGCAAACGGCAAAAGAGGTAACCAGTTATTAACAGAGGACTCTTTTATTGTTTCTAAAAATATGCCTGTGCAGCTAGGTGTTTTCTTGTTCTCTGTGCACACATTAAAGAGAAACTGCAGAGCAATAAACGTTAGTATTTAAAAACACCCAACTTAAGAAGGGCACATTCACTATAACTTTCCTCTTTATGGAGGAATAACAAAGGATCCCTAAGCTTCTATGGTTCTACAGAGACTATAAAACGATTGTGAGTTTAACTGAATCTTTCCTGGGTTTGAAGGTATAAGATTAGTGTATATCAAGGGAATATGCTTTGTTAATACTTGAGGTTGAGTCCAGCTGCATTTTTCCTGCATTTTATGGCATCTGTTTTTGTCACTTTCAACAGTTAGGTAACACACCAAGATAAGAAACATAGCCAAAATTAACTCTGTAAAATGAGCGATTGGGTTTACAGCTTCCCATTACAGGCTTTGTAGGACTGGAAACTCGGGCAGCCAGAAACGTGCGGCGCTACTGCAGTAAGTGACATCTTTCCTTGTTAATTATTCATACATAACAACAGATCTACTGCTCAGTAAATACATTTAATGAAGAGAGCCAGCTTACAGTAGCAAAGAGCAGTTTTGGGTACAAAGGCAGCACGTGTGATAGCCTGGGTTTGTCTCCTTCGAATTTCTGAGAGAAAGCTCGGAAGCATGAAAGAAAACGCTAAGCCCTGCGACATACTGTTGCCATCTTTTGCCTTCTATTAACAACAAGGGCTGGGATGCTGAGCAGTTGGTAAATATTGAATGTTTAAGCATTGTTACACACGCTGTAGATTGTTTTCTCCCTGACCTGGGCAGCATGAATCTGAAATCGTTCCTCAAACCAAAGCCTTACGGGTGGCCAGGGATGGCGTCACCTCTAACACGGTAACTTCTCCTTATCCCGGCAATCCTGCGCTCCTGACCTCTGGGCCCAGCGCTCTTCCCAAACACTCTTACGGTGATTTTTATACAGAAACGTATCTTTACCTTCTTTCAGTTGTAAAGCTCCTAGGACTCTTACTGTCTCTCAGGGAAGGAGAAAGGATAGACTTCCCATGCTCTCAGCCTTACCTGTTTTGACTGTGTTTAGTTTTCCACATCCCTGCTTCACAGGCCCATGCTTTCTCATCTGCAGTTACCAAATAAGATGATCTAGTGTCTCCTTCCTGGGAAAGGAAGATTTCCTTCAGTACCATCCACTATAAATTCCTCTGAGTTTGTTGCAAGCGATAGATTTATGCATTCTCGCTTATCTTGCAAATCCCTAAATGGACACGCAATAGTTCCTGGTTTCCGTTTTCCAAAATAACGTACGTCAGGGCCTCCTGCCTTCAGCACAGCTTGGGCAAGCAGCAGTTCGGACTCGGCAGGTGAGACCAGAGGTACACACACGGCCACATTCGTCTGCTGCACTTTCATTGTCTCATGGCTTCCCCTGTGAAATGTAATGACTTCCACTTCGCAGTTACACACATTTTGCACTAGTTTGGCACTGTTCACTCAGGAACTTCAAAGCACTTTCTGTAAATAAAGTGAAGTAACCTCTGGACAGCCTGCCTGTGCCGGCTGCAAGGTAACCTAGTGTCCGGTGGGAACAGGAGGCAGGAGTCCTGCCTTGGTCTCTGCCCCAACCAACAGACGGGAAGAGAAGGAACAGAAATATCTGGAGTCCTGCCAGAAACACATTCTTCCTTTTAATACCTGGCATCACCTCCAATATTACTGTGGAATTAAAATGGATTATATTTTTATGCAGATCTTGTAAAATGGAAAAGCAGCCTAGCCTTCAGTCTTTTCTAAGCCAGCTGATAAGGATGGTATCTGCGTGTAAGTGGCAGCAACACACCTTACACTCCAAACTCGGATCCCCAGGAACCCGAGCTGTTTTGTGGGGAGAAAGTAGTTCTACAAATAGCTGTCAGTGTCTTTTCTGAGACTCCTCTTTTGTGCTGGAACAGCCAGAAGGGACTCTGGAGGATCCTGTCAGTGCCAGTGGGTGTTGGTGTGCAGAAGCTATAACCTCTGGGACAAAACAGAAAGACAGAAAAAGAGAGTATGAACACAAAACATGACTAGGAACTGCCTGCACTTGGGGAGCCAAAGAGTAAAGAATCACAGAAAAGAGCATTGTATAGCTTTTGTATTAATCTAAAATGGATTCCTGAATTCTGTAGGCACAATAGGAGTAGAACTGGAAAAGACATAAAGATAAATGAAGGCCACAAATGGCCTTCATTACATTAAAAAAGGCTTTCAGAGTGTGTGTGGTTAGGCTTATTTCTGTAACATAAATGACACTGGCTGCAGTGTAACTTCTGCTGTCATTTAGTATGTTGGGTGAAGTGTTAGGAGTCAATGCCAAGTGTATATGAAATGGAGACGGTCTGGGTCTGTATTAATTAGGGTTGACTGAAAGAGATGGTAGGAACATCCATGATTGATTGATTTCTTGAAGCATAATATCAGCTCCAAAAGGCATCAGCAGCTGGCCGGGGCAGCAGCCCGTTCCAAGAATTCTTTTACGAACCCTGCCCAGATGAAAGTGAGCGCTGCAGACAGCGCTGGAGGGGAAGAGCCTCCTTTCAAAGAGCAGTGCAAGCTCACGGGTACGAAACATCTTATCTCCCGAGTCCATGGGTAGCTCACGCTTCTCTGCCGGCTTCTCCAGAAACGGTCAGATCATACAGTAACAAAAATGGATATAAAAGCTTTTGAGCTACTTCTAAGGGATCTGTGCATGTGAACTAATAAAGGCAAGTCTATGGTCAGCGGGGTTAAATCCGCTAGACAACAGTCTGCAGCTCCGGTAGAAAACATTCAGGGGATCTACAGCTGAAAAAGCTAAAACTGCCTGTCTAGAATAATCACTAAAACAATGACAAATAAAGTGGTGTTCTGCCTCAAAAAGTTTCATACAACCATTAACAAATTCCCGGAACCTCTGGGTGCAAGAGATGAGATGTCTTTGGGGACTCAGTCCGGGCAATGCCATCTCTTTACCCTCTTATCTGTCTGCGGGTGACAGACCTGACCTTTCAGAAATTGTTCTTCCCTGCGTTCACAGAATCCTTGCCCAGACTAGCTTGGCAGCGGTTCCTTGCTCAATCACAGCCTGCAAAGCCACATTACAGAGTATCTATCATCTCCTTTGTTAGTCTTCATTTCTAGAAGAAGGACAGCAAAAAATGAGTGATCAAACATGTGGAAATGATGTGAGAAGGCAAATGAAATAGTTAGTGGAAAAGCAATTTCTGGAGGCTGGAGGCTGTAATCAGAAAAAACAGCTGAAATCTGTCCACGCTGATCTCACATCTGCACTTCCCACGTGCCAGGGTTAAGCAGATGGACTGCATCGCTGTCTGTGATGTTAGTTAGGCAAAAAGCTGGTCTGAACAATATTTGAAGGTGTGACATGCTACGGTGGAGCTACCAGAGCCGTTGGGTAGCTCCAGAGGCACAATGACTGCCTGGGCCAGAGGCATTCCGCCAAACAGGGTATACCGCAGCTGCCAAACTTAGCCTGTAAATTCACCAAGAGCAGAGCTGATAAGAACATAAATATGCCTCTTGGACTCATTTCTTCCTTTAGTCGTTAAGGAGAGCCAGTAAGATCTGTCAGATCTATACATGGAGAGCCACTGGGAGAATTTGGGGTTTTAGCTCTGTGTAGGGAAGAAATTGTCTCTAGCTGTCTGGTAAAGGTTTCAGCCAACACAAATAATGCATGGATTAGAGCTCCTTAGCATTGTTCCTCT
Source organism: Nipponia nippon (assembly GCF_047370975.1). Classification (NCBI taxonomy): domain Eukaryota; kingdom Metazoa; phylum Chordata; class Aves; order Pelecaniformes; family Threskiornithidae; genus Nipponia; species Nipponia nippon. Next base: position 11,583,824 of record NW_028262332.1, on the reverse strand, counting down.
TTATTGGGCCAATATGCTCATGGAAATTCAAACCCCTTTGGTAGGAACACTTTAAATTACCAAAGCATGAGTATCATCTCACTGTTTTCAAATAGTAACCAAGGAACATTAAATTACACAGTAATTACTGTGCAGTGGATGGATAATGACCTGCATCGTTCTGTGTCATTGCAAGAAAAATGCATGGCTATTTCTGTGTTTGCAGTGCTGCAAACTCATTGTGATTTCCTAACGCTAATTACCCAGTAATCTGTATGCACCTGGAAAAAGTCATTGCTGACATTTATCAGTTAAACTAGGTCACCATAGAATTGCACAACACTTTCCAAATATTTGTGTCCCTCTTCTTTTAGCTATTACTTTTTTTTTTTCCATAGGTACTGGGATAAACTATGCAGTGGCCAGAATAGGTTTCTCTCTTTAATGAAAAGTTTAATTATTTCTTTTTTTCTAGAGGTTGTTGCAAAAATTTAGCTTTCGGTTAAGCACCATGCCATGGTTTAACCCCAGCTGGCAACTAGGCCCCAGGCAGCCGCTCGCTCGCTCCCCCCTGGTGGGATGGGGGAGAGAATTGGAAGGGTAAAAGTGGGAAAACTCGTGGGTTGAGATAAAGACAGTTTAGTAGGTAAAGCAAAAGCCACGCACGCAAGCAAAGCAAACCAAGGAATTTGTTCCCTCCTTCCCATGGGCAGGCGGGTACTCAGCCATCCCCAGGAAAGCAGGGCTCCATCACACGTAACGGTGACTTGGGAAGGCAAACGCCATCGCTCCGAACGTCCCCCCTTCCTCCTCCTTCCCCAGCTTTACACGCCGAGCATGACGCCATACGGTGTGGGACAGCCCGGGGGGCAGCTGGGGGCAGCTGTCCCGGCCATGTCCCCTCCCAGCGCCTTGTGCCCCCAGCCTGCTCGCTGCTGGGGTGGGTGAGGAGCAGAAAAGGCCTGGACTCAGTGTCAGCGCTGCTCAGCAGGGACCAGAACGTCCCTGGGTTATCAACGCTGTTTTCCGCACAAATCCAAACCACAGCCCCATACCAGCTACTGTGAAGAAAATTAACTCTATCCCAGCAAAAAGCAGCACATGCTGGATTTTACAGTCTAATAAATTGATATAATGCCATGTAAACAAGCTGTGTAAATATATGTGCAGAGCTGTGCCTTTTACAGGGATTTTTTGTAACAAAAGAAGAACTTCCACAGAAGTGGTATTCTCAGGAAATAATTATAATTTGCACAGTGTTATGCATTAGCATGCTAAATGGTATTGCTAGGTCTGAATTTACTGCCAGCAGGTTGCATATTTTAAGTACTGTGCTTTGCTCAAAACAAAAACCCCAAAATATTTACTGACCTTTGTTGCTACAGAAATCCAGTTGTTAGGCCAGAAAGAACTGCTGACATCATATTAATCTGATCAGAAATCCACTAAATGCCCAGGATATCTTTTTATCTAGTCCTTGAAAAAAAATTGTCAAATCGATAGATGTCATTCATGGCCCTGATCCAGCACAACTCTATTTTTACCAGGCTGAATGGTGAGAAGAAACACATGTTTAATTAGTATAAAAGGTTAGGGGGAAGAGTACAATTGTAGCAGAAGTGGTAGTAAGATACATTTCTATCTGTTAGGCCTGTCAGTATTTGCTGCTTCAGTGGAAATAATTTTTGAGGCTGGGTTCTCTCTCCCTCAGCATGGAAAACTTGCATGCTGGAAGTAATTCATTTGGCTTGTCCGCTCACCGCCGCGCGGGGCCAGCGTCAATTCCCGTGACAAAACCTGGGCACAACGCTGTGACGGTGCGAGTCTTACGTTGACTGCACGTCACCCCACGTGGAGAGTGAAAGCTCCCTATAAAACAGTCAAAAGTGCAACTAAATCCAGCTGAAGATTTAGGCATTTCTATAACTGCCATTTCTCCTCTGATGCTTTTTTAACTACGTATAGTAATATATGATGACTGACGCAACTCAATTCTTACTCCCTTTCACGGCACAAGGACAAAGCTAGCTTCAGTAAAAGAACCTAAAACTGTCTCTGTAACACCCCAAATGCCAAAAGACTAACTTTGTGCATAGCTTACAAAATAAGAAATGTTAGCAAAATGAGACATGGATGTTGATTACAATTATAAATTATTACAATTAATTGCAATTATACATTATTAGTGTCTCTGCCGTCCCCCGGAAGGTCAGCTTGCTTACTGAACGTTTTCAGGCGAGTTTACCACATCAAGCACACGGAGGCTGTGAAGATGCCTTCCTAGCAGCAGGAGGAGAGGATAAACGCTTCATTAGCAGCATATTTACTTGCAGAAGGCATCCCTCCGCTATTCAGTGCAGCCATCTTTCCTCCATTGACTTTTCAGACAAATTACTGATAACTCACCTAATGTTATGACAGAGTCAAACTTGATTCTTCACTTTCCACATCATTTTAAGCATCCCAGCTAAAGCCTGCAATGAATTAAAGACCGTCTCTCCGCTTACAGAAGTGAAAACATGAGTGCTCAGAGTCCAGCCGCTTTGCTGCTCATCTTCATAACCAGGGCAGCTTCCTGTGTGTCAAAAATATGTCCTCTTTATTTCCCTTTAAAGTGATTTGCCAGTCCTAAGATACCCTTAAAACACATTTTTATTCACTGTAGATCAAGAATCTTATTCCTTTGCTTCTCTTTAATTAGAATGAGAGCAGACCCCGATCCATACAGGCCCTGCTGCCTGCACGGGTAGTGTACCAGCGACTCTGAGCAGCCTTACGTGCAATGTATGGGAGGGTGCGATGTTTGTGCTTTGCGATACTTAGCTTTTTAAGCAAAGATACTGCAGACGCAGACAAAATAATTTAAGTATGGGATTAAGCAGAGTTTTAATCAACTCACAGGACAAGACAAAAAGGACTTGAAGGTCTGGAAAGGGAGGTGTAATATTATAACCTGGGAAAGCAGAAATGCAGATAGCTGGCAACTGCATAATTGTATGCACCAAAACGCGGATGCAAGAAGCATTTCACACCCATCCAAGCCCTGGCCGCTAATGTGAATTGGACGTGTTGCGCATATATTTCACCTGTAGCCTTTTCAAATGCGGGCCAAAGTGATCTCAGAAATGCATAGGCCATTCATTTTACAGATCATTATTTTAGCTACAGATAAATTAATTGCTACCAGGAATGGTTTAAATCCTCCTTATTCAGAAGGGATAAATTCCTGCAGAGGTAGGAAGAAACTTGGCTGAAGCGTTGAGCTGGTTGGAGGACTCGCATTGTAGAAGCTGTGCACAGTCAGACTGCGTGGGGTGAATGAGCAGTGTTTGCCAGTGCGGGTGTGAGGAATGCGGAGACGCAGGAGGATATAAACTGTGGGACAGGAGGGTGACCTGCCCTTCGTCAGGGTCAGCTGAGCCCACTGCCAGCAGTTCATGACGCAGCCTGGAGAAGAACCAGGGTTAAAAAGATGGAAAGAAAAGGGAAAAAAAGTCCTTCTTAAAATGTCCAGGCTTATCTCTTCACACTATATTTGATGTTATGACCCTTTCTAACGGTAACTTCTATCAAATTTCATTTTAAAAAACAGCAACAGATTTATGTAATTAGTCCTGGCTTTCTGAAGTTAAAAAAAAAATCATAATCCACCTACTTTCAATTAAAATCTCTCCTTCCAAGCAGTATTAAGTCACTGTGAAGACCGTAAGTATGTATGCATGGAACTTCTTTTAGTCACCCGGATGTCTTTGGTATCATCATGCCTAAATATGAAGCCTGATTATTATTTTGATTTGGGTTTTTTTTCTCTTTTTACTTTGGAGGAAGATTGTTATTATGGGTGCCTAAACTTTAGTCTTTACCTTCCAACAGACAAAAAATAACAAACAGTTATAGGAAAGTGCTCTAAAGATGGGTTTTTTTAACAGCTAGGAAGAAAAGAGAGTTTGGAAACCAAAATATCCTGGAGGCACTTTCTCCATCCATATGATATTTGATAAATTGACTTTTGCTTCCAGGGCAGGCAATCAGCTTCTTCATTAGTGTAATGATCCTTAGTCTTCTCTTCCCAAACTTAGGTGATTTGAATGAAAAATAAATTTTATGAAATGTAGCTATTAATAGTGCCAATAAACGTTAAGTTGATTACATATCACTTACAATAATGTTATCCCTCTCTACTGTAGATAAAAATATATTTATTCAGCATTCTTAAGATCAAATATCCTTTCTCTTTTCTTGACGAGAACAATCCAGTGTGCGGTCGAGTACCAAGGTGACTTGAAAGTTTTTCTAATGTGTAATCCCCTTTTATATTCTGTATTATGTATGAACTTAAAGATAAAATATCTGCATTATCTTAAATAAACTAGGTAAAATGTATTTCAAAAAGTTTCTTGAGTCAAAAAGTAGCAAATCATTGTATGTATTTTCCATATTTGTATAGGTTTCATTATATTCTCATTCTAAGTTACTCTTAAGTCTCTTTCATATTTAAAAAATGAACTACACACCTATCATGCAAAATGTAAAGAAGTATGTTCAACTAGTTCAAATTAGATATACAGTAAAAATACACTTCCAAAGAAATATCATTTCCATTTTTGTTCATGTTTTTAACAGAATTTCAGACTAATACATCAAATGTGGAACTGTACAAGTATGTGAAGAAACATTAGGATTGCAGTAGTAAAAAAATGTACAGCATTCAAAACCAACAAGCTCTAAACAACCAAACAATACCACAGGATTGAAACAATCATGGGGACAACATAGGTCATTGGAGCCAGTGAGCGAATCCTAATGCACCTACATAAAGACCCTACATAGAATATTGTCTCTTATTTATATGCAAAATCCCTGATTTGATTAAACCAGACAATTTCTCTAATTGTCTCTTATAGGTTTTAGATAAGATTAACACGAGAGTATTCCCCTTCATAAATGTCAGTTATTCGAAAAGGCAATATTGAGAATTGACTTGCAAGGTATTTCCATCCACGTGGATTCAAGTAGTTAAAATACAAGATCACAAATGATAGCCGCAATTTTAAAGAACCATTTGAATTGTTATCTGCTACATTTGCCGTAACATTTAAGAATTCAGGATTCAGTTTTTTAGAACTGTTTACAGGTTAATACACGGGGTTTTTAATTACGGGCTGTATCCATTTAACAGTGGACCAACATTGCCTTTTAAATTAAGAAAAGATCCAGCTAAGCATGTCAAAAAAAATAAAATCTCCAAGGTAATTGACAATGAACAAAACATTACATACAGCAGAACCTCTGTGTCCGAGTATCTTTGAAAGGCAGATATGTACTCTTTTACAGTCCACTAACCAGCACAATTTCCTTATTAGACATTTATAGTATGAGGAAAAATGTCTTGGACAAACCTGCAATAGTTATTCTTTAAACCCAAATTATCTTTTTTAATGTTTCATCGTTGTGCGTAAACTTAATGAACTATGCTAGCCTATTGGTTTTAGTGACCAGAACATAACCCCTTTCACAGATCTTAGCTAGTTATGATTTTTTAGGGCTATCTTGCTTTTCAGATAACTCACCTGTGGGGTTTTTTAAGCTGAAGTGTAAAAAAGGTTAATAAATGACCTAATTATGTCGGCATTTCTATCCCACAGTCCTCATGCTCTGAGATCTCTCGCTGATCTCAATAGGAATTTGGCTTGCACAAGAATGGCAAATTTTCAGCTGAGAAAGCTGAATAAATGTAGCGCTTTTAAAACCAAAACATTGTTACCAAAGAGTCTGGCCTACTAAATCATCTTCAATGCACTGAAAAGGGCAAAGAACACAAATCTTGGCACCTATCTTGCTGTTTATTTGGAATAATCTTTTAGCAATTTTGATCCAATGGGAACGACAGATTAGTTTTAGAGAACTAGCCACGTACAACCTAACATTTGACTGAAATAAACTGATTGTAACAGGTTTGAAAAGGAACAACCATATGCATCTTATGCACCACTCGAAATCTATAAAACTACTGGGCAAACAGCATAGTGTATACTCGTTCTTATACATATTTAAACTTTGCTGAGGTATTTCTTTAATTACAGAAAAGCATCTTTAAAAACAATAGGAAAACAACTCAAAATATGAGTTATATTCTGCACAGATTTTTTTGGGAGAAGGAATTAAATTGTATGGAAAGGTCCGTAATCATTAAAGGAGTAACCACTTTTATTAGTATCGATAATATCATAGTCTTCCTTGGCTTTTTATTCCTTCAAAGCATTACAAAAAATGTAAGGCTGTGACTTTATAAAACATAAATTTGCCTTGACTTTGCCCACCAGTGTTGTAAAATAACCTGAAATACTTCTGTCTTTTTGCTAGGGAAAATATTACCCAGTGCCACCTCTGGAATGGACTGATCGTGGCCACACAGCTGTCGGATACCCGCTTGCCTCCTCCACGACATGGGACAAGCCATCTCTTGCACAAAGCAAGATTGTTTTCATAAATGCTTGCTCAAGTCAAGTTTCTTTTACGCAGCAAAATTAACTATAGTTTGTCTGTTTGAATTTTAACATTGTCTGGTAATTTCTACCTGCAACTAATGGTTATTTATTTCTCTATAATGAAGATACCTAGAGTGTTGTACAAGCTGGATTTCTCACCCATATGTACTTCAGGAACAGGAGGAATGTATACATCATATTTAGAGTTTATCTTAGGCAGATACTGTGTTTGAAGTGCAGTTTTCTAATCCTTTTAAATACAATCAGCCTATCTTGATTGTGACACTAATGTTAAATGTAACTGCAGCCATTACCAAGTAGTTTCCATAAGTGGTTTTATTACTGGTTAGATTTTACAAATTCTGGTATTCGAACAGACTTCGACCTTAAAATTCTAAAACAACAAAGCAACCAATGAAAGGCTTAGGACTATTCAAAGTAACAAACTCTTAACATTTTTGCCCTGGTCATAAATATACAGAGAGAAAAAGAGAGAAGTGGACATGGAATCCAAAGAATGTAGATAAAACAGTATATAAGGCACATGGCAGTCTTTGAAAATACAGAAGCTTTAGCCAACTTAAATTAATTGCTGTTTCCCTTGCTCAGTCCACAAAACTGTACAGTTACACAAATGTTGTGTTGCAATAGATCTTCCAAGTTATTCTTCAGTCCATACTCCGTAATACCAGAACACTACATTTCCTTCTGTTTTTTAGGAGAGATCCTAATTGTGGTTAGTCAGTTGCTCAAAGCCTCTATTAAAATACACTTGGAATTTCAACTAAGAATAATTTCTTTTTTAAAGAAATTATTAAGAAAGAGTCATCAGAAAAGATTTGTAAGAGTTGTCTGTGAAGGACTTCGAGATTCATGAACCTCAAGACTTCCGGGCACTGATGTCAAGACAGATGTCACAGTAGGCATAGTAGGATTAGTCAAGTCCGTTAAAGTAGTGGGAGTGCTGGATGGACTCATGGAGGCATTGGATATTTCTGAGGCAGGACCTGATGGGGTCCCTGCTTGGAGTGTTGAGTCTGAAGTCTTATCCACCCCTGTGTTTTCTTGACGTAAGAGGTTCCGTCTGAATTTGGCTCGAGCATTTTGAAACCAAACCTGAAATAGTTTAATATAACAGGGTAGCATTTAAAGAGCTGCAGTGTTTAAAAAAGCAAAAGCATACTCACAAATTCACCAACGCTTGAATTGTGGAAGATTTTTTTACTGGTAACATGTTAGAAAAGTAGCCCCAGTCCTGAGAAGTGTCCTCTGCCCACCTGTAAAGCGTTCCTCTTTCCCTCTCCTGCAATCCTGTATAAGCAGTCTGCCTGGGACAGGAGTGGACTAAGGATGAAGGAGGGGAGTCTCTCTGTGCCGGCTACGTATAAAGATGCTTAGAAATTTGGCAGCCTGCATGAATCCTCAATTGCCCTCAATCCCAGAAGTATTTGTCTGGATGAGGCAGGCATCATGCATCTGACGAATATAAGATAACAAGTTTCGGCACCCTCGTATCTCAAGTCCATCTCCCATCATAAGCAGCAAGTGACACAGCCCACAGCACCCTGCCTTTCTGCGGCCCTGAGAGCTCTCCCAGGAACGTTCCTGTGTCTCCATGTCAGCAGTGCTCTCACTTTTCTAAAAGGACTGTCCCTCTTTCTCACTCTTCTTTCTCAAATGCTTCAGCTCCCTTCACCTATGCCAGTCTCCTTTTCCAAATGTTTTCAGTACTGGAATGATGTCGGGAAAAGAGGCTTGAATGGTATTAGAGACCCACATTGCATTAAAACCTGTCATTTCAGTAGGAATTATATCCACATTCAGAAATCTTTCCAAGATTGCTGCTTCTTGCATTATTTGATTATTATCTCTGAGTGAAGGACAAAAAGCTACGGCTTCATCTTTCTCAGTTAAATTTCAGTGTTCAGGTCCAAGATAATAATGCTCTCCACTGCCTGCAGGATTTGTTTAAAGATAAAATATTTTTCTGACCTTTTTGAAAATAGATTAAAAAAAATGTGTTTGTGAAACTTGCATGAAACCTAGGTACCATATATTACTTTGACTAAATTTGAAAATGTCATTAAATACCCTGCGTTCAAACTGATATATGTTGATACCAGGTAATTTTACTACTACAAACTAGCTGAAATTTCATTGTGCTTATTTATCCAAAGGCCTTCTGTCATTGTTACATTCTTTACAATGGACTCAATCCTGATCCTACTGTCCTCACGTTGACCTGCTATAAGGAGTAGGACTGAGTCTTTCCATTCCAGATGCAATGAACCTTGTCGTTTCTGTATCTGTCGGAGAAATGAACCGAGCAAGTGAAAGGATCTGCATAGCCGTACGGTATCTCCATCAGATTTCTCCTCTGTGTCCTGTACAGGGAAACTGAGTGCATGGAGCTCACGAGGCCACGCCAACCTGTACAGAAATTCTGACCTCTGCCTCTGAAACAGCATGGCCCCTGCCGTAGGATCCGCTTTAAGCCAGACCGCTAACAGAGGGGCGATTTGTAAATACGAGCAGTCCTGTAAGGCGTTCTCTTTGCACTCTCAGCTTGCCAGCCGCAGTTAGAACTGATGAACATGTCTCAGCTGGTTTCCCTCTGACTGGTTTTCTTCTCATCTATGGATGGTCCAGACCCAAATTCCCCCTATTGAGCACTCTTACTTTTTCTCTGGAAAGCTTCCTCCCCCAACCAAGGGTCTTTAAGGTGCGCACCCTCTCTGTTGCACTCTCTCCAGGGAATACCACGAGAAAATAATCCTCAGGCACAAATGCTAGCAGTGGCCATAGGAGCTGCATTCACAGGCCATGCATAAATCACATCCCTACAGGTCCTTGTTTCTGAAAGCTTAGTATTTTAAAACAGTTTATGTTGGCATTCCCTTTGTTAAAACACTTAGTTTAAAGGCTATATATCAGTTTCATATATGACAAGAAAACAAAAATCTCCTAAACTAGCACTGGCAAAAATATGATTTTATAACATAGTCCATTATAGTGGTAAACCTGTTAAAGGACAGCGATGTTGTCAAAACCAGGCAAAAACAAACGTGATATTTTTGCCTGGCACATTCACAACCAGTGTCCTCTCATACGACTGTTCATTCAGAGCCACGCAAGAAGGGAGGCACGGAAGTGTGTGTGCGTGGTTCTGAGCAAGGCAAGGAGCCTCGCGTGCACGGGATGCAAGCGAAGAAAATCAGTTTGTTCTGGTCATTCAAGCCGCAAAGTCTCAAGCGCCGACTAGGTAGGAATGGTAACTATCAGCAATTTGAACATTTGTGGGATTTTTTTACCTTTCAGTAAGAGATAATTTATATTTGTCCCACAAATTAATTTGGTTTTGATTTTTTTAATATACCTTCTAGCAATTGTAAAAAGGATAATACATACGAAGGTGAAATGGAAGTTTAGATTCTGCCAGTGTTGACATGTATGTGTACCATGGTTACGTAATAATTAAAACAAAACCACTAGTCCAGTTGCATATACACATACTTCTGCATAATTTCACACTTACGTTCATTAAAAATATACATATTTATATATGCAGTAGCCCCAAATATGAGTAAGATTTCCATTCCTAGTCACAAAACAATTTTCTTGCTTAAAGCGTGTAAAACTGTAGAAGGCACCATAACTATTTTGTTCATTTACGTTGCTCCTAAAAGTCCAATGGCTCCTTAACCTTAGTAGGGCGAGAGACTCTATGGTATTGCTTCTGTTTGTGATTTGAAACATGCAGGATGTAAAGAAAAGTGAGCAAGATTATTGGTGCTTACGTGCTCCCCTTTACCTCCCATTAAATATGAAAACCTGTGCTCAGGTGCCCTCACCGCTGACCGTTAATGCTGCTTTCAGTAGCCATGCCTATAAGATGGTTCATTCTCTCTTTAATAGTGGTAATTCATGTTAGACATAGAAAACATTCCATAATCTTGTAAAAGTATTATTCAAAAATAGAGATAGTATGACTACTTTCACTTTCTTCCTCACTGAGATATTGTCACGGTTAATCAGCTAATGGTTATAAAGCTCTTTAAAATTGTCCAGTAATAAGTATTCATGTTACTACTGAAAAGGCATCTAAATATTTGTTAACTGAAATTCTGAAAATACCTCGTCTCATGATAGAAAGGGATACCGTAGAATAATCACCACAACAGTGATATTCTGGTATGCGCTTAAGATATGAAAGTATTCCACAAAGACTTTGTTTTGAAGACTAGTGAAAACATTAAAACTATTGGTTTCTGAGTTGTAGGGACGTAGGCCTGCTTCTCTGCTGCCCCACGTTATTACTTATAGCTGTGCAAAGCAGCGGGCAAGAGCGGGCAAGTCAGGGCTGCCCACGCGTAACGGCAGTAGTGCTGTACGCTCACATGGGCAATGCAGGCCCTGCACCTGTAACGGTATTACGGTAAAGTAAAGACATAATAACCCAGACATATGTAACTGAAAGAATTGCTCCAGAAGGACTTATCTCACATCAATTACACAATTAGGAATCTGGTCGTCAGTACTGAGGAATAAACAAAATCATTAGGAAGTATTTAGTGGGTTTCTGTCCAGCTGTATCATTATAAGGCTGAGCTATTTCAAATCAAAGGGGAAAATATGGACCAGAACTCCCCAAAACTCTCAAAAATAAAAGCAGCTGCGAGACCCACCATCGATGCTACCACATTCTGGTTAGCAGGGCTGGATGCCTGCAGCTGGACAACTCAGCAGCTAGGCAGAATAATATTTACTGTGATTAAAATATTATACTATCTCTTCGGTGATCTGTGCAGCTAACTCTTTGTCTCCAAGTAAAATAGGAATAAAATAACATCTCCATATGATTGGAAAGTATTGAAAATAAATACGCTAAGTATTGTAAAGGACTCTGATACTGCAGTGAATGAGATCATCTAATCACCTTAGATAACTATTTTCTTGTTTGTAACACCTCCATTGTTGCAAGTATTGTATATTAGTTGTATGAGTAGCTTGTGCTAGAAACAGTTTTGCTCATTCACACAGCTACCTGGAGATATTTAGGTTTACTGAATTTTACTGACTAGTAAGTAGAGAAACAAAAATATAAAGGATGTTGCACCATAAAGCAAACTATGTTCGCTCATTGCACGCACATTCTGATTACTCTGTTGTAATTATGAAACACACAGTTAAAGGGGAACGGTGGGGTCTGTTACGAGCGGGGGCTCGGTAAAGAGTCTGCAGTATGCTATCCTAAAGCAAATCTTCACCGCAAGGTAGCGCAGGGTACCCACGCACGATTGTGGAAATTTTCATACTTGTTGACTACTGGAAACTGAATTAGCAAAGTCCAAATGCATTCAGCAATGTTTGTAGGGTTTTCATAGCAACTTTACTGGGGAGCGATTCAAGAAAGAGCAAGCAGTGTACAAGACACCACTGAAAAATAACACCTTATGTTCCTAAACTGCTTTTGCCATGGATACTCACATTCCAGACTCCCGGGGAGAGAAGAGGTACATACCTATAGCTAGCAAACCATATCTTCTTAGGGCTAACTACTACCACCTTCCCTTTCTAAACTCACAAAAAGAAAGACCAGTTCCCGGAAGAGGAATATTTATGCCAGTTAGTTAGCTGACAATTAGCTGGTCACTTTAATGATGAATGATAGCTTACAATGATGGGCTTGTGCTCCCCAGCTGCAGTACAAGAAGTACATGAATTAAATTGCAAATATACAGCTAAACTGGAATGAAAATAAATAAATATAGGAGTTAAAAATATAAATAGGTTGACTGTGATTCTAATGTGGCTACTTATGGAAAACAGTTTGCATTACAAAGCCACTGAAGGAAATGTAATTTATGAAGCAGTGTGTTACACTTCTGTGCCATTCCACTTCTGGACATGTGTAGCTGATGGCTAATTGTATATAAAGCAAAGAGAGAAGTCAGGTCTTCCAAACCTGATATCACAGATCATTAAGAATATGGCCAAATTCTCCACTCATCTACAAACAAAGCACCCTCATTACATGTTATGTGGGACTGTCTATGTAGTAAGGGTGCTACAGCTGTTTCCTAAATCACTAGGAACTCTACTACCTGTGTTTAGGAAGTGCACTGGTTTCAGAACAAGAGAATCTCTTTCTCCTGATCTGCTGCCTTATATTTTCTATTAAAATATATTCTATTGATTATATACAAAGAGCCACAATCCTTCATCAACTGAACTGAGATCTGAACATACGGAAAATACAACAGCTTACAAACACACCTGATAACAACATAGGGAATGTGGAAGATTTCTTACTACTGACAAGTGTGCATGTACGTCTGGGAGTCCGTGCGCCTTCGGTATGTAAGACAGACTAATACTAATGATGCTTGTTTAGATCAATAGTGTCAGTGCATTACTTCGTGTTCAATAAATGACACAGATAGAATGCCAACCTTTCTGGCTCAAAAGAATTAACAAGTGACACTATCTCAGTAACCAACATCATGAAGAGTTTTCCCCAGCAAAGAGCAACCCTGAAACTCCTGTAGGTGAACTTCAGTGTTTGAAAAATTGCCTCTCACAGGTTAGAGAGAAACTAATTGGGCATGAAGCTTCTAAAATCCAAAAAACAAGTTTGTTTTTTTGTGACCCAAATTAATTTTCAAAGAAAAAGTTAAGAGAGCATGGAGTAGAGGGTGCTCATAACAGACAGGAAAACTCAAGTGATACTAGCCAAAGTATCACTCTGAGTCCTTTTCTTGAAGTGCCTCCAACAGCATCATCCTCTGGGTGCAATCCTCACCACCTTCCACCTCTAAAATTTAAAAATTTTACCTTCCACCTCTCTTCAGCTAAAGGAGCCCAGATATAAAGGAGTATTTAACTGTGAAAGTAAAAGAATTTGAACACCAATTACCAAAAAGATTTAAAAAGTTTAGTGGAATTGTAAGGGATTGCTGCAAAAAAGAGGAACCACGAAGCACCTTAGAACTGCAAGATGCGGTATGTTTAAGATGGAAACAGAAGCAATGAAGAAACTGAAAAAGGGATTGAGGTGTAGTGGAGACATAGAGTCCAATTTTGGAGACAAGGAAATACATTCTGAAAAGGAAGGAAGAAACAGAGACAATAACATGGAAAAAAGATGGAAGGAAAGACCCACGAGGTGAGAAGAGAAGAGAGAGATGGGAGTCAGAGCTGGTGTGCAGTGAGGAGAGAGAACAGAAAGATGATCAAGAGAAAGACACTTTGTAGACACTGATCTCATTTCTTAATGCACTATGTGACATTTCTCAGATAATTCACGTCTGAGTGCACTGTAATGGACAGAATAGATATTACTGAAGTGTGTAAACTCTGAGGGTAAAATAAAGGAGAAGTGTCAAAATAAGAATAGACAAATGCAGTAAATGATTTCGCCCACGTGCATGGATAAAGGACAGCTGCTATGCTATACTATGTCAAGTGTTAGGATATGCACTAGTTATATCAGAGGAATCTGTTCCACCACCACAAATCAGTCTCATAAAAACAACAAAAAAATCCAACTATGGAGGATGTAGCCAAGAGAAGTAATTACATACAGTTTTCCATTAGCAGCTTTTAACTGGGGAGCCTGCAAAACCTTTATTCCTTCTTCTGTTGGGTATTAACGCTGTAAGGTCCAGAATCTCTCCAGTGAGTTCTGTTTTTCTCAATATTTTTGCCTACTGCCCTCCACTTGCCTATGAATTTGCAAGAGCTGTCCACGATGCTTTCCCAGGAGTCTGTCTCTGAGCCCTGCCTGTCTCTATGAAGCTCAGAAACCATTTTCCTACAATTAAGACCCATTTAAAAATTTCAGCAATAGATCCTGGAATGCCCAAATTTATCTCTAGGTATAGCTATTTGGATAAGTGCCCATTAAAAGTGACTTCTTGAATCAGAACTATAAATTAAAATGGAGCTGAATCAACTGATATTCTCACCTTTGCTTCCCATAATAGTTCAAGTGGAGTGTATATCCTTGGAGCAAGAAAAATCCAGCTTTCAGAGAAAAAGTACTTTTAAAATGCAGTCTCCTTTCATTCTAAGTTACTAAACTACGAATAAAAAATTAATCTTTGAAAAATTAAATTTATGTCCACTTCAGTTATGAAAGAAAGGATATCCTCCTTGTCCTGATAAAATAAATTCAAACTGCTGATTAATTTCTTACAAATGTAAACATTCACAGCAATTTCTAAATTAAGAGCTCTCTATTTACAGTGAACGCACTAAGTAAAATAATTCACTTTTTCTTACAGCAGATTGGAAGCTAAAACATGCACCAGAATTAACTAACTACAGGAAAACAAGCAGGGCCCCAAACCTTCACGACTGTCATTAAAAATTAGAACCCAAGCGATCTAATTTTGGAAAGCTGGAAAGCAATAACTTCTCTCATACTTTCTAGGATTTAACTGAAGTCTCAGAGAAGGTATGAATGATTAAGAAAAGCTTGAAAGTCAGCAAAATCCATGGCATTTCAAATATAAAGTTGATATTTTATTTACTTTTCAAGACAAAAGACTGCTCTTCTTACCTGAAGAACTCTTTTGGTCAGGCCGGTTTTCTGAGCTAGCTGTTTCAAGTCCTTGGCATCAGGATTGTGGTTAATAGCAAAGTATGACTTCATTGTCCGCAACTGGTGATGTTTGAATGATGTCCTCATACGCTTTGTTTTCTGATTGCTGGGGTATTGCTGGTCTCTATCCAGGTGGTCACCATCGTTTTCATTGCAACTTAAAGCTTAAGGCAACAGGAGGAAAAGGCGTGTAAATCTATTGCTCTGTGACCAACATTGTTTGCAGTTCATCTGAGTGCAGCAATTAAAATAACATACCATGGCATGTATTGTACTGGTACAAATCCTACTTGCCTTCCCCTCCATTTCTGCATCTTCTATTTTCCCCTTACAATAACCAGCCTGCAAGGACCCTCACCTGCCTCTTTATGGCTTTTAAAATGTCAGGTCTGTTTCCTTTTTGATTCCCTCCATCTCCACACAGCCTCTCCTCCACTTTCTGCTTGTAGGACAGTAGCTGTCCTCAACTCTGTAAAGCGTTTTAATGTACTTTGTATCACTATAAATTGCATTGTAACGTACAAAGCAAGCTGTACAATACAGTCCACTTAAATCTCGATGGAACAGACCAGTTAAAATTATAATTATTTCCTCCATCAAACTAAACCCTGTAGAGTACAAGAGAGACCATTAAATGAAACACTATAAAAGAAATAAAGTTTGTGGGTACCAGACAGCAAATTATGACTATAATTTGACTAGCTGAAGAAATGAAGCTGTTAATACAATGTATCACTGGCATGCCAAAGGAAAAAGATCTTTTTAATTATTTATATGTTTATATTTCCTTTTTTTAAAAAGTATTTGCAAATACTAGTTTGAATCATCAATTCTGTTATATCCTTTTGAAATCACTGAATGACACTGATTGATACATTTGCATAAATCAACCGTAAAGCCTGCGAAGGAGGTCTGTGAGCAAGAAACATTATAATAATTATCAAGTAGTATTAAATGTTGAGTGCCAAGCAAAATAATGTCATAGATCAAAAGTAGTTTTTCATTTATTTGTGCGTACAGTAAACCATAGAAAAACTCTTAAAATAACATTAAGGACCAAGCTTAAAACCACTAAAAAAAATCAGGGATATAACTGAAAATTAGCTCTGACAAACTGTCATTAATTTACTTTTTCTATTCCAATATCTACAACTCCCTTTTAATTTCCTGTAAGTTTTATGTTAGAAGTGATGAAAAACCACTACTATCTCTGTTCTGTGTTGCATGCAAAAAATGAGAAAAACGCTGTATTTTAAAATGTGAATTATTGGTGAATTTCTTAAACACATAAACAGATTTGTTTTCGATTGTCCATTATTGCTGGTTCATTACAACTGAGCATATCTCATAGACACGTCTTTATAGTCTTACTTTAAATTCGTGCTAGCCATCAGAGGTTTTCAGCCCTATTGAAAACATACAAATCCTGAAAAGCATGCATTAAAAACAGTTTTAAAAAATATACATGAAATGCACACAGTCACAAGTAAAAATGCATACAGATTCTATAAAGAGCAGTTTTGCAGCATGGACAGCTGCTTTGCAAACTTCAGCTTTTCAAAAACTTCTACAACGATATGGCCCAATATAGAGCAAGGCCTGTAAAAATTCAGCCTTAAGACCAAAAGCATGTTTGTTTAATAGACACGTAGAAAGTGTCCGAAGCCTCAAACTTTTCTGTGTGTTTCTGTACTCCTATAATTTAAAAAACAGCTTAAAAAAATTGTACTGTATATATAAATGTGTATGTATGTGTGCGTGCATGTGCGTACATTTGTGTAAATCCTTTCCAGACCTAAGCATCTTGTGCCAAATTCTAGCAATAAGAAGCATTTCTGCTTGTTTTCCTGTGGCGTGGAAAGACTGGAAGCACCTGAATTTAAAAGGTATAAGATGCATAAAAGGTGACAGTAAAAATGCAATATTAATGGAGCTGGATGGAATGTAGCAAAACCTTTTTTCTGGTTTAAGAATTGAGATCTAGGTGCCAAACTGGGGTCATCCCATGTGCTCCAGTCTCCTTCATAGCTACAATTCCTGCTGTAAAGAACACTGGGATGAAAAACTGAAACTGTCTTGCTCATAGCAAATTCTATCACGGAAATGTAAAACCAAGCAGTACTTGGTTTTAAAATGTACTCACAGAACTGCAGATATTAGTAATGGAAGAGTCCTCTGTGTGTTATCCTAAATGCTTTCAAACCCTCCCAGAAATATCAAGGCAGAGACTTCGCAGGAAATGCACCAAAATATCTGTCTGAAGGACTGAGGTCTGTTCATGTTAATATGCAACAAAACGAACCCTAGGGCTGCAAGTAGCTGGATTTTAACCTGTTCCATAGAGACTGAGACACAGTCAGGATCCAAGGAAACAAAAGTGATTCTAAACCCTCCCAGAATGGAATGAGGGTATCAGCTTTTCATCAAGCCCTGACAGGACAAGGAACAATTTACTCCTTGAATTTCTCATAATTTTACCTCCTCATCTACTAAATAAAAATAGTATTAAAAAGACAGTGAACATGTACCATTTGAGAGTGGCTAACTGTTGTCCTTCTCTATGAAGAAAGTTATAGAACAGATTTTGAAAGTGCACGAGGGTGTTTGCTGTTTGTTCTCGTGCACAAGTGGTTTGGGTACCCCCAGGCATCACCCAATATGACATAAATATTCCTAGTTAGTGCCAATTCCCCTCTCGGATTTCGTTGTGGTGCTTGGCACCATCTTCAAAAGTCTATTATATTAGGTCTAATATTATATGCATCTCTCACAGAATCGGAAATGTCTATGGGCGTTGCAGGCACAGAGATACAGAACAGGCCAAGGGTGTCAGCTTGTGGAGATTTTAAGAGCTGAGGAATTTCTGCAAAAGGCATCATGGCCTAAGACTAACGCTGTACATGCTCCTCACGCAACCCTCTGTTTTTCAGGCACTTCTTCCCTGTTCCTTCGTGGTGTATCTCCCAAAGGAATTGTTGAACTATCCGTACGTAAGGTTTCCGTTCAATTGCAGTATCTAGGGCTCCTGCTGGGAGTTCAGAAATACCATTTGTAAAATTCCAGTCGAATAGAGGAGTCCTAAATTCACTCATGTTCCATTCCTATTTCATGATAAAACAAAGTCTGAAGTGGTGCCAAGTCTCTTTTTTGACCCTAGAACATTTCTAAGGCCCTTGTGCCTTTCCCCCAGTCCCCACATCCAGGCCATCGCCCTCCCGTCCTTCAGCTGGCCTCTTACAGCCCCCTCCGTTAGCACCACGATACAGACGTCCGCTTGGCCACAAGATGGTGATGTCCACAGAGAGCATCACTAGAAACTACGACTAAAACGTTGTATTTTGATACTGGTGACCAGAATACCCTCTGCAGAATAGTGCATAATACTACCTCTAAAAACAGCGACGTGAGTGTAAGGCGGGCCGTGCTGTTATCTCTGTGACAAACACTATTGGAAGAAGCAAGCTTGGGAGCAGTGTTGCACGCTCAGATCGCCAGATCCCCCACGTGTCGGGATTCGGGGCAAAGCATGTGCTTAGTAGTTAGTAGGTTGCTAAGTGTATGGCACATGAAGAAGATGGGAAAGAGGAATTTCCTTTGGGGGAACTTTTGTTCTTAGTAGCTTGTGTTTGACATGTTAAATTACCCAGAAAGAAAGCAAACTAATCCTGATTCTGAAAGAATGATGAAACAAGAGACACATTTGGTGCGTGCATCAGCTCTCTGTCTTCAGTGGCTCAGGAACACACAGCCCTTCCCTTCTGTAATAAGAGAGTCAAGGGGGTGTTTTAACCTTCTGCTGCCTGGAGAGGGAACTTGTGACTAACTAGACTAGGCAGGGGTGCAGCCTTATTTGTTGTTTGGCAGGAGTGTGTAAAGGACTTTGTGGTACCTGCATCCTTGAAGGGGGCAAAAGAGAGACAGAGCCCTCTGAACGGCACTTGGGACAGGAACAGAGACAGAGCCTTTCTCCCTGGTGGAACGAGAAGACAGGCGCCTAAAATCCTTACCACAACTGGGATTAGAAGGGGTGAAGCTGTGGCGCTTGGAGCAGGCAGAGAACCCCCCGGGCTTCTGAGGCTCCTGGCAGCACGGGAGGGAGGGCACCCTGCCAAGCCTGCGGGGCAACGGACACCGAAAGCGCTGCCTCCCCCCCGACATTTCAGAGGTGTTTCTAGGAAGAGGGAGATAAAGCCCGTCCTAAGGAGCGACTGTCTCCCAGGCTGAGCATCACAAGGCCAGGAGAGAGGAGAGCTGGGATTAGAAACCCTCTGTCCTCCGGCCTTCCTCAGCCGCCCGGGACAAAAGGGCTGCGTGTCCCGCTGCCTCCCGGGGCTGCGGGAGGGGCGGGCGGCCCCCGCGGCCGCGGTGCCCCCAGGGGAGAGCGCGGCCGGGCCGGGGCTGCGGCGGGCGGGAGAACAAAGGGTCCGGAGCGGGGCCGCGCCGGGCCCCGGGCCGTGCGGGAGGAGCCAGCGCGGAGGGTTTTTCCCCTCAATTAAGCCAATTGAATGGCGCTGAATAGCCGGTGCGAGTGCGCGGTAATTCCCTGAGCGCCACGATTAACCCGGGCAGCCCCGGCCGAGCCGGGCTCCTCGCTGCCCGCCGCGCCGGGGACAGGGGCTGGCAGCGGGGCCGGCGCGGGCTCGGCTCCGCTCCCCGTGGGGCTCGCCCCGCCGGGCCCTTCCCGAGGGACCCCCGGCCCCGCGGCAGGGCCGCCTGCCCGGGGAGGGAGGGAGCGCTCCCGGGGCCCCGCTCGCCCTTCGGGGGGCGAGCAGCGCCGGCTCCCTGCCCCTGCCCCGACCCCAGCCCCCGGGAGGGGCCAGATGCGCCGCGCCGGGGAGCCCGAAGGGTGACCACGGCGGGGGGGAGAGGAGCAGGAGGGGGGGAAGGGGGGAGCTCTGACTTTTCTTAGGAAATCGCTGCAAGACGTCCGTTTTGAAGCTACGACTCCTGTTTGCTCGCTCTGCCACTGTAGTCGCCGGAAAGCTTATTCTGAGCTTTTAGTCCCAGGGGAAATGAGGGGAGAAAGAGAAATTCGCTCTTCTAAAACTTTCCAAGCTTTTCCCCTTTTTGTCAGGAGAAAAAACTTGGGACAAAGCCCGCTGGGAGGGCCGCGGCGCAATGCCCAGCCGTGCCGGGGGGCACGGAGCCTCAGAGCCCCCCAGCCCAGGTACCGAGCCCCCGCCTCGCCCAAACGCCGCGAATCTTCCCGCTGCCAAAGGAGGGAAATGTTCCTTAGGATCTTTGCTGCTTGCACGGGTTATGGGTATGTTATCAGCTCGCGGTGCCCCGAGTTTGGCAATACCCCTGTCATGTTCGGGGGTATTTCAGGATCTTCATTTTAAAGACAGACTAGATACGTATGAACAAACTAGAGCAGGCTGTGGGAGGCTTGGGGTCTAATTCACAAAGGGAGTATTCAGAATTCTTTACAGGTGCTTCTGTGTTCAGCAAGCTTTCAGCCATTGATTTACTGACCTAAAAAAACCCATCAAACTCCATTCCAACAAGTGAGAGAAGAAATTATGATCACAGGAACACACTTTAAAAAAAAAAAAAAAAAAGAAGAAAGAAAGAGAAAGAAATCTTTTTGAAGTTTCAGCATCCTTCTAAGCTATTTTCCACTTGTCAGGCTCTATCCACATCTAAAACCCATCATCCCCGTACCGAGTCCCGTTTAAGTAGGGGAAAAAGAGTCAGTCCAATTCGCGTTGCAGATGAATATTTGCTGCAATTTACGAAATAATCCCAGGCTCAACTCTGCCTAAGTTTACGGGTCCCCCTTTCCCCACCGCCTCTGGCTGTAGGTTTATTTACACAAAGTATTCTACGCAAATTCCCAGCAACAGATCCCCTCAGAGGACAATATTGTGCATTTCTGAGAAGGAAATGACAAGTGCCATTAAAAATAGAAACTATCACGATTTTAAACGGTTTCCCTTTAAAAGGCACAAAGTCGAAGGCATTGCAATAATTTACTAGTTTGTGAAATTTCACATCGACGGGCGACCTGGTCTGATTTCCAAGATCAATGGTACTTCTGATGGTATAAATTAGTCGATTATTGGTTTAGTAAATAGTTAAGTAGATAAATAGGTTAAGCAAAGAAGCCAAAGGTTCCCCAAGGAAGATCTCTTAAGCTTCAGTTGCAGGCTCTAAACAAAAATTAAAAGACCAAAAAATCGGAGGGCAATTATTTTGAAAACGAATTTTGAAAAATACGGTTAAAGGCGGTTTATTTAGGAAGTCAGGGAGCAGTAAGACTTTCTCAGGCTGCGCTCCCGTCCAGGACAGATGCCGCTGGTTCGGTTTACAGGTCCTTTGAATCCGAGCATCTGCCCTGCACAGGGAGACAGCGGAGGGACAATTACAACCTAATCCCTCCGAAAAGGAGACGTTTTTAAACGGGCAAGATGCACATTTCATATACGTTTTAAAGCTCAGCTGTTACTCGCGAGAACACGACACACACCTTTCATCAACCTTCACCGCTGGGACTGCTACTGATTTTTGCGCTATTTCCAAATTATTCAGCAATTAGTTAAACTAATACTAGCTGGCAATTTTGCTCCCGAGGTGCGTTTGCCAGTTAGAGATGCGCCTTTTCTCCCTGCCATTTTCAGTGCAAACCACTCGATTCCGTCGCTCCCGTTACTCCGTCCCTGGGCGCAAAACGCCCGCAGCTTCCTCCTCCTCCTCCTCCTCGCGGCGCGGCCGCCCCCGCGCCCGGAGCCCCGGCAGATGGGAGCACAGCCCGAGCCCCTCGCACCCCCTCCCCGCCGCACGGCGGAGCGGCAGCGGCCCGGGGCAGCCAACAAACCGCAGCAAAGTTGGCCTTCACCTGATGTCCTCTCCGGGAAAAAAGACGCGTTAAAGGCAAATCTACGCCCTATGGGACGTGTCTGAACTTGGTAGATTAAAAAAGAAAACATGCTCGGAACGGCGGAGAGGCGCAGACACCACTGAAGCAGCAGAAGGAAAGAGGCAAACGAGTTTCGCCTCCAGGGTCTAACGGGACGGCTGAGCCTCAGCTTAGGGAAACTCGAGTCTGAAGCAAACCCCACCTCCGCCTTGAATTCCTCTAATAAAATCAAGATCTAAGAATTTTCTTTTGTCCAAACGCTTTTTCCTGCTGCAGAGGAGGAGCAGCGCTGGCAGACCCGGCGACCACCGCCGTTCGGGTCGGCGGCTCAGGGCCAGAGCGGAGCGAGGGAAGGGGGGAGCGGGGACGGGGGGGTAGGAGACCGCTCCAATTCCCTTGCCTGCAGAATTACAGTGCTGGGGGGTTAAACGAGGAAACGCATCAGAAAGTTTGCAGCTCCATGCAGAGTTTCTGCAGAGACTGCAGGCTTGGGGCTGCCGCCAGGTTTGCTCCCTTTCTTCTTGCTGCTGCTCCCAGTTGAGAGGCAGGGGCTGCGGCTCGGGGCAGCGAGGGTGTCGGAAGGGGATGCTGAGAGTTCCCCCCCCTCTTCTCCGAGTCACATCTGACGAACCAAACTCCAGCCGAACTTGCCACCGCAGGAGCAGCCCGGAGCTGCCCGCAGCCACCTGCAGCCCCCGCCCGGGCTCCGCGGGCACCCGCGCCCCAGCCCCGCACCCCCGGCCGCCTCCCGCTGCCGGCCCTTGGGAAACCGCCACCGTCTTCCTCCTTCTCTCTCTTTCCTTCCAAAACCCTGAGGTGCAAGCGCCCAGGACAAGGGCACAATAATTCACCCATCAGCAGACTTCGAGAGTGTAGCTACTAAAGAAAATTCACAGCTCTCTGAAGTGCTAACTTACAATCTCTGGTTTCCAGATTTTATTTCAGGCTACACTCCCCCTTCTCCCCCTCCTTAACCAGATGACCTTGCTTCAAAACATTTTATTTCCAGCTGAAGTGAAAAATGCTAACATATTAGCTTCTGTAATTGCAGTTTGACAGCACTTGATCTCAATAATTATGCTGCAGCTAAACTATTATTAACGGTTTAAGCTAAAATAAACGGAAATCCCCCTTTGGAAGGGAACAGAAACAAACCACTCGAATTGTTCTGGGGGAAGATGGGGGTCTCTTACCTGCGTTGTAGGCTGCCAGGTCTGCCCCAGGCCCCGGGCTCTTCCTTTTCCTGGGTCTCCCCTTCTGGACAGTCCCCACGCCGTTGTAATAAGGCAGTCCCAAAGTATTGGCAGAGCCCGCTCCCAACGCCGGGCCCTTCCCAGCCGCTACATCCGAGTGATTGAAATGCACCTGGTACTCCCCCTGGATGAGAGTCTCGAAATGGAGGCGGCAGTACACCAGATTGTCCTTCATGCCAAAGTGATCGCCGGTGGTCAGCATCTTGTTGCAAGTGGTGCAAGTGAAGCAGTTTAAATGATATACCAAATCCCTGGCCCTCATGACCATCTCGGAGGCAGAAATCCCCAGGTGACATCTCGCACATCTCTGCACCGAAAACCTCCTGCAAAACAGAGGGGCCAGAGGAGACGGTGAGAGGAGCATCCCCCCCCCCCCCCCCCCTTCCGTCGGGTCCGCCCGGAGGGGCGGCAGAGGGAGAGGGGCTGCGGGGCCGGGGGCAGCGGCACGAAGCCGGGGCCTTTGCGGAGCGGCTTCGCTCCCCGGGCGCCGCCCGCCAGCCGGGGGCTCCGTGCCCCTTCCCGCCCCGCAGCCCCGCCAGCTCCCGCCCGGGAAACGCACCGAGCCCCGTCCCGCAAACCTCCCCGCCACCGGCGGTGGCTCCGGGCGCCGCGCACGGCCCGGGCCCGGCCAGGAGGCACCGCCGCCGGGCGAGGACCAGCCCCGCTGCCGGCCGGGCTGACAGCCTGCCCGGGGCTCAGCCCCGTCCCTGCGGGCTGCGAGGGGACGCGGGCGGCGAAGGCAAGCCCTTCCCAAGGGCGAGGGTGCCGCTCCGGGCAGGGAACAGGCTTGGCCATCTGGTTCCCCTTCGCGGCCCAAGAAGCCTGGGGAGGGGACGCCTGCTTGAAGCCCCCGCTACCCGGCTGGAGGTGAGCTGTGCCCGGGCCGTGTCCCCCTCCCGGGAACGCGGGGCCCATCCCCACCGTGGGTCTCCCTCTCCAGTGGGAGGTTTCAGGAGCCCACAGCCCACGGCTCCCCTCCGCAGTCCCTTCGGGAGGGGGTCTGCTCAGCGTGGGGGGCCGCGGGCAGGTCCCCCCCCGGCCGGTGGCGGAGGGCAGGCTGTACCTGTAGTAATCCTCCTTGCAGTAAATGCTGCCGTCCTTGCTGAAGCAGGTGAGCTCGGACTCCAGGTTGAGTTTACATTCACAGCACTTCAGGCAGCGCATGTGCCACTGCTTATCCACAGCCAGGAGGTAATACCGGTCGGAGATCTTCCCCCCGCAGCCGGCGCACAGGGCAGCCCGGTCACTGCTGATGGAAGGCATGGTCTGCTGGGGGAAGACAATTACAGACCGTTAGCGAGAGGGAGAAACTCCTGTGCGCTGCCGGGCTCCCCCTCCCCCTGCCCGGCCGGGGCCCGGCTTCCCTCTCCCTCGCGGGGGCGAGGAGCGGAGCGGGGCCCGAGCCCGGCCGCCCCGACCTGCGCCCGCTCCCGGCATCACCCCCCCGGGAGGAGCGGGGCCGGGCGGCGAGACGAGGGGAAAACCACCCTGGGCGTTAGGGGAGGCGCCCGGGGGAGACCCGGGATTTCTTCCTTTTTTTTTTTTTTGGTGGATTTTCCAGTCCCAGAACAAGAAAAGATGCTGTTCAACAAACAGGCGCAATAATCACAGCGTAGGGCAAATCGCAGATAGTTAATTTTAAAATTTGTTATTATGGATATACTGAGAGTGTCTGCATAGCTAATGCTCGGTGAGTGCACGTATGCGGAGCGTGTCTGCGCGTGTATTTTCCTAGCTATAAAATTCCGAGTGAATTACGATCAACCCCCGGCAGTCGCAGCGCCACAGCCGCGGGTCCGCACCCGCTGCGGCCCAAAGCACTAGAGGGATCGGTAAATAAGGCTGCGGAGGAGACGAGCATTACCAAACCCGAGGTGCAGAATGCTTTATCAGGAAAACGAAATAGCGGGAAAGATGGGGGAAAGAAAGCGGGGAAAAAACAACAGAGCACTTCAGGTTATGCTGGGATAAACTTGGAAGCAATAAAACTAAATGTAACCCCTATATAATTTAATAGTTTAGTGTCAAATCGCAATCCAATCGAAACTCTGCAAGCAACAAATACATACATATTCTGTCAACTTCTACCAAAAAAGAAAGAGAGAAAAATATCGGAAACCGTTTAAGGACGCTGATTTAGTTTAGCCGGCACCTTAAGACAGCGCTGAAGCGCGGCGCCCCGAGCGGAGCGGCCGATGGCAGACCGCGCTGCTCCCGCTGCCTCCGGACTTACTGTCCCCGCCTCGCACAAAGCACGCTGCAGGTTTGAGAACCCGAAACGCTTTTTACAGCTGTGACAAACAGGCAGTTTGTTTTGATTCGGGGGGGAGCTGTTTGTTTACTTTTCCCTCCTCTAGAGCCTTAACTCCTCGCGCAAAGCAAAAAGACAAGACAGCTAATAGGGAAGGATCGAAAGAAAATGAAGCTATTTTTTCAGCGTGTGCTGGACTGATTACTTTCACCCAGTACTTGCAGAGATCACAAAATCCCATCGCTCTGAGTACTACTGTTTGCCCTGCACCATTCCCACCATCAGAACTACATATAAATAAAATTATGGCACTGCGTGGGTACGTCAGCCACGCAAGTCCACCGGTAGCTTATTTCTGTAAGGCATTAACTGACCTCTGATTAGGGACCGCTTTATAACCAAAGTAGTTTCTTGCAAATCCACTTTAAATGAAACACGATTTTTCTGCTTTGCTTTTCCGGTAACAAAAATATTCTGAGATCCAGAAATGGTATTTAAGGATCCAGTATTCTATCCCACTATTTATTATATACACATGTGTATGCATGTACATTATATATAGATATCTATAAAGGTATCATGCCACAATATTTATTCCAGGAAAGATCATTTGATATTGTTCAATCGTACGGAGAAATATTAACTTTTCCAAAGAAAACCAAAACTGTTTAGATTAGAAATCACGTTCCACCCTTAGAGTATAAAGGCTGTTTTTCAGCTAGTATTTCGGGATTAAATACTCTCACTGTCACCTTTAAGTAAATTTCTACATAGCATTAAGAGAAATACCACATACTGATGAAGTTTTAAAAACCGAGAACACAGCTCTTTCTTGCGTGTGCCCGTATCAGCTTACAAGACAGCATTTAACCAAAGTACAGGAGCATTTCACTTCGAAATTATCATTTCTTAACAAAAAAGTAGTATACATAAAATGTTGAATCAGTTAACACACTTCAGAAATCTCTTCCACTTCGCTAGCTTAACTCTGGTTAAAAGGATGCGTCTTTTTATTATCTAAATGTATTAATATACAAGTACCACGCATCAGCAGACATAAGATAAAAAGTGGTAAAGTTATAAAAATTTGCATCCATCAGTCTCCCTGAAACATATCTTCTGGTTCTGTTTGCCATGTTCGCAAACCCAGTGCTCATATATATTACCATTATTTTTTAAAATCATAATTTAAAGGCACTCGAGCTTGGTTTTTTTGTTTATAAATGCTATAATGACTACCTCAGTGTAGACATCCTACCTGAAAAATAACACAGAATTGGATTCTTTGGTGTTTGTGTTTCCATTCTGCATACAAAAAATTCGCCGTGCCAAAATGTTATCTGTATAAAAGCATACTTTGCCTCTTCCTAAAAACTTTGGAAGGCTGGACAGGCTGGGGGAAGGGAAGGAGTTCTTGGACGCTACCAAAAGGCTGGTCTATCTTTCTGTTTTCTCGCAAGAGCAGTACCGTTCATTTCACCCAAGCGTTACTATTACTACGCATATTATTAATAATTAACAGTTTCATGCCTTTCCCCACGGTTTTATTTAATCTTTTGGGGTGCCTTTTTACTTAATTTTCTTCTGATTTAGCATTTTGCATACGTTTCCCCCCGATCTGTTATTTTAAGGGAAAAGCTGGATCTTTGAGGGGTTTATTATGCTTAGGGGATTGAATGACTCTCCCATGCCTTCGCCTCCTACCGTTTCGGTCTCTCCCCTGTCTATAGCCGAGCTGATGGCCGGTGCTTCGCTTTTGGTTCTCCGATCCATCTCGTCGATGACCCCGTGCATCTCCGAGCCGGACAGGCTGTGGAAAAGCATCGCTGAGGAAGCAGAGGAGGAGGCCCCGAGTTGCTGCTGCTGCTGCTGCTGACAGTT
Organism: Nipponia nippon; assembly: GCF_047370975.1. NCBI lineage: Eukaryota > Metazoa > Chordata > Aves > Pelecaniformes > Threskiornithidae > Nipponia > Nipponia nippon. The sequence continues at coordinate 11,556,508 of NW_028262332.1, read as the reverse complement.
GTCGGGGTCCCTGCAGGAGCCCAGCACTTGCATTAACCGGAGCCCTCCCCCATGCATCTAGCACGGCCGCCCCGTCTCTCCTTGGGCTCCGGGCTTTTCACCCCGGCAGAGATCTCCGGAGCGCAGCGCAGGCACTGATCCGAGGTTGCAAGGGGACGGGGTGCAGAAAAGGCGGGCGAAGGGGACGAGGGAGAGGGGATAACTGGTGGTGTAAGCTTCGGGGCTTGGATCTAGTCTGTTGCGCGGCCCCGGCACATCCCTCTAGGAGGCTTCTTCAGTGCGGGGCTCATTGCCCCAGGTGCAGTCCCAGGCTTTATGCTCTGGCCCAGCTGGCAGAAGAGGCTGGGCAGGTTTACGGTTGGGAAGGATTAATAAATAACAGAAATATAAAAAAATTAAACCATCTTCGGTGAGAAATAAATAAAAAAAATAATAACGACAAGCCCCCTACATCGTACTGTGCGGAATTTAGAGGAGGAAAGCGAGGGAGAGGGAGGCTGCAGCAGGCGGAGAGCAGGCTGGTGCCGCACGGAGGCTGGGGCGGGTGCCCACCGCACGCACTCACGGTCCGGAGGGCTGGCGGCGGCGGCAGCTCAGGGGCAAAGTTTGCTCCTTCCCCCGCTCCTCCCCCAGCCCGCCGGAGCTCATTGGGAAGAGAAAAAGCCGGGGGGAAGGAGGAAGAGTTGGACGGGCACCAGATGGGACGGGCACTCGGCGGCCCCCCTCTCTCCTTAAAGCGGCGCGGCGGGGCCCGGGCTGCAGGCGAGGCGGCCGCGCCGCGGGGGGGAGCGCAGCGGCGGAGCCGGAGCCGCCGGGGCCGCCGCGCCTGCGAGCGAGCGGCGCCTCTGCAGCCCGGCCGCCGCGCGAGGCTCCGCGCCTTTTCTACAGCCCCTCTGACATCATGTCCTGCCCCGCCGCCATTGGCTGCCGCCGCGCCCGGGCCGCCGGCATGTGCTCGGGGCTGGGAGGCGCGCCGGGGCGCGGGGCCGCCGCGCGCCCTGCCCGCTCGCCCCCGCTCGCCCCCGCTCGCCCGGCCCGGCCCGGCCCGGCCCCTGCGGGCCGGCACGCAGCGTCCGGGGAGCCGCAGCGCTGCCGCGTCCCGTTTGCCGCCGCGGCGCGGGCGCTGCGTGGCCTCGGGAGCGGCCGAGGCGGCCGCGGAGGGCCGGGGCCCGGCCCGCTGGCGCGTTTGCCCGTGCCGCCTGGTGACGGCCAGCGACGCCTCTCCCTCGGAGCAGCAAAGAGGCTCTCGGGGGAAAATGCCTCCAGCGCGGGAGAAGTAGGGGGTCAAAAGTTTGTTTACGCTCCCAGATCACGATTCCTCAAGTGTTTATTTCTAATGGGACGCACCCAACAACGCTCATTATGAAAAATTAGAATAGTTTGTGTCATTCAGGTTCGTGAAGCCTTCCGCTGGCCGAGGCCTCTCGCTTCTCTCGTGTCCAAGTAGACTGTAAGTAAACCAGGCCAGGAAGGTCTCTGAACTTGAGGAGAAGCTTCGGGAAGTCTCCAGAAAAGACAAAGAGTACACAGGGAAACTGTTCCCGATGTCTAAATATTTATCCAGAAGGTGGGTAGTAGGGAAGGACTAATTAGTATTAAAGATGTCAAATATCACACTTCTAATTATATTAGAAAAGGTAGCACAACGGAAAGTAAACCTGAATGCACATCTGAGATCATGAGACCCGCTGCCTAATCCGGGACTGCAAATTATTACATCACTTAGCGTATTACTGTTAGGTGGTGTTTCCTGACACAGTGGTTTGCCTCTTACAGGTTTAGTGCAGTTAAGACTATCTTTGCTATAATTGGACTTACTCCGTCTCTAGTCAAGCTTTGCTGGTTTTAGGTGTTCCCTTCTTACAATAATCTAGGCTTTTTATCATCTTTCTGTTGGGATTGCTCTGCCTAGTTACAGACATTTGCATGTCACAGCGGAGAACAAAGTGTCTCGTGTAGAAATGCATATGAAGCAGCCCCAAGACCCCTCAAGAAACCATAGAGAGTGCAAGCTCATTTGCCATCTGTGGGAACTACCCAAAGACTGGCCTAAAATCAGATCTCGGAAACAATGGAAGTTCGTGTTTTCATTCGGATTAGAATTCCGCAACAGAATTAGTGGAGCTGTTTAGTATTTATCTTGATAAAATAATCTTTCCCTTCCTCCGTGACGTTGCAAGACATTTCAAATACCGTCTGTGGTGGGAGATTTGCGTCCAGTACCAGAGCGGTGGAATATTGCTCACTGGACACCACCACGTACAGCATTGTGGAGCACTGTTGTGTTGTGCGTAAGCAATTTGCTGTGTAGATCCTCATCTATAGCTGTGTAGATCCTCATCTCTAGCTGCATACTGTACTACCCTTAGGTGGTTTAATACCAGTTTAATTCCCTGCCACATAACTGATGACATGCGTTCTGCAGTTAAGAAAGGTCATGGATTTGTACACTCTCTCTGACATTGCTAATTATCAAAAAGATTTTATATATTTTATGGAATTAAAATACAATATTTTATGTAACAGTATTGCCTAAGTGGATGGAACCAATAATACCAATAGCACATTAAAAAGGTACGGCATGACCTCCAGTTCACAGGCTATCTCTGATTATCTCCTTAATGGGTATACAAACACAAGAAGACATCCAACCCTTGCTACCAAAACACAAGGAGAGTAACAGAATGTAAACACAAAGCTGCTAATGTACACACTGACACATGAATGACATTTACATTGTTCAGAATAAAATCCAGGATCTTCTTGAATAACGAGCAACAGAAAAATTGCTATAGCAAAATAATCCTTAGAATCAAACGCGGACTCATTTGAAATGGGAGTTTTTTCCTTAAGAAAATGGTGCAGCTAATAATAAAGTCTTTTAACCTGTATTTTGTTATAGGTGACAGGTGAACAAATCACAGGTCTTGAGTTTCTCTACCCTGCCTCTCTTGGTAACGTCATCTCCAGTACCATCTGCTACCTACCAGACAAACAGACCAACCACATAATGAGGTACCAGCTTCCACCCAGCTACCGTGACTAAATCAGAACAAAAGATTCAACGCCTCCTTCAACAAAGGAACACAAGTCTAAGCTGTCTTTGCTAATTGCTGGGTTTCAGGTTGTCTGTTACAGATTTTAAGTGAGCTACAAACTTCCATCAAATACTTATAGCTGTTGGATAAAGGTACTAAGAATAAAAGATAAATGGAAGCAAAAGGTAAGAGAGAAGAGAAGAAAGCTTAGAAAATAAGTAACTACTTATGGTAATTTAGACGCTGTGGAATAATATAAACATGAAAGACCAGGGGGCAGAGTGATTGATATCTCATATGTTTTCGATGCCCCTACGGTTATTAGACTGCAATATATGGGAACATACAATAAACTATGAATTAAAATGTAATTGTAGCTTCAGGCATCTTCTTCATTGTCTGCTGTGGTGTTATGTCTTCATGCACCGTGATTGACAAGGTGTAATTAATCATCTTACTCAGTTGTAAATATGGGCACCCTTCACAGTAGGCATCAGGAAGTGTGTACCAGCAAAGGAAGCAATAGTTGACGCTGATATACCATTAAATCAAAATCAGAACGCTTATATGTTCAGAAATGTGTGTTTGGTGTGACGCTGTTATCGTTTATTTCTAAAATACTGTACCAACAGATTTACTTGATTTGCAAGTTAACTACAACATTAACTGGTTTTATTTATTTTGTCTCTTCTTCATTTTTATAGGCAATGATGTTGTTCTCCTAAAATGTGAGACAGTTTGCTTCTTGTCAGCAAGTGGAGCTCAGCTCAGCTCTTCATCTCCCTGAGTTGCCGGAGACAGACTAGCATGCTTCAGATTCAGTTGCTCTCTAGACTGACTTGAAACGATTCAGGGAAATTATTACTCCATTCATATATCACTTTTCGCACTTCTTATATACCGAGTTAGACACTTAGGGTCATTTTAAAGTGGAAGCGAATAATGAAATAATCTTATTAAGAAATGCTGTTCAGTTTAAAAATAGGACATTCCTTGTCACAAATGCTGTCCCCTAACTGTAAATGAACATATTTTTAAAGATTTTTTTCAGTATTCCAGGGCAAGAAACATTTTATATCTGTTTCTTTTTCTAAATGATTGCTATCCTTATCCAGTTAGTGCAAAAATGGTGCATGAGTCACAGGAAATTTAAGTGGTTTGTCTCAGGAAAATTTGGTGGTATGCATTTTTTTGACGCACATAGAGCTGCTGAATGAATAATTGGCAACCTATTTAATGTCCCTTGCTTTAAAGCTGTCTACTACATTTGCTGTTTAAAAAAATGTCTTTCAAAGCTGTTAAATATGTAACAAAAAGAGGTTGCTATCACCATTCTGACATGAACAAAGCCATACAGTGAGCTGCCTGAGGTACTTCCAGCATGGTATTAATTACAAACACAATAATAAATGAAAATTTGCAAAGTTCTCAAATTCCATTTCTTTGCAATACCAGCTGATGAATGTTTTATAAAAGCATGCAGTAAAAATATCCGTTCAGGAATTAGCTATTAAATGTTACCTCAGCCAAGCGTTTTGGGGGGAGTATGGAATCTGTTGGATCTGTAATTTCACCCTTTACCCCTGACTGACTAAGATCTCTAGCTGTCTCAGAAGCAAACTGAGCTTAAAACAGTAGCGCACTTTCAAGAAGATGATCGACTAAGAATGTGTTTTATTTTGATTTGAAAAACTGTCAATCAGGGAGAAACAAGACCAAATAATAGTATTATATAATATTAGCTAATTGTATTTGTTTGGTAAACCAGGAATATGCAGGAAAGATACAGTTACATACAGTTTAAAAGGAAAATATTCAGAATGTTTTGCCCAGATGTTGTGTTGAAATTGTTTGTCGCTGGTACAAGCAATAGATTACAGATACAAATACAAGCATGTATCTATAGATGCGAGAGAGAAATAAGATGCCCATTATCTTACGTATTTCAGTTTATATAGCCACAGCTATTTAAACAATTCCAAAACTGCCTCTACGGGTGTCAAAGAGGGAGGGAAATCTTCAACCACATGATCTTCTCTCCAGAGTCCTGTTAAATCCACTGAACTTAAAACAGAACAAGAAGTGTGAAATATGGGTTTGAACATGTTATGTCAGAAATGTAAAGGTTGGAAGCCTTTTTAGTAACCGATATTAATATTGTATTAAATGTTATGAAAAGGCAGGTGTTGGAGAGAAGGGCTGGGCTCATGTGCAATTTTGTCAAGGTTTTTATCTGTGGTTATGATTCCAGATGTATCTATTCCCCGAGGAGAAAAATGAAGTAAAGTTGGCATGTGACATGTGTTTTAAGGTGTTTGGCACAGTTTCCCAAAGTGATGACAAAATGTTCATTTTTATTACAGTGAATTGGTAAAGAAAATATGATTCTGAAGGTCAGTAGCTGTATATTTAAGATAGCTTCGGAGTTTATTTTGGGGAATATAGATTTTTGGTGGTGTGTTTAGATCTGATTGGCTGACTTGAGCATCTACCATGGTAAATAATTTAAATAGAATAACTTTACAAAATATGAAGTGGTAATTACTAGTAATTCAGTAAATTTCATGGACACAATTTGGCAAAGATTGCAAAAATGTCTCTTTTTGCATCTGGTAGTGTAGCTGCTTCTTAATTTTTTTAATCTATTTACTACAGACCAATCTTTTTGCTCTACAGTTAAAGCTCTAATAAGTGAAATAAGATTCTTTGTAGGAACAGTATTTTAGTGTAAATGGACAGATTTTTTTTTTTAAAACAAAGTGGGGAGGGTATTTTTTTAGTGAAAACTATTTTGTCTAAGTGCACGTTAAGAGTTCAGATAAGAAAGTTCCCTGTGGCTACCCAGCTCCCCTTCTCTCTTCCCTCCAAGCCCCTTCTCTGTGTAATAGTGTCAGTAATTCCATGCTGACAGCAGGGCACCCAGGGCTGCATTACCAGGCAAACACTCACTCATAAACATTTTACAAGTTCAATATCAGCCAATCCTGGAGGTTCGGGAGGCTGCCCTGATTGGGTATATCATGGATTTGGTAAACACGGCTGCATAACAAAAATAAGGTTTGTAAAGAAAGAGTCCAATAGTATTGCCTCCTTTGAAAAATCAGAGGCTAAGAATGTGATTAATTCCATATTTTATGAGTAAACTTCCACAGCTCTCTATCCATCTGCAAATATTCAGTGATGTGCTCAATACATTCCTTTCTGTTCTACAACCACATTTCTTTGTGAATTTAACCACATCAGAAAGCACTTCAGATTTCTAACACAAATATTAGATGCATTTAATGTAAGGAAGCTTCCTTTATTGGAGGTGATTGGGAACATTTTGTATTTTATAGGTATATTTAAGAGGTTAGCAGTAGGGGGGAATCGTCTGTGGAAAATCTGTCTACAGCTGAAATTTTTAGATGCAGAAGTGTTGCTGAAATGTCTACTACATTCACATTATTTTGTTAAGTAGCTCACAGGTCTATCCTCTTAGCTACCAGATACTTTTTTTTTTTTTAAGTCAAATAATATTTCTCCTTTTTTTCCCTATTTGTTATTTTCAGAAGTATATACTTGTTTTTATTTTTTGTGTGCAATTAGAAGAAGATTTTAATTCTCAAGGGCTTTACTTTTTTATCTACAATTTTGTTGTTCTTTTCAGTAATCTTCTGCAACTTTTTCTTCCGTACATGCATGTGAAGCATACAGCCCCTCATTTGCTAGTAAATCATTGATAATGATTTACAAGTTTTCACAGATTAATTTTCCATTTTTCTCCAATATAACATAGCTCCAATTAAGGAAAAGAATGCCAAAGGTTAAGGTATTTTATAATACAATTTAGAAACTCATTTTTAAGTCCTTGTGTTTATATTTTAAATTTAGAATCCTATTTATACTTCAGTATAAGAAAAATAATACGGAGAGTTTGAAAATTAGAAGTCTGGTATTTTCCAGATATTGAAATGTGCCTGCCTAATGAAGGCAGAAGACTTGCTCACTAGATTTATTTTAAAGCAATGCTTTTAGACATACGTAAATTAAAATGGCAGTTTTCAATGAGATACTTATTACTATTTTATTTGATATTTGCAAGATACCTGACCATTTAATATTTATCCTTTATTTCTCTGAGCTGATCTAATTGCACCTCTCTTTTGCATTTATTTCTCTTTGCAAACACTACATTATTCACTCTCTCCTGTGCTTATTAAACAGTGCCACCTGCACCAAATGAAACAAAGCTTCTCCATCAATCTATCCCAGCTAAAGAACCCTGACTATATATTATAATTAATTGAAGCTCAATTGAACACTTGAGTCTGAACTAGATACAGTAACCTGAAAAAACATTAAAAAAATTAGGATGTACTTTAAAGAAATCTTTTAAATGAAAATGTTCACTCAAAACTGAGAACCTAACCTTGTACCAAGCACTCTTCATCATCTCTGCACAGTACCTCAAGTAGCAATTAGCAGGTCCTTTAATTAATTAACTATTCCCTGTACATCACAGGGATTTTTGTGGCACTAACGTCATCCTTCATAAGTGAATACCAAATCCAGTCAATATTTTGTCACTATAAACCCTTATCTGGACTACCTGAATGCCCACCGCCTGTCTCTGAAGAATGATTTCAAAACACAGAAAGCAGGTATGAAAACCAGATGCAAACTTTACAGTCCTAGCCTAGGTGATGAGAATAGATAGAGCTAGAAATGGAGAAGTAGATGCAGGGAATCTTATACGTAAATATTTGCAATAAGAAGAAATCAGATAAGATGGACATTGAAATAGTAGTGATGAAATCTTACAAATATAGTTAAGTAAAATTATTTTATAAAAAAAGCTGAATATATTTTCAACTTTCAAAGTGCTGTAGACTTTGCTCACTGTGCTGCTTATCTTTAACACTGTCTGCTCTCAGACAAGAACAGATTAATTAAGTGGCAGATCAGACACAATAAGGTGAAAGGGCATTTCCAACCAATCAGTGACATTTTGCCAATTTTATACTTTTCAAACTTTTTATATAAGTGTGGCTGATTATTTTCAATGTAATTTTCATTTGGAAAAATAGAAAGTAATTTTAAGGGAATTAACATCTGAACATGAGACACAAAATACATATTGCTGGTTTTAAGATTTACAAACGATGCAGTATGTAAATTTGTTTATATAAATATGTATAAGATTTATGACGGTATGAGGCTATGTGTGTGTGTGAATGAACATATGTGTGTGTATCCATCGATCTATTTGTAGATTCAGACATAGACATATGTTATCATTTCTTAGAGGCAAATATCTGCAGAAATAATTCTTTGTGTTCAGTAGTTTCCTTTAATGTGTAGTAAGTTTATCTTAAGAGATTTCTGTGTTCAGGAAAGATCTTGTGAATTTATGTAGTGTACAGCATAATGAAATCAAATAAAGTATGCCTTATGATTTTGCAGGAATTATACATTAGCACTCTCTTTCAACATGTGTAATATTTTGAATTATGGAACAAACTTTATAGATAATTTTAAAATATTAAATAATATATATAATGGACTTGTAGAAATAGACACTGTAGAAATCTCAAGCAACAAGAAATAATTATTATTCAAATAATTTGAGACTTTTGCCAAATGATATTATAATTAAAAAAAAAAACAAAACCCAACATTTAATTGGAACTACTCATGAGGAGTAATACTTATTCAATTACCAAAAGATAGTAACTGCACCTCAGTAAGATTTTCTATTTTGTAAGAGTAACAGAAATTTCCATTTTCACCTCATGGATTCTCTTACATCACTGTTATTGCAACTTCAGTTAAAAAATTTTTGTCGTGAGCAAAATGCCAGGTAAAATGTAAAGGTCAACTGATAAGCTCTGATGGTATCTCTGCTTTTGCTGTGTAAATCTGCTCTTATCAATAATTCACTATTCATGTTCTGCAAAGACTCTGTCTTTACATTTTTTAATTAACACTTATAAATTTACAAAGATAATCTTAAAAAAAAAGGAAATATTAATCTCTGTACTTGGAGTCCTTATGTCATAATTTACTACGCATTTTTTCCAATAGATTTGGCGAATGAATACTCTATTTTGATCCATCAATCTCAAACAAAGGTGGACTCTGATGCAATTTTTCACTGCTCATTTCCCTGAATCTTTTGGGATATAAAGAATCGTGAACAAATACTTAACAGTCTGATCAATAATCATTGACCGTTTTGAGCCCCTCGTACCCTAACAAGCACAGCTTGATCATGTATATTTGATCATTGTAAAATTTCAAAGCACCTCGATACAGCAGAGCAAGTCTTTCTATGCTATCTTTTTGTTGTTTCATAAAGTACATATTTCCCATGATTTAGCTTTACCATTAATGGAAACTTATTGCACATATATTTGATGAAGCTTGAGATCATGAATTTCAGCCTTATATATCCACAGTATTTCATATCAATGGCAAATATAAAACACTATCCTAACATTTTAGGAGAGGAAACTCTGGATGTGCCTATGGATTCAGTGGACCCCAGAGTGCAAATCTAAAAAGCTCTACCGTTATAAATCTTGCATTCCTGTTAAGTGTTGGCATGCACATTACACTGAGGTGTGTTAAGTTTATTTTAGTGGAAAAATTGTAGTAAAAACCTTTCCCTTGATATCCTGTTAAATATATGTTCACATATGTATAAAATAAAAAATATGCAAGTTCACAGCTGTGTTAGCCCTCAGCCTTATTAATATTGTGTAAAGAGATAAAGATCTAAGTAAAAAATATTTACAGTGAAAAATGTCTTTGCAGAACTTTATTCTTGTTTGTAATTCCACATCCAATGTTTTTCATCCAGGAATTTCAGATTATCATTAAAATATAACATTGATGCTACATTTGTATAGCTGCCTTTTCTGCTTATAATCATAATGTTTATTCTAACTTTCTGGGCTTATTATTTTAGACAGATATCAGTTTAATTAGCTTAAGCTGTCATACTCTAATAAATACAGACGGGTTGCCTGGTTTGGGAGGAGGAAGGTGGCTGCAGATTTCAGAAGCAGAGACAGTTAATGCTTTGTACATTATCATGTAAACAGCAAAAGGACAAAAATAATTACCTGATAAACTTTCAATTTCTGACTCTCCCCTATAGGCTTTCTGACCATTTTTTCTATAGAAAATCCATTCAAATTAGGCAAGTCCTCTAAATATTTGCAGCATCTGCTGGTTCAGACACCTTCCTTTATGCAGAGTACCATTTTCATATGATAATACATGTAATATGATATAGAATGACAGAATGCATGACAGTTGCCCATAATACATAGAAAGTCACTCAAAGGACAGAAGCGACATTTGGATAATTAGCATCCATTGGGCAGTCAATCATGCGAATAGAAAAAACTGAACAAAACCCACAATGGAGTTAGAAAACAAAAGGGACCCTAGCCAGTCTCAGGATTAACTGCTCTAAAGCGATCTAAATGCTTTTGTATCTAAAGAACTGAGGCTCCCAGGGCTGCCCTGTTCCCCTCTAGATACCCAGGGAACTAATTGTGGCGATCAAAGTTAAAGCATTCTCTCTTCTTTATAGACTGCTAAATACACAGAAAAATTATTTCTCCATTCGTGTTCATTAAACTTTTTTAAAGTTAAAAAACTGATGCCATGTTCTTTTGCCAAGTGAAATGAGCTAGAGTATTGAGATTGTCCTGCTTTTATGGGAACACAACAGCCCGTTTAATTTAAAGTCTGCCTTTGTTTGATTAATATTATTTTGCTGTTGTCCAGTCTGCTATCTCTTTCTTTTTGGATAACGAAGGCAATTGTGATTAAAAACTCTTGTGTGAGAAAAACCTGAAAACAGCTAGGAATAATAATGATAATAACAAAGCCCATTAACAAAATCGAGCAGGAAAAGTCTCACAATTTCTTAGTAACTGCCACTTTATAAAAGAAAGAAAATATTTTTTCACTCATATGCAGCTCAGAGTATTTCCTTTCCCCAGATTAGTTGGAATATGAGGGCAGCCTCCTTTAAAGCTCCATCTAACAGAAGAGAGAGAGAAAGAGAAGAGAGAGATACAGAGAGAGCCCCAGGATGTGGAAAGTCATGAAAATACCTACCCTGGAGACAGTATTCCCATAGGATCCTTTTCATACAAATTCCAACTTGCCTAATGCCCTTAATGAATGAAATAAAGAGAGAATTCAGAAAGGCCCATGCTGATGGCTCCTGCTGGAAAGTGTGTGGTTTAAGGCATAGCTGCAGCAGTTCTGGGAGGGAATCGGCTCCGGTCCCCATCAGCCAAGCAGACAGGAATCACTGGGGCGAAATCTTCCCCCTCACACATTTGCAATTGACTTGAAATAACATCACGACACCTTTGGATAATTGACGCCTTCTTACCTTTCGTTGTCCTTTGTAATTAATATTTGTAGATCTAGAGGTTTCTCCCAGCCACAGATAACAGGAAGGTGGAAGGGGTGGGGAGAGAGAGAGAGTGCGTGTGTGTGTGCGTGTGTGTGTGCGTGAGTGTGTGTGAGAGAGAGACAGAGAGAGGAAAAGAGAGGAGAGAGAGGCTTTGGTTGTGTGTCTCTGTTTGGGGAATGGTGCGTTGGTGGATTTGTGTGGAGGTGTATTTGGGGCTTTGTAAACCTTTGGAGTTCTAAAGGCGAGATAGAAAGTGAGCAGTATGATGAGCTGGATCTCCCTTGTCAGTCGTTACAGAGTTTCAGCAGCAGTGACCTTCAACCCTTTTGCTCTCTGTCAGCCTCAACTTGAGCCCCCTTGCCCAGCTGCTGTGCCAGCGTCAAAATGCAGAGAAGGAAAAAGGGACAGCAGAGGTAAGGAGGCAGAGAGAGATTGAGATCAGAAGGGCTTTTCGCCCAGTCAAATGGGCCTCTGGTGACAAATCAATCACGGCCCGTTCAAACCAATGATGCTGCCAGTCTCCGGCTCGCCAACCCCTCCACAACCTCCCCCAGCTCGGCTGGCTCTCCTGCATGACACTCAGCTGATGACTGGGGCTCCAGTCAGAGCAGGGCTGCTTTGTACAGGTTGATTTGGTCATTAGCATCCCTGCTTCTCTATCTCCCTCTTGCTCTGTCTTTATCTACCATCTAGTTATTTATTAAATATTGAAAACTAATATTAGAAGAGGGATTGTGACACACAGAAACACTTGTAAAGAAGTTTGTATACTACCTTGTTAAAAGTACCCAGATTTTTTTATTTATTTTATTTTATACACTTAGGAAGAGGTACCTGTTTTAATGCAATTAGTAGACCTGATCAGTATAATCAGGGACAAAGAAAGTAGGCCTTAGAAGCTCCTCGCTCCACCTCCTCCTTCCCTTTATTTATTTTACACTAGTAAAACTGGCTTCAGTGATTTTTTTCCACTACACCCATACGACAGGAATTATTTTTCAATTATCTTTTTTTGCAGACATTTGTTAAAATACGATTTTTAAGTCCCTTTTAAAGCTGAGAGACAGATCCTTAGCCGGAACAAATTTGCATTGCTACTGAAATTCTTGTATTTCAAGGACTGTATAGTGATAAAGTCCTAACTAAGGTAGAAAACCAAACAAAAAATTGCTACTAAATCATAATAAATACTTCTTTCAATAGTGGCTTTCATCTTAATATCTGAAAAATGTTTTAAAACAGTAAAAGAGAGAAACTGTAATATAAGAAGAGCGCTTAAAAATTTAGGAAGAACAAAGTACTCTCTTGCAGGTTTTGTGATCTTAGGGACTGCAGTCTTTGTTTCTTCCTCTCTTCTCTCCTTGCCCCCCCCCCCCCCAATCCCTAATACAAAGGGGGAAAAAAAGTCAGAACGAGGTCTTAACAGAGCATATATTGCTCTCTCTTAGTCCTCTCTAACCTTAATCCCTGGAATAAAATCCTCCTACAGACAAAAAAATGAATATTGCACATTAAGAAAAAGGCAGAAGACCCTCCTCGTCCTCTCTCATCTTTAGTGCCAACCTCTTAGTTTAGAGATATCTCGTATGTGTAGTCAAGGATGTCAGTGTACATTTTTATTAACAAATTTACATGTTGGCCAGCGGAGAGCAACTGGCTGGTCTGACATAGTGTGGTGGGAAGGAATGATGATGGAGATGTGTAGAACAGAGCCGAGCTCTTCCAGGCTCTGTAAAGAGAGCTTGGGCAAGATACAGCAGCATCAAAAATACAGCACAATATACTAAAAAATGTCTCCCCTATCTCCTTTCTAATATGACTGAACTCTGCGAAACTGAAGTGCATTGCAGATAGCAGTGTGGGGTGTTGAACAGCCTGTAGCTGGAGAGTGCTTCGGTCTTTATCTTCAAAGCTGTCCTGTCAAATACAAGGTCTTTTAAACATCAGAGGGATAAAGTTTCTGATTCTGAAGGGTTCGTTTTCCTCTTGGTTTTCCTCAATCAGAAGTTAAGCCCATACGACCCCCACAGTAAGCTGGCTCCAGGATTGCTGCCCTGCTACTTGCCCCGTGATTTGGGGATGCTTGTATAGAGCAATCTTGATTTGCTCACTGTTTGTTGAGTTCAGTTTTCTTCATGTTAGTTCTTCCTTCCATCTTACGTGTCTTGAGGCTTTTGCTGTGTGGCAGTGAATTGAATCTTATGAACTTAAAGGAAAATTGTGGCTGGGACTTGGAGAATATTCATCTGTTGCAGAAAATGCTGAAGTCTGAACATGTGAGAATTGAACTAATGAGTTTTTTCTTCATTTCAGTCCCTCAGTCTCTTTTTTAGCCATACCTTAATTGCAGTGTTTCCTGACAAAATAATCCTGGCTCCTAAAAAAATTTAAATGTGCACCTTCATTTCATTGCTTGTACTTCCTTCCACCAACATTATACAAGAAATTAAGATGATTTACAAAATAATGTGCCTTTCTGTCATCTTATTGTCAATAAATAAGTACTACACCTAAGTCTAGTCGATTTCTAAAATGAAAATTCATTACATTTCTGGAAACTTGAACTATCAGCTCCATGCATTTTAATTAGATTGTCTGTTTTTTCATTTATTACTAATACAGTCCTCTTAACTATGATTTATTTGTTAAACAAAGTGCCATAATCCGTCACTTATTCATCTTAATTTCAGCAAAATTAAAGTAGTCGCTGTTATATTACACCTAATTGCACTTGCAATGAAAAGAACGGAGATGTTAATCAAAATAAATTGAAGATAAACAATAAAATCATTAAATCTTTGCTGCAGTAAGTGTAACTAATCAGTTTTGACTTGAAGCGACCGAACACAAATAATGAATCTGTCAGTGAAGACGCGCTCATTAAATACAGCCTAGTCCGCTAGGGTCCTGCAGGCAGCCTGTAACACACATCCCTGTGCAACCCTCTAGTGCCTCCCTGCTATTAGGGGAAAGCGAGGGAGAAAGAGGAAATTGTGTACCATTTTCAGGACCGAACGTGTCTATATATTGCAGTTTGATTAAGCGAAGATGCAAATGCCACAGGTATACAGTAACTCCTGTAAACACCGTGCCAGGAACAGTGAAAGACTATTTGTTCTATTCAGCAACCAGCAGGTCAGAGATTAGAAAAAGGGGAGAAAGGGGAAAAAACCCCAGAAATTCAGAGGTATGAAGCACTCGATTTTAAAAGTTATTCAAAGTATTAATCTCATAGCAGATCAATGAAGTTGGTATTGTGTTAAATAATGTATGTTAAACAATATGTTTGGCACTACTACAAGATACTGATTATAGTCCTCTGTTATACCTATAGAGCAGGGACAATGCTTGGATTAGTAATAGAAGCTGTTCATATACTCATTGTCTTTCCCCCATTTACCAATTCCGACCTTACTAGCTTATTACAAGGGACGAAATGGGAACTCCAGTTGTTTCCAAATATATTATTATGCTGGTAAGGAGTCCTGTATCTCAGCAGCCTGGTGAGCAGAGCTAGAGCAATCAACACTTTCTACTTCAGCTTTTAAA
This sequence comes from Nipponia nippon, assembly GCF_047370975.1. Taxonomy (NCBI): domain Eukaryota; kingdom Metazoa; phylum Chordata; class Aves; order Pelecaniformes; family Threskiornithidae; genus Nipponia; species Nipponia nippon. Next base: position 11,541,496 of record NW_028262332.1, on the reverse strand, counting down.
TTGTTTACTTAATTATTTCAGTTTCCCCAACGGAGTATTTGTGAGTAATCATTGGTGAGCATAAATTTACATGGCAAGGAGTGATTTTTCTTAAAATAGTTTTGAGAACTACCTTTTCATCTGATATGAGACAGCAGCTAAGTGCAGATATAAAATACAAGCAGTGGATCCAATTCTGTGGTCCTTAGGTTTAGTTAGACTGAACTACGTCATTATTTTCTTGAACAGTGTTATCAGCTGCTAAACTGAAGATAATGTTTTGTATTTTTGTTGTGTTCCCCCCCCCGTGTTATATCAATCATTTTACTTATTTACAAAGCTTATTGTCCTTTGTCTTAACCATTTTTGTATTTTTATGTCCCCCCCCCCATGTTTTATCAATCATTTTACTTATTTACAAATCTAACTGTCCTTTGTTTTAACCATTTACTAAACAGTATAATTCAGCTTAAAATGTTGATCGGCACGAAGGATGTGGATGTCTGCCTTGCTCTTGGAATCGTAACTTAACCAATCAACATTTTACAATGCTAATGCCTTCTACTGTGTTTTAAACAGTGGTCAGTCCAAATGATACAGTGATAGTTTAACAGTTAATATGCTCTAGCATATCAAAGAATTACACATATTTTTTCGTTTACTTTTTATTATCAATGGATAAGAAACAGGCAAGATAACCCAGGGTCCTCTGAGCAGAAGGCTAATTTTGGCTCACTTTTTTCTTCTTTCTTTCTCTTCTCTGTATAGTTCATATTTGGGTTATACCAAAAGAAAATGATCATGGGACAACAAGGTTTCACAGCCTGAATTCAGGGTTGGATGACGACTAAGCAAGTTTTTTCCCCCCTCTGTTTTTCTCATGCTAGTGTGACTTGATTTCTGTTAATGATTGACCTTTTATTCTTTCTTAATAAAAAATCTAGCTGATGGACCTTATATTTAGTTTCCGTTCTGCATCTTTCCAGCTTTTATAATGCTTAACTTGGGACTCAACATTTCTCAAGGCACTCATTTGGAATGATTTATATGGGCTTTGCTAGTTCAGTGGCAGGTGGGTAATTCTAGAAATTAAATATTACCTGTTTTTTACTGATATAACTATAAGCACTTAACAGAAGTAGTAAATATTACTATTCCTAATTTATAGAAAAGGTAATAAAAATACAGATGGAAAAGTGGCTAGCAGGATAGGAACCAGGTAATGATAAAAAATTAACAAAAGGATGGACCTGATCCTTCATTACTTAGTAAAAAACTCCTACTGACTTCAGTCACAATCTTCCTTGAATGAAAATGGTGTAGGGCTCCAGAGCTGTATAGTGGCCTGTGTAAAGTTAATCTGAGAATCTTATTCCAGTTGCTTTCCGCAGGTCTCTAAAAAAAATTCACCAATACAAGTGGCACTAATTGGACCCCATGTTGGGAGACTTCGCAGCGGAGCTTACGATTGAATGGGCCTTGGAAACTGAACTCCCTCTCCTATCTGGATATGGCTCCTTGAGGTCACAGTTAAAGCACACCAGGGGGTCAGTGTAGAAGAAGGTTGCTTTTTCTTCACTTGTGCTTTACCTTTTCTGCAGCTAGAATACTTCAATATTCAGGCTTCTCAATGTATCACTTTCTGCTTGCTCGATATTTTAACTACCCTTTGTTTGTTTTTTCTTTTTCCTTTCTTTTTTTTTATGTAAAGTGTTTTGGACTTTGTTCAGAGAAGCACTGATCGTATGTGGTTATGAACCTGGATGACATGCAGTATGTACATAGTGATTAAGAAAAGAGTGTGGATAGCCTGCAGGAGAGGAAAGATTGAAGGAATTCCCTTTAGCCCCATTCTGAACAACAGCTGATGGTTAGGTATCTATGAAGACGTTTCAAAAAGACAAGGTGAGATTTCAGTTTGAATAGGAGGAGACAAGTTTGGAATAAATAAGTGGATCTGACAGTTGGCAACATAGGGATGATAGCTGAATCTGTTTGACAATGAGATTACACCAAAATAAGATTTGGTTGGAAGGGGGAGAAGGCAGCAAAAATATAGCTCCGCTAAATACCTTCAGAAAGTTGGAGATGTGTCAGGATGAAGGATAAGTGAAGAAATTATTAGAGATGCAACAGAAGAACCATGAAAGGACAGGCTCAGGGAAATGAAGAAGGACAAGATGTCAAAAACTAGAATTCATTCAACAATTCTGAATGATGGAATGTAAAGGAGGATGAAATTGGAATAGTAGTTCTCAGCTTTAACAGAGAAGTCTAACTCTTAGGTATTCAGCTATTATAGTGATAGTTTGTGTGTAAGTATGTAAAACAAGTAATCATTACAGATACATAACCTCCCCTCCCACAGATGGACACACTTCCTTGTGTTTATGCATGTATGCATGCACACCAATTTGATGGCTAACCAGTGATTTAATACAGCAGCACAATAACTATTACTTAAACTCTGACAGAAGGTAGCAAATGAAGTAAATAGAAGAGATTCTTTAGAAATAGAAACACATTCAACTGTATCAGAATGTAATTTTGAGCATAACAATGTAACAGATTATAATCTTGGCAAAGGAATAGAATTAATTTGAATGCCAGGACCTCTCAGTTATGGCGAATTAATTATGCAAACTTAAGCAACATGTGCTTTCCCAAGAAACACTGCGGGTTCCCTTCGACCAAATGTTTTCAGAATTTTGTATTTTTTATTTCAATAAACTACTGGATTTACTACTGGGTTTTCCATTTTTCACTTTTTAGCATGATTCATAAGAGGTTATTAAAATTTCATTTAGCAGAGGTAAATATTCAATCTGATTTCACTTTGCGCAAAGATCTAAAATTTAAACTAGGAATGTCAGCAAGTTTCAAAACTGCAAAACAGCAAGTCCTCCCCTCAGATTAAATCCAAAGATCTTAAAGTCTTCTAGGAGCTTTATAGACTATCATGAAGTATGGAATACAAAGGTGGGAAAATTCTTGTCTTTACTGGTCACCTTATACCATCCTTAGGTTTCTTTCCAAAAGTTTTTGTTTACCTTCTAGATGACTGAGTTAATGCAAAAACATCAGTCTCTTAAAGGTTCACTTCACAATCCACATAATTTTGCCAGTTACTTTGCTGATTCTGTAGAACATTTCACTCTAGAAGGGCAACATTTGACTAATGTCTAAACTGGAATCTTCTTAATTGTGAAGAACAGTGTCTTCTATAGCAACACAGTAAAACAGAAAATGCCACCCTGTATAGTAGTCCATCTAATCCAGTGGCCTGTCCCCAGAAATGATGAGTCCTATCACAATCCCCAGAATGTTCTCCAGGGAAAATGCTTCTTAACTCCAGGCAGTTGGGACGTGGCTCATTTCTCCTCATGTCTAGTAGTTAGTGTCCTAAAATTAAACCAAGTCAGCTAGGCTCTCACTCCAATGGAGAGAAAAAGGCATTTTCAGAGAGGGATTAATCCCATGCACTTTAGGGTAGGATCACAGGCCATGTAGAGTTGTCTGTTTCTTTCTATTAATAACAGAAAGTCGAGTCAACTAGCCTAGACTGCTCTGGCTCTTTACTACTACACGCCTGAAGTCAGGTGAGATTAATCCTATACACTGCTAGCGTACGCATCCCTTAAATTGTTCACACCAAGTAATATAATCAGATATATTCTAATTATGAATATAAATGTCTATTTATTTTTAAATTTTTTATAAACTTTTGGAGCTCATGATATCTGTGGCAGAGAATTCATGGGCTATTTATAAGTTTTACTAAAAAAGAACTGGAAACAATTCCTAGTTACTTGCTTCCATTTGGACTGGGCAACCCATTGCTTTTGCATTAGGAAGAGAAGCTGCTGGTTTGTAGCGTCTCTTTCTGTATTAGGTTACACAGCTCTACCGTATCTACTTGCATAAGTTTTCTCTGTGAATGAATCTAAACCTTACATATCTCTCAACTGTAATTATGTGTTTAATAGCTTGATTAATTGTGTCTCTGGAATATCTGTGAGAATATTTATACTCATTGCATCTTTTTTAGACTGGGAGGGTGAGAACTGAGACCAATATTAGAGAAGAAATGGTACATTTAAAAAATCATCACATTTAATGTAATGTTTGTGGCTATTTTTAAATTTAATACAGTTTGGCTGACTACTGCAAACTCAAGGAAGGTGTTCTTTTCTTGGACATACGCTCAGGTCTTTTGCCTGAATTTCTATACTGAAGTCCTTGTGCTACATAACTCCTTGTTCACATAACTTATTTTTTATTCTACTACTTGCTTACTGTGAGACATCTTTTAGTTGAAAAAAAGAAGACATTTTAAAACATTCAAATAGCTTTGTAGATATGTTGGAAGCCACTATTCTGGGGGGCTGGAGAAGCACGTTCTTTCAGAAGGATAGGTTTCTTAATTCTGATCATATCACCCTAACCTAAGTGACGTGCAATTTCATTTTAACTGTTTCTTATTACTGACATACATGGATCTCTGTGTGGACATTTCCGGAACTACCCTTCGTACCTTTAGAGGATAAGTACTCCTTACGTTAGTATAGATACTGACTTTAATCAGATTGCATATTCTTGGTGGTAGTTCAGAAATTTCTTTCTTAAATCCCCTTAGAATTTATTGATTTACTCTCCAGTCCTAGGAGCCTGTTTTTATTTAATTTGCGAATTTGTTCCAGCACATCTTTTAATTCCTGTGTTTGACAAAACCTCCTCTATATTACCTAACACGAGGAAATTTGGTATATCTATTTTCCCAAAATTCTATGCGGAAATGCTAATGCAAAAAAGTAATTTACCTTCATTTCAGTGTCTCTGTGTTCTCATTAGCTTTCTTACTTTTCTACCAAATAGCCCACTGGACTTACAAAATCTCTTGCAGGCTTGCTGCTTCTTAATACTTGAAAAAATCTTGTTTTCATGTCAGGCTATCTGCTCCTCAAATCCTCTGTCATCCTTCTAATCTCCGCTGTGCATCTTAGCCACTGTATTTTATCCCTATTGACTTCACAAGTTAAAATTCTACCTTCAGAAAAATACATGTTTGACTATACTAACTTCTTGAACCTTCCTGTAGCCCTATCGCTCATTTTTGCTTGTCAGCTTCCTTTTTTGTTTAGGATTATGCATGCCTTCTGTTACACTGTTATGGTTGCTCAAGTAGCCTCCATGCTGAGTCTAAGGATTTTAATTTCCTCACTTTTGACTTTAGGGTCTTTTTAACTAGCTTCCTCATTTTTTGTACAATCTCTCCCCTGAGGATGTTGAAGTTAATTACATTGTGGTCACTATTACTTAGTGGTTCAACTTTACTTACTTTATAAACTAACTCCTGTGTATTACTTAAGAGAGGCTTTTCTTGACTTAGTTCTTTATAGCTCTAGGATTAAAACAACTAACATATGTATCAAAACATTTTTTTTAACATTCTAGCAAAACTAACTGGGAAGTCTAGAAGGCAGCATGTACTTACAGGGGAATTAATAACAGGAACCAAGAGCATTACTCTAACACTGGTGAAATGCCACCTAGTCTTCATTAACCGTAAGGCTAGAAAAAATCAAATAAATTAATGATAGCTCCATTTAGAGGCAGAAGTATAGGAGCATACTGATATCCCCACCATATAATTTAAAATAATACCACAGAAGAGTCAGAATGAGGTTCCAAAGAGCATTTCCAGCAGGATGTTACCCCCATTTTAGAGAAAGGGAACATATTTTCTGGCTTGCAATAGTGTCTGCTGCAGTTCACTATTTAAAGTTCCTCCATTAAATACGGAAGACGTTGGTATTTCCTAGCTCATGGTATTACCTCATTACATCTTGATGTTGTATAGTTGCAGTAACTACATAAATAAAATTGACTTTTTATGAAGTATAAAATGAGTGACGATGTTTAGAGCAGTGCACTTTGGGTTGTGTTTTGGTTTTATTTTCCCCAATATGGAATGGAATCATTAGCATCAGAGAACTAATCAAAGTGACATCTACAAATAAACTAGCACTCTTATTTTTCTTAAATAATACCTACACTTTGGGAAGAAAGCTCTCCTGTATTGTGAACCTGCAGTCTGTCAAGAATAATGCTACGCATTTTAAAAACTTAAGTAAACAACAGACACTAACCAATGACAATAAGCAGACAATCACCAGGTTAGCCAGGAACCCCTAAATTCTTAATAAAATGGGTAGGCTTCTTCCCCAACCAGGTACTGGGCGTGAGGCACATCTTCTTTGAACTTCTCAGACAAAAGGGGAGTACAAACAAGAATGGACAGATCTGGAACTTACATACCCTTGTGTCAATCAGGGGTAACATTACTGATGTATTGTGAACATCAGGGCAGGAAAATCAGTAAAAGAAATTTGTGGGCCATCAAATCCATTTTATATATGCAAGTTCAGAACAGCTACTGGCTGTCTAGCACTAGCTGTTGCCACAAAGGAAAGTTAGAATGTCATGCTTCAGCAATCATATGGAATTACACAAATATAAAATGAGTATAAATTACGTAAGACTCAGGCCCATACCACTTAATCACTGTTACGCTGTTGAAGATGGTAGTAATTTCAATATTTGATCAATTTTCCACATAGCAATATGAATTAAATCTTGATTTTAACATTATGTAGTTCAATTTTTATATAAACACATACTTTCCCATTGTTCAAACAACCAGCTTACATCACAGAAGTGCTATTTGATGTTTTCTTAATAACAATTTAAAAATAATAGCTTATGACAACATGTTGTCTGATGACATCTTAATAAGTAGTGGGCCATCAATAGTTATCATGTTACCCCATCCTATGGCAGAAACGATAAACAGATTTCCCCTTAGAAGGGCAGTGAAGCTGACACTTCTAGTGGTCTTTTGGTTTATGGTGATTGTGGTGATTATATTTGAAGCCTGGCTCAAAACATGTTTTATTTTTATAGAAAAAAGTTGCAGTAATTACTACTGAAAACTCAAGATGGACAAACCTGAAAAAAAAATTATGATCCCATCAACTCTGTGAGATGGGAAAAACTGAGGAAAATCATAGAGCTTACACCAATACTTCATACTAAGATTTTATTATTTTTATTTCTAGAATGAGTGAAACAAAATATAAATAATGTTTTAAATAATAAACATTACCAAGTTAGAAACACTGTATTTTATAAATTCCTTCATTCCCTTGTTAGTTCGTTCATTGATTTGTTCATTCACTCCTTCCTTCCTTCCTTCTTTTTTTATCTTTTTTTTCCCTTCTGTTTCTTTCATGCTCTCTGAGTTCAGCAGCTTAAGCTGGGCAGTCTACTGTACAAGAGTTTAGTATCATATGAAGTAAGTACTTCCCTCTGCTCCAACAACTTATGTCTTGCTGTTCTGGATTTCTCCTAAGTATCCTTGTTCTTCCAGGCTCATTAGTAACTTAGAGGGAATTGAATGCAGCAGTCTGATTTACATCAGTGATCTTATTCCTTTCAGCACAGGAGGGTTATCTTTTCTGTGACAAAGGCTATCACAGATATGAATAACTATTTTCATACTGGGCTTTTTTTTTTTTGTCTAGCTGGAATCACACCATCATAGATTTTGCCTCATAAATCTGACTTCACTTTATAGAGCAATAATGGTACAGTCAGCACTCTGCCATCACAGCAAGGTGAACAGAGAAGAGTAACTTAGGTCAGTTGCTTCTTTATTATTGGCAGATGAAATAGTGTCTTCAACAGCTTCAGAGCAAGAACCAGCTAGGCAGTGTGTTTTCACTATGAAGGCAGTGCCATAGCAAGAGGTTTTTTGCTAGATGCAAGGAGGGACATGTAAGCCACAGAGTAAAGCAAACCACTAAGTAGGTAACCTACTGGTATTTTAAAGCTGCTTGGGTGAAAATTTGGAGATTGAAATACGTGTAAGACATTATCAGGTAACAAAAATACAGGAGTTGTGTTAACTCTGGTAGACTGCAGGAAGAGGAGGATAAAGCCAATTTCATCCAGTTGGAACTGCATTAAAAAAAAGTCAGGACCAATGCTGCAGAACCTCAGATGTCCCTTGGAAAAAACAGGCTTGTAGTGTTTTTCAGAAGATTTGATTGTTTCGACTGTTTGACACAGTATTATGTGTTATCTTCGTAGAAGTGCGTATTTGATATGGGCAATTTATAAATACCTGTTAGTCTTTGTGAAAGAGCGACTTCAAAAGGGTTTCTACACCCAGAGGCCACCATGCTCGCAGCCACTCTGCAGCTCTGCTAGCGGCAGGAAGGGGCTGGTACTGGACAGCCAATGGCAGCATGGCTGAGCCTGGAGCCCTGCTTTCATTGGCTCCCCTGCTGTCACCCTACCAATGGGAGCAAAGCTGCCTGCTGCAACAGGCACAAGGCGCAACCTGCAGAAGGCCGATGCAGAGCTGTCCCCGGGCCTTTCCTCTATTGGAAAATCTGGGTTTCTTTGTATTATTTCTTTAATCCACAGAATCATGCTTTTTGTATAATACTTAATAAAATCACTGTTAATCATTACAGCTTTCCTCACCTTCTTTAACTTTTTTCTTTAGTTCATCTCCTGGTATCTTTGGTAACATACATACATGTTATGTTTGTGGTCTGGCTTGATGTGTGGGTGTTTTGGTCACTCAGTTTTGCAATTCATACAGAAAGCTCTAGAGAGCCCTTCTGACTTTAAACTTAGAAGATTTGAATCATCTTCAGCAAATTAAAGTTGACCTGTGAAGAATATGGTGTGTGGAAGATTTTGACACCTGAAAATCACATGTGATTTACGGAAAAAACATGGTACCAAACTATGATTCTTTTAAAGCTAGTTGCAGATTGTTTCCAAGGACATGTAGAAGCAGTCATTAGTTGGGTTTTGGGTATTGATAGTAATCACTTCTTCATAAAAATCAGTTCTTTTCCAGCAGTCTTAGTTGAATAATGATGGACATTGATACTTGGAGACATGTAAACTATGTAAGAAAATTGTGCGTCTCTATAAATAGGGATGCGTTTCTGCTACAATGGAGTGTAAGAAACATTTTCAGATATAGTATAATAATTGTCTGTAAGAAAAGAACTTGACAACCTATAGAAAGCTTAAAAACTTAGAGTGTAAACTTTGAAAATGTCAGATAAAGTATCAGTAAAGAAAATGTGTTCAATTTAAAAATACACTTATGAAAAAGCATTGCCATATAGAGTTCTAATTTAATTTTACTTTGGTAGGTAATTGTCTCTTTATGAAGAAAATTTGAAGTTGCCATGTTGAAGTTGATACAGAAATATTGGTCTTGAAGACAAAAACTGCTGTTCTTGGCTGCAGAGTGCTCTGAGGTGAAGGTAAAGGTAAACGCTTAAGAGATTTATAACGGAAAGAATTTCTCAAATGAGAAAAGAGCTATGTTACATGATGCAGGCACAAAGATCGAGCAGGTGAGAATAAAAGTGACTGTGGGGAAGATGCTGAGAGGAGGCAGCATAAAAATGGTGTCTGCTGCAACACGTGTGTGACAACCCACGAAGGGTGCTGACTCTCTTACCATAGTGCATTTCTAAGCACCAACTTCTTAATGCTGAATTGGCTACTTCTCTCTTATTCAACTACTTTGACAGACCCATCACATAATATTTAAGTCTGTAGGCTTTTAGAAACGTATATAACAAGGGAAGTTCAGGCTTTTTAGGATAAGAACTAAGGCAAAGAAAAACAAAACTAAAGACAGGAGTTGTTCTTGTTTAGTTCTGAAAGCGCAAGATCCACAATAATTTTCACCATTCAGACAGTGAATTTCATAGTTGTTAAAATCCAGCTCCTACGAAAGATATCTTCTACCACTCCACAAGAGAACTTTGAATGACAAATTGTAGAGCATGAAGTGGACTTTTAATTCAATCAGCATTGGATATTCTGAGCAGCAGAACCATGTACTGGCAATAACCTTTACTGAGAAGCATAAGCGTACCTGATTTTTGGACACAGAATTTAATCCATGGATTTCAGTAACTGTGGCAGACAGACCTAGAGATCAGCACATGAATACTGGCTGCAGCCCCTAGGATAAGGTGTCTCATTCTGGTCATTCAGAGATATAAGCGGTAATTTTTGCAATGCAAAGAATCCAAAAGAATTCCACAGCTATGAACTGAAGCACCACGTGATCTCCCACAAAGCGAAAGTTCTTCAGAGAGCTCAGTGCTTCCTGGTTCCTGCAGTTCCTCAGCTTGGCTTCAGGTTGAACCATCCATTTGTTATCTACACTCTGCTTTCAAAAGAGATATACAGGCTAATCAGATTGATAATTCTTTGACCTGAGCTTTATCACTAGTTACAGGTATTGAGTGATGTGAGAGGGAGTACTGATTTTTTCAGTACTCCAAAGTGAAGTCTACAGAGTAGATGAACTTTTTTTAATAATAATCTTCTGATATTAGTTTGCATGTTTGGATTAGTTCCCTCTCAAAAAAGAGAGGAAAAAAGGTAAATTAAAAACAAAACAAAAATGTATCGGATTTTGTGTTTCTTTTAAAATAATAATTAATTTTTAGTCATTTTAACACAATTTTTTATACTGGCAGACTTGTGACTCTTTAATTCTTCAGGTCTACAATACAAAAGCCAGCTTAAAGACCCTGAAACAGAAAATGCGATCACTATTGTAAGTGATGCAAACAATGGAAATAATTAAAGAGAAAAAAACAGATTTTCTGACAGAAAAATCACTGCATAGTTAAAGAACAGATAGTTCTGGTAGACATTTTGCTAGTTTCCCCATAACATTAAATAACCACTTTTTGTCAGTCAGGAGAGATACTGATAGCAGAAAATGTAGTCTGTTGAGAGACAGTAGCACAAGGAAATGTTTGCCATATTTAGATCTCCTTTCACAAAAAAATGAAGAGGTCATTGCAGGTCAATCATCCTGGGCTCTTTTCTTTAGGGGAATGAGTCTCCAGCATGGCTCTTTATATTAAAGGATTTCATGGGCCTGAGTTATAGCTATTGGTATAATCACAGTTTTCAGAAATAAGAATAGTTATTTCTTATTTCTTTGTGAATTGAGAATGAAAAGGTCATTCAGTGTATGGTACTTCAAACACTTGAAAGGAAAGGTGTTTTATTGCTTACTTAGCTTTTTATGTACTATATAGAAAGTACGCATAATGTTGCCACACTGCTATGCAGAAATGGAAAGAAAGAGCCTTTTTTATTTTATGAGAAAACTTGAGATACATCTGCATTTCTTATTTTGACCATAAAATCATAAGGTTTATGAAATCATGGAAAACATGAAGAAGGTAAATAAGAAACAGCCCTTCCCTGACACTTCCAATATAATATTTGGTGAGGAGTCAAATGAAATTACTGTGGCAGGTTCAACACAAACAAAAGGGGGGTTTTTCTTCACCAGGCATGCAATTAAGCTATGGAAGCTCCATGCGATAGAAGGTAGTGGATTCATAATTATACAAAGATTTAAAAGCAGCTGAACAAATTAATGGAAGAAAAATCCCCAAAAGCTATCATATAGAAGCAGCACCTGTGGCTGAGAAAATGCATTAATTTATTGGAAGCTGGGACAGGATTCTACATGCTTCCAGGTTCTTACACTCTTCCTTAAACATCTGCCAGTGTCTAGTTTTGGAGACAGAATGCTTTTGATTTCACTCATTGGTTACGTTCTTATGGCTGGGTTTTTTCCGTTTTGTTTTGTTTTGTTTTTTATATTTTCTTCTATATTTTCCAAAGATCAGTTGCACTCTGTGCAATTACAGATTATTGTTTCTTAACTTGTAATGGAAAACAAGTAGATGTAACCCATTTCCATCCATACAAGTAGGTACATATGCTGATTTAAACATCTCTCTTGTTTCAGGGCATAAACTAATGTCTCTGAAGGCTAACCAGCTATCCTAGCAATGCCTGATGAATCACAGTTTGGGAGCATTAAGAACAGGCTTTTTTCTAAAGCAACATATGTGAACACTTCTGGAGGCTGTCTGCAGATAAGACGGGCCAATGACCTGATCCATAACTCACGAGGCATATTGTTTGATAATGACAAGAATTACAAGCTTGAGGTTGATAAAATGTGCTGCACATCTAAAAAATATCTTTAATAAGCTTTCTATCATTTTATAAACATTGGTAGAGATTTTCCTAAACTTCACTCACTGAGAAATTGGGAAAAACATACACGAACATTATAATCAGTATTATTCAGGAAGCAGTATATTCTGTTTCAAGGCATAACCTTTTAGATGAAGCTTTACTATTGGTCTATAAAGTCAGCATTTTGTTTCTTGCCATTCCCATTGGCTGAGATGTAGCAGAGAGAATTTCCCAAGTAAATTCAGATTACAGCATGCTTCAGAAGGGTTGTCACTGACTGAGAAGAAACAGTTAACAATGTTTTCATGTACATTTGTTGCTGTGGGTACATTACATATTAAAATATAGGTTCGGTCACATTCACCCAAATTCATCCTAGAGCGCACAGTGTAAGACCTCTATTTCTGTGGTATTGAACTAAGACTTTCTGGTCAATCTGGAAGTATCCTAAGGCTTTCACCAGTCTTTTAATTCCTGGATTATTTTCTTCTGCCTGAAGTTTCCCTTCTGCTTCCCTTTTGTTTGCTGTTAATGCTTCATCTCTTCTGGGAGGGTGATTCACAGTTAATCAGCTCATCTATTCTGAGACATTAAAAAACAGTGCTCTATGGATAGGCCAGGAGGCATTGCTGTAACCCTTGTGTGGTTAAACCCTTCTCTTTCCTTAGGGGCTTCACTGTCTCTGCTGCCCTGTAACTGTTACACAATTACCACCAAACCATTGGGCCAGCTGCAGACATTAGTACCATCAACAGAACTGCAGAAAATGGAATTTGGGTTACCTAATGAGCAGCTTGTTTACATAAATACACCAGGTAAAGCAGAAGAAAAATAAATGTTCTACAGCTTCGAACAAAAATTAATATTAGGCAGATAGAGAGAAAAAAAGTTCTTACACTTGAACAAGAACTTCTACATCACATTTAATATTTTTTTTTCCCATTGTCTTTTAGCACTTTGACACAGAAAACATAGTTTTCACAATTTGAACAAATATTTAAATATTCAGTCTCTAGTTAGTTGAAATTTTGAATGAATTATCCTATTTTATTATTGCCGTTTGGAAGGTATAAGCCATGTTCTATATCCATGCACCGGATTCTGGAATATACCTGACTTTGCTTGCTTCATATATACAAAATAAAGTTAGAGTGTACCGTACTAATTCCGTATTGAGTGCCTGTTCTATCCTTTAACTAGAAGAAATTCTGGTCACTCATCCTCTCCTCACCTTTCTGGTTTCCTCTGTCTTAGCATTACTAGATTTACAAGCTCACACTTGTTTTATTAGGCAGTCTTTTAAATTAGAGTTTCCATAGAGTGAATTTGCAGTGTTCATGTTGCCAGACCCATTAGCGTGTCTTCTGTAGCAAGGACAGAACCTTTTATTCACATTATTTGTATTAGTTAAGCTCCTCTTTATTAACTGTGAGCTTGAGGCAGGTCATCCTCTTCTTGAAATACGCTAACATTGTTTTTCAGATTGATTCTCTCATGTTTATCACATAACCAATGTAACTGTAATATTTCCTGCTCAAAAGTTTTAGCATGCACCTGCATGTTATCCAGGTTGAGAAACTGTTGATGAGCAGGTACCAACATTGGGTTGCTATTATAATTTCTTCCCCTTGGGGTAGGAAAATACACTCATTACAAATCAATCACCTACAAAATAGATGTTTCACTGAGACATATTTAAAAGTAATTGCCAAACACTAATTTTGCAAGCCATTTTCCCTGGCATTTGTTAGTTATCAGCCACCATCAGTTCATCCACCAACTCAACTATCCAGTCCTCTCAGTCTAGTTCTTGAAATCCAATTTTTATACCTTGTTTTCTCCACATTGGGGTGAATGCATACTTCCTAACAATTAATTTACTCTGTGAGAGGATTTAAATTGCACATTTGAATCACCTAGCATTTTATTCCTTAGTATGTCGGGTCTAAAAACTATCAAATGTAAACCAGTCTACTATTCTTGCATACTACGCTGTCCCCATTAAATATTTACTAGATCTGTTCATATTAATAAGTTTACCACATCTTCAAAAAGCACACTAAACAGAACAGAGCAAAACTAAAACTGTGAGTCTCTAGCTCTAACTCTAAAGTTTAATGTCAATCCATTTTCCAAAAAGGGTGATGAAATTTAAGAAACTCTCTTAGCCACTCTTAATTTTTTTTTTCATATTGTTGAGTTATTTTACACTGCACCAGCATTGTATTTACCAGCTTTCTTATTTTTTTCCTCATTACTGACTGTGGAGTTTTTTGCTTTTGTAACCAATTTTAACAAACTTACCTTCGTCAGTTATACATATAACCTTTAGTGCACTAGTTTGTTTAAAGGGGAAGGATAGCCCTGGTCTGAACACAGGAATTTTGGTTAAAAAGCTACTTTGTATCGACATGAGTATTTCTGTATGAGACGGGGAACACCGGTATAGGTCACCTTTATAGACTGCATGTCAGAGAGCAGCAAAGGCCACCTGCACCCTAAGGAAGGCTAGTCGGGAGCTGAGGGTGACCACAACGTAGGCTGGGCAATGGCCTCGGTGACCAGGCACAGCCCCACAGAGATGAGCTGGGCAAGCAGAGCAGGGGTGCTGACAGCAACAGATCCTCGTGACAGGCCGGTGGCCATCAGAAAAAACCAAGGTAACAGGCCTAACGTCAACCCAGGAAATCCAAACAAGAGTTCGGGATCAGGACTGGGTACAGGCAAATCTGCACCACAGCTCAAGCCGTGACTGAACGCTGAGGCCTGAGCTCACGTACGGCTCCTGTGGCAGAGGCAGAGGGTGTGGGTGGAAGCCTGTGGTGGAAGTACTTCATCTCAAGTACTCAAATTAGTACTAGAAACACCCCTCATCTACCCAAACATTTCTTTGACTTACTATAACTGTGAAGAAATCTTCCAGGACTCTTTGCATAAATGTTTACTATATTTTGTATTTATTACTTGAATGAGGATGGTATGATTTCTCCTACTCAGCCTCTCTGGGGAGCAAATGGGATATAAAGGTATAGTATATATTCTCTCTGTCTCCCATCATTCTAGCTGACTAGATTCTTCAGCCAAGCAGTTGGCTTCCACGGTGATCTGCAGTTTAGAGGTCTTTTTAAGCCAAATTTCCAATTTTTTTATTCCTCACTGCAGATCATCTCCAACTCTAAAAATTTAGAAATTGTTAAACTGCGCTAGAAATTGCCCAAACCTTCCTGAAAACTTCCTGTAAAACATGTTTAATAAAATTGTTGGGTACCTGTTTGATCCTGTTTGCCAACTCCAGTAAGGCACGTTTCAAAATCTGTCTTACTGCAATTTTTGTGTCAGCGTAAGCTTTGTTTTCAGCAGACTGCATTTCATCTCTCCTTCACTTCTTTTTGAGAAGTCTCCAGTCCCCTTTATGACCTTACTTGGGCTTGTAATTCTTTCTAGCCATCCTTTATTGCCCTTTCAGCAGCTTTGGTTTCTGTCACCAACAGTGCAAAATGTTCTATCACAGCTCTGCAAGCGTACCAGCTCGCAGCACTTCTTTCTGCCTTTTTTTCTTTGACTTCTTCTATAGTCCCCAGGCATCGGACACTTATTTCTGCCTGGGACTCCAGTCGGTTTCTTGCCACGCCGGGTGCCGTCCCCGTGGGGATGGCTCACCTCTTTACAGAGCTTTCCAGGATGGACAGTCCTGGTCCTCATCTGGGCTGGCTATCAGTCCCCAGTGGATTGCTAGGGGCTCTGGGTCACGCTTGTGGCGCCTTTTGGTCCTGTTCGGGGGGTGCCTGCCGGTTCGGTTCCCGCTGACAGGACGTGAGGCGCCGTGGCGGGCAGGGAGGCCGCCCTCCTCCACAGCCGGCGGCTGGAGATGAGCGTCCCCCTCAGCCCCCTTCCTGCCGCTCCTGCTCGGGAGGACTCTTAGCCGCTTTTTAGCCGCCTTTTAGCCGCTGAGCGCGGCCGGCGGCCGAGGAGCGGCGGCCGCCCCGCCGCGGGGCTCCCGCCTGAGGCGCCCTGAGGGGAGCGGCGGCACCCGCCCGCCGCGGGGAGGGGGCGAGGCGGGGCTGCCCGCGCGCGCCGTGCGGTTGCCATGCCAACACAGCGGGGCGCGCGGCGGGCTCCCCGGTGCCGGCCGGCCGCTGGCCCCGCCCGCGCCGCCGCCCTCGCGGCCCCGCCGCACTACAGCTCCCGGCAGCCCTCGCGCCGCGCCGTGACTCGGCTGGGGCGACGGCGGCGCGGGCCGGGATGGAGTGAGGGGGCGAGCGGCGGAGAGAGCGCAGCCCACCGAGCCCCGGCCCCCGCCCCCTGTCTCTCTCTGGCCCGGGCCTATGCGGCCCCCCAGAGACCATGGGATCCAGGATCAAGTGAGTGCCCCCCGGAGCCCTCCAGCCCCGCTTGCAGGCCCTCAGGAAAGCGGGAGGGCTCCGGAGAGCGAGAAGGGGACTTCCCCGCCCTCCTGCCAGCTCCCTGTGAGGCCGCGCGGGCGAGACCCCGGCCGAGCCTACAGGCCTCGGGCTGGGGCGAGACAGAGGGGGAGAAAGAAGGGGGAGGAGTGCCTCCCGCCCCCCGGGCCAGCTGGCGGGCCGGGGAGGGCGGAGGCGGCAGGCAGAGGGCCCCGGGCCGTCCAGCCCCAACTCGGCGGCAGGACCCCGGGGCGGGGAGCTCCCCCGCCCCCGGCCCTGAGGAGGGGAGGGGAGTGCCGTTTCCCGCCCTCGAGCCCGCACCCGGTCCGGTGTCTGCTCTCTTTCTCCCCGACGTCCCTTCTCCGTGTGGCAGCGCACAGGGCCAGGCTGTGAGGGCAGTTTGAATTTTATCGGTGCAGGCCTTGGGAGGGCTGGGGCTGCTGGAGCGGGAAAGTCTTCGTTGCCAGCACTGGTGACGTCTGTTTTGGGGGTGTGGTGGTGAGAGAGTTCAAAGCCTCCTTGCCTAGGCTGGAGGGTGCTAAAGGGAAGGTGGATAGTCTGGCTGTGATCTCGTGAAAGTGCGTTAGCAAGGGGGTTCGGGGGAAGGAGAAGAGTGGTGCAAGTGATTGATGTGTTGGGCCTGCAGCTCCATGCCCTCAATATTTTTTTAATTTTCACAAAACTGGGGGTTGATTTATTGGTAAGCCCTGTTGGTATGTTTGGTATTGTCACATTAAAGATCTCAGTTCATTCATGTGCCATTCCAGGCAAATTCAATTCCTCTGAGACAGGTAGAGGTGTAATAAAGCTATCACCAAGCAGGGAGTGCTGACATCTTTGTGCATGAAAGTGTGGCAGAGTGGAGAGATCCAGTTAGATTGTATTTTATTCAGCAGTTTCAGTAGGTGCTGTTGAGCAATTGCTTTTCCTTCTTGAACACAGTGTTCTTCAAGATTACATGTGGCTTTAACTTTTCACCTCTATTGTTTAACTTGAATATGAGACTGGAGGAGATGTAGTTCGTAGTGTCCTTAGTGTGATGACACATCTTCACGTTCCCAAGCCCGTAGGCTGAATAGACATAAATGTGTGTCTATCCAGCCAGGTGTTTTAGGAAAATGTAAGTGGATAACGAGCGCTTGTAATGATAGCGCTGAGGTGACTGGCTGGTTCCAGAAAGCAGCCTTCCTTCTTTGAGAGATACTGTGGGGATATTTTTTGCACTTTTTTGGCATATGGGTTCTCAACAGTTGCTACAAAAAAAATCAAAGTCTGAGAAACTAGTTAAACTCTTAGCTTACATTCAAATACAAGTGGAATCTAAAATTGTTACTATTTTGACAGCAGAGCAGGCTATATCTGTAACTTGCACCTTCGGATCTTGCAATGGTCACCCTTGCTTGGGTCACTTCAAGGTTATGATCTGAAATGACTTCTTATGATGACCTTATCTTAAATCTATTAAAAGGCTGGTACTCACTTAAAATGTAGTTTCTTTTGTGTACATACTGAGTCTACAAGCTGTGTTTACCATCTTGGGGTTTTTGATTGCTAATTTGTTCTATAATGGCTTTGTCTACACTTTGCTGAATGTGAATGTAATGACTCAGATGAGACGCTTCAGCTGGAAGCCTCACTGGTATCAGTAAGGAGATGTAGCAGCTAGCATTATTTATTACAGCCAATGGACTTTAGGACTTTTTCTGTGCAAAGTCTTTCAGTGTGAACGTGTCTTTCAAGATTACAGACAAAGCCCATGTCTTTCTCTGTCACCAGGAAAACACAGGTGATAAGCCCATGTAAGCATTACTTTTCATTCCTCTTGGACTTTGTGAGAATGCATTTTGTCCGTTGTGTGATTAAGCAACTTTGCCTTGAACAACAATGAAGAAATTGCTTTTTTCCACTTTGGACAGAACACTGTGCCCAAGTAGAGTAAGGATGAAATTTCAAAAACAATCTTGAAATATATAAAGAATAAGAGATCCTATCTGAGTAAGAGGCTGCTCTTCTGAGCTGGATGTTTAATCCAGCAAAGATTTTCAAGTTGATGAGTAGCTCCATTATTGGGGCAGGTGGGAGTGTGAATGAGAAAACTATTTAATAATTGGGTATACTGAGGCATGCCTGCTTTAGTGGTGTCACCAATATGTGTTGGGGCCCTAGCAAAAATCCAGTAGTCAGATCTCCTGCTTCTTGCTGTAGATTGATAATTATCAGGGATATTAAACTCCTTGTCACGTGATCACTTGCACACACTGTGATATACTCTGCATGAAACCTGGACATATGTGTGAGTTATATTTTTGATGGATGTATAGTAATGAGTCATTTGAGTGAAAGATTGCTTAGAGGAAATTACCAGTAGCTGCATAAGACTGAAGTGAAAGAAATCAAGAAGTTGCCAGCAATCCTGTAAGCTTTTGGCTTGTGTATAGCTGCAGGCGAAAAAAAGGTAACTTGAGTATTGGGTTACGCTGTTGGGTTAAGCTTTGTGTTGGAGCATGTCATATGGTACGTGCAAGGCACTCTGTGCCAGCGAGGCAATGCAAAATAGGAATCTAGTTGACCTGGCTGCTATCACTTCTTGGTAGCCTTCAGTACTCAAGACATTACAAGAGAGTAAGGTTTGGGTTTTTTTAAAAAATAATGTGTCAATATCAATCTGTTCAACAGAATTGCATTGCACCGTAAAAAAACTTGGCGTGTTCCTTTCCAGAGGTGGTTGTATTTCAGTGATGACAGAAGAGATCCCTAATATTAATCTGGGAATGCTTTCAGATGTCTAACATAAAGTTTGCTATATCCTGAAATGTAATGTTATCTACCTAGGGAATACCAGGCAGAAAAAGTTAAATATATGGAAATTAATGAGGGTTTGAGGTGCAATTTCTGAATTGAGTTAGCAATTACAGATTTCTGCTAATAATTTTTTTCTGCAAGAGTTGAGCAACTAAGTCTTTTTGTTACAAGACAACTAATTATCAAACGGTGTCAGGCTCCTCTCTTATGCCTCAATTTTTAAGTAGAATAACACTTTCTGTCATAAGTGCTATTAAATTTTCCTACATGTAGAAAAAATGCTCCTGACAGAATTGAAATAGGCTTTAGATATGTAAGGTGTGTACTTCCATACATACAGCTTTGGAGAAGGACTTTATTTAATTTTATTCTGCACAAATCTCTTGCAGTTTGGTAAAAACTAATAATTTTGATTGTTAAATAAGGTATTTATCTACTTTTTAAATATTATATTACTTCAGTGTAAAACTGAATTTCTTATGGACTGCTTTGATACTCAAGCTATTTCTACATCAGAGAGATTTGAAGTAATTCCTACAACTAGCATTAATCACAAAAGCATTGTTTTCTCATAGACCTCCTTCCTAAATTTCTATTTACAAAAAAGTATTGCATTTCCTTCTGAAATCATCCAGTTATCAAATAAATGGGGTACTATGTATTTTTGGGCATACGTGTCCTATGTATTTTTTTTATTGCATCTGTATGTTCACTTGATAACTGACCCTGGGTCTTTAAGTGATCACTGGGAGAAAAGAAAACTTTGTGTGTGTATGTTTAAGGTTATAATGCTACGGATGATTTCAGTGGGTTGAGGTTTCAATACAATGCACAGGTGGCATTAGATGTCTGCAGGGTAGTTTAATAGTCATAAAAATGGACTGCAAAATATACATATTATAATGCATGTTTATGCTATATTTGCAAACTGTATGAAGTCTCATAGTGACTTGTTTCTTTAGTTCCACTGAAAAGTTATAAAATACTCAGAATTCAGCAATGACTTCATTCTCATACTGAGGTGTTAGCTTGTTGAATGCAGCCTTTAATACTAAATTTCTGACTTGGCAAAGCTACTTTAATTTCACTGTTCGTAGAAATAAGTGGACGTTTGTCATGGAATATTAAAATACAAAATGTGATGTCTTTTTGTCTGAAAGTTTTGGTAGGTAGTATGTGCTCTTGCCAGCTGTATTATACAGTGTTTTCACTAAAGAATTTGAACACAGACTCTAACATAATACTAAAAAGGTGTTTGTTATTTTATCCATTAGCTGTAAAAAGATTATAAAATTTATAAACTTCTAATTAAGGAAACAGGGTGCTAAAAATAAAGACAAACAAGGAGGGTAAGATAAGGCTGCACAGCAATATATATGAAAGGAAAAATACATTTCTGGTGTTATGTGGATATAATTTCATCCTCATCCTGTATCATGATTGTAGCAATGTAGCTAAGAATCTCAATATTTGAAGCAGATTATGTGCAGCAACTCTAAGTAGCACAGAGAGAATTACTCAAGTTTGTTTTATACTGCAAAATAATAGTTGATTTGTTGATTTTAGATTTCTTGTAACTTATTAATGTAGTTTTCTGAAAAATGACTACTTAAGACAAATCAGTTGGGAACTGGTGGCAAATTAATTTAACATTAATTGAATTGTGAACCATTGTTGCTCCTGAGAGGTGCTCTGTAAAACTGTAGAGTGTGATCCTATGCTACTGTTGATTTAAATAGGTGTGGAGTTTGGCTTAGAGCCACTTGAGTTACACTAAGTGGGCCTGTGGCATGGTTAGAAATATTTCATTTAATCCCTTTTAATGTTAAAGTAGGATTAAAAATAATAGAAATTTTCTGAAGAGTAGGCTGAATGCCTTGACATGGTTATATGTTTGGTTTGAGATGCTGGGTAAGATAAGTTTAATTTTTAAAATTGTTATTCAGGTAGGAATCTTAACATATATATACATATATGGGGTTTGTAATTATTTTCATCCTTAGCTGTAAGGGAGCTAACAAAATTCACAAGTTAATTATACCTGAACAATTTTCTAATGTTAGATAGTTTACATTAACACATAGGAGACAATATTATCACTTTACAAGCAGCCATAAATTTAGAACAGTAATTATGCAATTTTGATTCTTGGTTTTAACCAGAAAGTCTACGAATAAAATGTCATGTGTTCAGACTTAAAAGAATCCTTATTTCAGTAAGTAAACAATTACAATCTAACGTGTGATTCTCTTTAACCCCAAAAAATTTTGGAGTAGCTAAAATTGTTAGAATCAGGAATTTAACTCAAAATATGCTTTCTTATATAATCACCTGCTTCCTTTACATGCTCCTTACGAAATGTAATTCCAGAGCTTCGCTTAGGGAAGTTACATTAGTAAGAACTGAAAATGTACACTAAATGTTTGGGTTTTTTTAAGTCTTATATCATTAACTTTTTACTTTTATTACTGGTATATTTATAACTCTGGAGCAGAATAAGTCTGTTTCCTCAAGCTTCATTTACATTTTGTACCTGAATTTGGTATAATTTTTTACTATTGCACCTATTTCGTTGTTTCGCATGCATCTGGCAGCTTTCTGGATTTGAGGCTCTGGAGTCTCATGAGGTGAAACCTTGTGCATTTGTGATATTCTTCAGCATGGCCTTTTTTTGACAAAGAGAAATATTTTGACAGGTATTAAAGAGGGCAACTGTCTTCATCCTAAATACAGCCTCTTAAGTTTTCCAGTAATGACTGCATAAAATGACTTTGCATCCTCTTGACTGCAGCTTCTTTTTTTTTTTTTCCTTTTTCCTGAGCAAATAGGTGTCATTAAATTGAACTCAAGGGTCACAGTAATGAAAATGTGAATCTGGGTTGTTTGTCCCATGTTGGACAATGTGACTGTTGTCAGTTTGGTGAAAAGAGTATTCAGGATTTTTTTTTTTTCTGAAAAAAATCCCTGTATTTAGCACGTAGGTGATTTACTTTCTCATTTGAAAGTAAAGGTGAAATAAAAAGAACTTGCTTTTGCAAGTTGCGCATGTAATGAAAATTACTATTGTGGCCAAGAACTGAAGTAAGTGTTGCTTCTCTTTCTGAGTAGCATTCTGAAAAGTGATATAAAAGGCATGGTTTTATTTTTCTGGGAAAGTACTGAATGATAGGCCTGTGATATTTTAGTATCTAGAAATACAGTCTAGTCACAACAGTTGGATTGACTTAAGGGTTCTGTGTGCTTAATTTCTATTGTTTTGATTCTTTTTTTCTCTATAGAAGTTTGTTAGACACCCTGTTCGTACTAACTCATCCGAGCTTCAGTCATACCTTGTTATGTACTAGTAAGGCAGAAAGATCTGATGTGAAATCATCACAGACTATAAACCAAGAAATCTAGTTTATTGTTGTTATCATTGTAACGTATGCATTCTTAGAACCCTTTTTGACTGAGTAGTTGAAAGCACACTTGAAAAAAAATTCTCAATGTGCTAAATACTTTTTTTTTTCTTTCAGACAAAATCCGGAAACTACCTTTGAAGTGTATGCAGAAGTAACCTATTCAGGAATCAGTTGCATTGGGAAAGGTACTGTTTTGCACTGTAATTCTACCTATTTGTTGGCTAAAACTATTCTTAAGAACCATGTATTGTGAGATAATGAGGTATATGTACTATTATGCTGTTCTACCTTTTAAAGATATCTTAATCACTGGTTCTGCAGAATCTTTTACAGTTAGGACTAATAATGAGAAATTCTTGCCTCCATCCCTGATTGTGGGCAATTTTCTGATTTCTTTGTTTTGCCTTTTTTGTCTTTTAAAATAGAAGTAACTCTTACTTCATTAAGTTGAAAAAGTAAATGCGTTTTCAGATTTGTATTTGCTGGTCATATAAGGAATGGGTAAAAATACTCTAAAACTTCTTATGTGGAATTTATTTTTACTTCTTCTTTCTTACTTGTCTACAGAAGTATTTTTATCTGTTCCCAGAATTCTTGCTTTGATCAAATGATTTTATCTAGAAATAAGGCATGAACACAGTTTATTATTTGGTTAACTATTTGTACCAAACATTGTTATCAAGCCATAATTATACAAGTATTTTTCTATAATATTATTTCTGACAAGTATTCCTGTGTTTATGCTGGAGAAGTCCCATAACTGCTGAAACCAACATGTAAGAATATGTGTGAATTTTTGATTGCACTTTTTTCTAAACCTGAGGAACTTGATCAAGTAAGCAGGAAGAGCAAAGGTTGAAATTTGTAATCCCAGAATTTAGTTCAAGATATTGTTTTGTGAGATCGGTCTCTACAATGTTACAAAAAAGAGGGATGTAAAAATTAAATAATTACGATTAGTCAACATATACAGAAGTAATAATTCTTTTCTCTTTTATGAAATGAGCATGTGTGTATTGTATATATGGTATAATGAACCAATAGAAAGTACTTTTATGTTTTATTGACTGGAAAGCCACTTATCTCCTTTTATATCTGTATTTGTAACAATCAGCAAAAGTCAAATAGCTGCAACTCTTTCCTTTACTGCCAAAGCCTCCGTAGGAATTGTAACTGGAATACAGTTTTGGCTTGTCCTACTGCTATATGCCATCACGACTATTTGATGTAACTGCAGGAGCCCTTTTAATAACTAGTCTTTGTTTCTGCACATCTGACCTGGATTCTAGTGCCAGAAAATCTGAACGAATTTGACCATAAACATTACATTGTACAGTACTAGTGTCTGGGTATAATCTTCTCTTTGAAGTTTGTTTGCATCCCCCTGGAGGGATTAATTCCCTGCTGTGGGAAGGTGGGTTAAAAAGCACGGAAACTACTTTACAGGTTTTTAATTGGAGAATTTAGTATACATTTTGTTCTATAAACCAACTGATTCTGTGGGAGTTTCACTTAGTTGTGTTTTTAGGTTTGTTGTATGCACTTGTAGGTGCAAAATCTTCAGAAATTGTTTTTAGTGAATAAAAAAAAATTAACTGTTTTTACAACTCATATATTCTGAAGTTATTAATTCTCTCTGAATAATCTTTTAAAACATTTTTCCAAACCAATTTTTTTGTATTTAAGAGGTGTCCTTTATTCTCAGAAGTCTTAATATTCTGTCCTTCTGTTCTAAACGAAGGTGGTTGTTTGGTTCTCCGCAATGTCAACTGTATTTAACAGCTATGCTGTATCCCAGGCAAATCACCATTCTAGAAATATAGACCTAGAGACCTCCACATAGTCTTTTCTACTTCTTGGCTAGCTGTTCTATGCCAGAAGACCAAGAATATATATCAAGTTTGTTTTGGTTTTTTTTTTTTTGCTGTCAGGGAATGTATGTTACATGGCAAGGAGCAGTTACACCTTTTTTACATTTTGCTTTTCTTAACAGTATAAGGAGCAAATTATCAGGCCTGTTTAAAAAGACTATTTCTTCCTGTATAATGGAGCCCAAAATTAACTAAGACAACTGTTTTTGAAGTTTGTGTGTAGTTATAATAGTGCTATTGATCACTTAAAATGCTCTTAATTCTTATATCAATCTTCTGACATGGTCTTGAGGAGAATGAATCGCTCCAAAGCTATAACAGACCTAGTGTGGGAGATTGTCTGGCTTGTGGGATGGTAAAACATGCCTCTATTTTGTTTTATTCAAAAGTTTGTGTAGCAAAGGGTGTTTTCCATATGACTGTTAAATATCGCCTGCAATTAAAAACTTTAATATATTTCATAGTTCACTTGCATCTTGCTGAAATAGGAGATACTGGCTTGTGTTATTAACTACTGACAGATAATTGTACATTCAAGTAGCTTTATTGCTCATGTAATTGTTAACAGTCTTGCGTTAAATGTTTATTTGGTTAATAACTTTTGAAATGAATGAAAGCAACGTTATCCATTGACTATCATATAGAAGGCTCCCTCTTAGTTACCAAGACAGTTGACTGTAGAAGGAAAAAATCTGTTCTGGGCTCCAAGAAAGACATCAATAAACTGGAACAAGGTCAATGGAGGGCCACCAAGATGGTGAGTGAGCTAGGGCACTTGCACTGTGAGGAGAAATTGAGAGTGCTGGGCTTGTTCAGCCTGGAGAAGACTTCAGGGAACCTGAATAGCAGCCTTCCACACCTATGAGGAGTTCATCAAGATGAGATATCCAGGCTTTTCACAGCGGTGCATGGCAGGAGGACAAGAGGCAATGACATAAACTGAATCAAGAGGCGTTCTAACTGAATATCATGTTCACGTGTTCGCCATGAGGACGGTCAAGTATTTGACCAGGTCACTCAGAGAGGTTGTGCAATCTTCATCCTTGGAGGTTTTCAAGACCTGACTGGGTCACAGCCTGAACAACCTGCTCTGACCTCACACCTGGCCCTTCTTTGAGAGGAGGTTGGACTAGAGACCTCCCGAGGTCCCTTCCAGCCTGAATTATCCTGTGACCCTAAGATGTGATTACTAGAAACGTAAGCTTCAGAAACATCTGGCGGATGTTTTGTACTCTTAAGGTATGAAGAGAAAACTTCATCAAAACTAAGGAAATTGGAGAAGCAAACATTGTTTTATTCCAATCCAGGAAGAACTCTGCCAAACCACAATGAAATGAGTGTACTGAGAAAGGAAATGATTACTGGATCATCTCAGCTGTGGTCTCTCTGTCCTTTCCCCTCTAGATTGTTTAGAACTAATGATCATCTCTGCTCAGTATTGGTGATTCGCTTATTTCTGGCACATGAAGTCTTTGGTATGTTATACAATTCCAGCATTCAGTTGTATCCAAAAGCTGTGTTTGTGCTTTTCTTTGTTAGATTCATAGATCTTATTTGGCGACTTACAGATTTTTCTTACTAGGTCACTTTATGTAAATGTGATATCTTTGTTTTGAGAACTGTGAAGCAAGATAGCTGCAACTGTGACTAGCAACATTAAGATGTGTATTTGTTACTAAGAAGATATTTCCTTAAGAGAAGACAATTACCAAACCATTTTTTGGCCTTCTGATTGTGATTTCTGTGGAAGCTGGGAATTCTCCTTAGCTAATTGAATCTAAGTTAGTGTGTGGTGTTTGGTTTTTTTTTTTTTAAAGAACATTTAACTTCCTAAAATTGAATGAAAATTCAAAACTGCTTTTATCTTAACTTTTATCTTAACTTTGTTTTTTTACTTTTTTATTTGGGCTGTCTAGAATTCAGAATTTCTTCACTTAATACTTCAATGATGCATTCATTCATGTTGTACTTTTCAGTTTCATCAAATAGCACTGTTCTCTTGTCCATACCCTCTTCTGATAAAACATTGATGCCATCTCACCAAAAGCCTAGGGCAGTAAAACAGAATAGAAAGAATAGAGTCTGCATCTTTACAGTGACAGTACAGGGGAGTTACCTAGTGAGAAACCTGTGTTGCATGTGTCAAGTAGAAGTATGTCAAGCATGGGAACTTTGCAAGTCTAGCGCTTCTCACCAACTGCCACACACTTACTTTCAGGAAGACAGGAGAAAGTAGTCATGGTTTTATTTAAAAAAATGGATTATTATTATAGGGAAAATATTGACTAAAACTTATAGTCTTAATAATTTGATTCTTTCCTTTGTAGTATCAGGTAAGTACTGGGTAATGACTGTGACTCAGAGGAGAAGACGCAGTTCCAAGGCTGGTACAGAGCCTGGCTAATAGGCTGACTTAGGTTAAATGGTCATAACAAGTGCCTTTTGTGCAGTGCTGTAATTGGGATGGAGTAAGATGCTAGTACTGTACAGATGGGTGCAACAAAGCCAACTCTTGGACGAGTATGGCTGGTAACTTTGGCTTTCAACCATTCCAGGTGAACAGAGAGATTGTTAGGACTTAAAAAAATTTGGTTACTAAGACAAATTCTAATTCACATATAAGGCTTTAATATAAGGCCTATGTGTGGGGTTTGTGTCTTTGCCTTTATGCATTTTAGTGCTGTGTAGTTCTGACAGTAGAATTTCTAACTTTCCTTATCACTTATATCTAAGGAGGCCATCAGCCTCACTAAATCCAGGTGTATTGCTTTTAAAAAAAACACAACCAAACAACAAGTTTTTAGATTTATCATGATTATTTTAGAGGTTTCACTGATAAGAGTTAACCTTGCTTCAGGAATTAAATAAAATAGAGCCTCAAAAATCATAGATGGGGGGAATAATAATACAGCCTATTGCCCAGCAGATACCAGTAATATATTCTGGACATCATCTATAATTGCATTAGTTTTGCCTTTCTGCTGTGATACTTAAATAATTTAAGTATGACTTGGGAGAAAGAGTAGATATATGTTTTAGTTGACATTAATTATTATAGCACTTCTGAACACTACATGCAAGGTTTAAAGTCTACCATTGTTTTTGTTAGCATACTGCTTTATGTTATGTTTTACTGTTCACCCTAGTTCAAGAAAAATCTTTAAAACAAAACTTTGTTTTCAGTGCTTTTTATACTCAATGATACCAAAATCTTTGCAGCAGAGGATGTCTGTGCTGTTTGTTTCATCGCTGATGTAGCTGGTGCTTCTCAAACTCAAGAAGCTAAAAGGGTACCCATTTAGATCTTAGCTGGACGTGCTAAGTTCTCTGGTGTTAGAGCAGTGTGTGTTCCATAAAATAGCACATTCCTAAGCAAATAATGTTGGATGTTCTAAACTGAAGCTACAGATGACAGTTTTAACTTATTTTAATAAGTTTTGATGATAAGTCTGTGTCTTTGGTGCATGATCTTCTCTCATTCATTGCAATTGTTACATGCGGTGGATAATTTGAGAGTTAAATAGATGCTTTGTATGAAATACTACTATTTTACTGGATTTCTTTTCCCATTTTTAAACTTCATGTAAAGGAAGGGAAAATGCATTTTATGAGATTGTGAAGTCCTTCTATTGGAGGGCTTGCATATTTGTCATGGCATCTCCTAATAGTAACACTTCACAGAAATCGAGGTAGTAAATTACAAAGAACTTGTATTGTTTCTTTTACAAGTTATAACTGCTTAAGTGAGCTTAAGCACTTCTAGAAAGTCAGTTCTATACTATTGCCATATTGTATGCTTGCAAGTAGAGTGAAGTGCATTGGAACTGCGGTTTTGTTTTTTTTTTTTTCTTTAAACCTCAGCTAAAAGATTGGCTTGGATTTTTTGAGATGCAGAAGTGGAAAGAATCTACTAGCAATTTTAGTTTAAATACCTCTGTAAAGAAAGTGAAAACATACTAACTACTTAAGAAATCTCTCTTTTAATTTTCAAAGCACGTTATGATCTTAAAACTGCTGCAGATCATTCATCAGAAATATGATGTGACAAATTTAAGGATCTTACTGGACCTCGGCCAAAGATCCTCTCTTGTTAGACGGGGCTGTGAGGAGAATTGTAGTCTAACTGTCAAACTGTTCATGTAGAAAAAGAGAATTTGTTAGTCTAAAGTAACCCATCAAAATAGTCTCTAAAGTACGAACATTTGAAAGTAAATGCTCACAAGAGTAAGACACCCTCCCTACACCCCTGTCTGGGAGGACGTATCATGCTTTTGTATGGGGGTTTTGTGTTCTCGCCAAAGCAGACATTACAAAAGTATGTCAAATCTATAGCTTTGCCATGTAGTGTGCCAAAAGGCCTTTCTCTCCAAGGACCTCATCTTTCATCTTTTTGTGAGTGTAGCATAAATTCTTGCTGTGTGTTCAAGGAAAAAGCTAAAATGGTTTAGTACAGCTAAAGGATTTCTTTCCCTTTTTTTTTTTTTTTTTTTTAAAAACCGTGGTAAGTTAGAAGCCTAAATGCGATAGCATGGACAAAGTGTAAGTGTGTTAGAGTTTAACAAATGTTCACTGGATTGGTAAAGGAAATGTAGTTTATACTACTTCTTTTATGACAGAATTTAAAAGGTCTTGCTGTAAGACTTGCCATGTGCTTCTTTCTTTTCTCGCAAACATACCACTAAGTTGAAAAGGGAGATGAATCTTAGAAGGAAACTATTAACTCTGAGGGAGTTTATCATTGTTTGAGAGAAAGGATGAAATTTGCATTTGAATTGGCTCTGAGAGTAGCATGTACTACTAATCTTGTTCCTACTAGAAGCTCGTGAGTAGTTTAAGTACTTCCTTCTTTACTTTTCATGTTCTAGCCTTGTGTTGTAATAGCTCTTTCCCTCCCCCACTTCCCAGTAGATCACAAATGTTATAACTTAAACTAATCAAAGTCCTTAACTCTACTGGGAGAAGTCATGATGTGCTTGGGCCCTAAAATTATTCTACAGTTGTCACTATGGTTTCCATGATAGGAGTTTCACAGGTAGAGAGATGTAGCAGGTTTCTGCCTCTGCAAAATAGACATACTGTTACTCCTTATCATTATCTTTTTATCATATGTTGTAGTTTTAGATAGTAGAGCAGTACCTCCCATGGACATGAAGTTATTTTCTTGAACATAAGGGAAGTTACTGGGGTAGGATTAAGTTAAGAGGTGGTCATTCAAAAGTTTGTAAACCTCACTCGTGCATCTCTTGGAGCAACCTTTATTTTTTAAGGTGAAAACATTTTGTTGGTTGAAGTTTGCCTGTTCTGTATTGAGAAATAGATAACATACTGAAGGTTTAGGAATAATAAAGGAAGTGCAAAATTCGGGTCTTTTTCCATTAAATAAGGGCTTTCTGTTGAACATGTGCTGTAATTCAGGTATCACAAGTTTTCCTATCCCATCTTTATGGTGTTATGTTGCTACACCTAACTTCCTAAAGCAGGATTGGAAAAGTAACCAAATCTAAGTAGATAGCTAGTATTTGGGAATTCTAATTCTCCTAAGCGGCTGCTTTGTTTTTCTGTTTCCATTTGATTGTTTTTCTTCTAAGTGCAAACAAGGTGGAAGATTTTCACAAAGAACTTACTAGGACTGCAATGTCCAGATCAAGTAAGTAGCACTGTCTGAACTGTTTTGTTTGAAGACAGTTCACAGTTTGGCTTTTGCAGTATAAATGAAATAAATAACTCAATTTGAAGAGAAACTCACTTTGTGGAAAAATGTTAGAATCTGTCATATTGCAAGTCGTCATAAATTTTATCACGTTTTTTAGGTGTGTTCTTAGTTGATGATACTAGATTTAATAAAACGCCAGAATGTTAATATCAAGTATAACTGAATGTCCTTCCATTTCTATAAGTTATTTTGTGGGAAGAGATCTGTTTGTCCTTTTTGCTTCATGCTTTAACTACTGTCTACAGTCTTTTCTATTTCACAAGTATTTACTAGTCTGCACTATATTGCTACTGCTGGCACTGTTTAACTAGACAGAAAAATTCAGCACAGAAAGTCTCACTCAGAAGACTTTAAACTCTTTTGTTGATTTATATTTTTTTAAAGGAGCTTGACATCTTCATCAAGTTCACAGTGGGCCTGCTTTGTTTGCTTTCTCTTGAATGCTTGATAAGATTTTTCTTCTATTGTTTTGTGCAGCAAGGACAGAACTTGCCATGGCTGAGGTGGTTTTTTTGTAAATCCACAATATGGTCATTGTCTGCTGCTGAATAATTGTGACTGCTTTTTGTACAACTAGAACTAAGGCTTTGGCTGTGAACAGATTCCTTCTTAGCGTGAAAAGAGACTAATCCATGTAAATACAGCCCCAAAATAAAGCTTTACAGAAAAAGGGAAAGGCTGCTAAGCAGGAGGGCAGAGGTCAGCAATTTAACCTTTAACCTAACAAATAAGAAGCATGAAAGTTCCCGAATTGGTTTACAAAGGCAAGCTCCTGTGATCTGTCAGTTTTTCTTTTCATGATAGAGTTGGGTGAGAAAACTGACTGACAGCTAGTGCCTTTTTAACTGCAGGTTGAAATTAACTGCTAAACTGAAACTTTTTTAGGGAGGTTTTTTAGCGATTTTAACAAATTATTTTCATTCACTAGCTGTACTTACAGTTTTCCTTGACTTTATAGAGGAGTTTGAGTGGTTGTTCTTTTTAAAGAGTTCTTGAGAGACTCAATTTAGATACCAAATACTGCTGAAACATTTAATATTTCAGCACTTGAAGCATTTAAGACTTTGATGAAGCACTTGTTGCAATTAACTCTGTTAATGTGCTCCTTTAAGAGTAGGGCTGTTATTCCAATAACTGCAAAGAGATTGTACTTTCAATAGAGTCAAAAAGTTGTTGTTACAGGGTGTGTGTGTGATTTTATTTAAGGGAGTAATTTTAACTTTGGTTCATTCTCAGTCACAAAATTTTCCAGGGTGGTTTGTTTTTGTTTGTCCTTATTTAATCACAACAGGTAATCTCATTAATGAGTGTTAACGTTTGCTTAAAGCTTAATGCATCTGGAATCAGCTGTTACTCTAGATATAGACATTTCTGTAAAGAACTTTTAATTAGTGTGTCATTCAGATGAAAAAGAAACAAAGAAGTAATGACTTTAAAGTAGACTCCCTGTAGATTAAGAATGGCGATTTGGGTTTTTTTTTGCCTAATGTTGTGAGCACTGTCCCAGAAGTGACTGACATTTGGTCCATCCACACTTGTACTGATGCTTCCTCCGGTATCTTCAATAGAAATATTGGAGTTTAGAAACTGTGTCCGTGTTTAGTCTGTTGCCACGTAGATCAGTAACTCTACCCACAGCACTACTATAAGTTTAACATGCAAGCAAAGCAAATTTGGTAAAGCAAAAGATGAACTGGATTTATTTTTATTACTGGTTCTTTTTGTTTTAGGTAGTTCCTTGCAAAAAGAGAATGTAAACTCTAATACAAAAAGAGGCCTATCAGAGTGCCCGAGGCAGTATTGGTCTGCTTCTCTTTGGTATCATATTTTTTTGTCATGAACAAAAAGAGACATTGTCAGGTTTTCTTGTGATTTTTTTTTTTGTTGGTTTTGGTATTTTTTTTTTCTTTAAGATTGAAATAAAGTTAGAAAGAAAGATGATTTGAGGTTAAATTATTATCAAATAAGTGTAAAATTAATTAAAGACTACTGTTTTACTTCAGCAAAAGTACCTGGTTGTAAAAAACCAAACCCAACCCAAACCAAATCTCAAACCCTCCTTTTGTGCTACTGGAGACAAGGCTGATCCTGCAGCGTACTACGTGCAGTGCTGTAGCATGCTGATTCGCAGGGGAGGGCCAGTGTGTGGCACGCTTCCCTGTAGCAGTGGTTGTGAATAACAGGGGTAAGACACATTTTAATCACAAAGAACCGTATTATGTTCTTTAATATCCTAACATACTCATTATCTGTGAACAAGGTATATTGCCTGCTCTCCACTGGATTCCATCGTTGGAGAGGGAAGAAGGAATGGTAAGGGAATGCTGCTGAATCCTGAATGTTTTCTAATTTGATGAACTAACTAGTAAAACCAAATGATGCATACTATAGATAGTCAAATAATATAAGACCATGTAGAAGTACCCTGTAGAACATCATAATCTGGGTGGAAAGCACCACCGTTAAAAGATGAGGAGCAGGAGTGAAAGGTCCTGTCTACTGTGCCAAAAATGTGTGGTCTGCCCCAGACTTCATCAACTATTACAGTACATACAGCTAAGGAAGGAATGGAGGGGGAAAAAAAAAAAAAAAAAGACCTTTCAGTGAATACTTTTAAAGCACTATCTTGGATATTGTAGCCAAAAGAATTTCCACACTTAGAATTTGTGTTAGGATTTTAAATGGTGGAAACTCGCAACTCCCATTGCATTCTACTGGGATTAACTGAATCCCATCTTTAGTTCCTTTGAAGAGTCATTTATGTTGAAACTACATAGTTATGAATATAAGTAGTGGTAACATTACCTTTTTTTTTAATTGATTCTTACATCATTTTATCTCTTAAGTAAATAATTACTCTTCATTTATGTCTAGTTGACCTGTAAGATACTTTTGAGATCCTTGATCTTCTGTTCCAAAAATTCTGAAACCAGATCATTGCTGTGTGGAAAAACACCTATCAAAAATAATTAATGCAGACTCAAATAAAATGCTAAAATGTGAAGACAAAGTAGCTGAATAAGTATCACAGTATAGGTAGACAGTAGAATCAGGCTTCTGACTTTTCATATTTGTAAGCTTCCTATTTGACTTAATGTTATTTAAATCATGTACTTTGTCTTTTTGTGAATATGGCACTAGGACAGTGTGAGCAAGGAGGGAAAGATACCAGGATATGAGAAAGAGCTCAGGCAGAATGGAAATTGGCTTATGTTCTCTCTTCAGTGGGCAGTTGAAGAGATGGTAGAACAGGACCGGCCTGTGGTGAAGGGCAGGATCAAGTTGTAATAAAATATGGCAGAGTAAACCCCCCCCCCAAAAAAACAAAACAAAAACAAACCAAGACAAAATACAACCCCCAAAACTTTCCTTTGCATTAAGTATAAGATTTTCTTCTAAAATTGCTCTTTGTTTTCACCTAAAGTAATATCTGATTTTATCTGATACTTGCCTGTTGATCATTCATTCAGTTTAATTTGAAGAAGGGTTTATAAAACATATTAAAAAAGATTCAGTAGGGTAAATAATTCTCTATTAAAGCTATAACCTACGTCCACAAATGCATAAAAATTCATACTTAGAATTACCACAGACTAATGTATTGATCTCATCTCATCCCATTTTATCTAGAGGTGATATTTGCACATGGAAAAATGTTATAGATATGTTTATTTTGCTTCATTGTGATTAATGTCCTTCTACACTAAAGATGTTATGCTTGTCCTGTATATTCGTTGCTTTTACTTAATGGCTTAAATGCCTTACTTGTGTTTGTGATAATCTATCATCATCTTTTGTACACAGTAGTGTTAAAAATTGTTTTGATTATGGTTTGAGAAAATGTACTTGTAAATTATTCACTGAAAATACATACCACTTCAGTGTATCGTAGGTTCCGTCAGTACTATGTAATTAAATAGCTGTTAAAGATATTTTCTGCTGGAAAGAATGTTAGCACGTTAAAACAGAAATATATAGCTTTGTGTGTACCTTGGCAGTATTCATAAGCAAGAATAGATGTAGTGAGTAAATAGAATTATTTAACTTGTTCAATATTTTATTCTTTAATGAACTGTAGAGGTAAAAAGTAGCAGAATCTCACAATTTGCCATCTCTCTTGCATGGAGATTGAAAAAATCATGCTTTGTTGCACTTACAAATACTAAATGTGGTATCCAGTAATACAGTAATTACAGTGTTTTACATTTGGATGTATTTCTTGATTGCTTTGCTTTACCCTGGATACGGGATTAGGTCCTTCACTATATCATCTTAAAGCAGTTCTGTATCTAGACTAAATCCTTAAATACAGTGGGTATCACATGGACAATTAAAATTGAGTATTGACATGTTTTTAAAATAGTCATACATCTCAATTTTGTTTATCTCAAAGTTTTAAAACCTAATGACCTCATTGCAGCTTGACTATAATTACCATGTTTAAACTTCTATGCATTTTTTAGTTTAAACAGCCTTTGTGTTTTTTTTAAACCAAAAGAAAATTAATGAGAAGAGACAAAGAGACATCAAAGAGGTTTTCCCTCTGATTGCAGTGTTAGAAGTTTTGCCTGAAAATAGGTTACATTTCTTCTGTTTTCAGCTGAATCCTCATTAACTTTACATTTTAATGATGTCCAGAGCGAATTATACGATTATGGTAGATGCCTTAAAGGGAAGCTTAAAGGACACCTTTTTAATGTTTGTTTCTTTATTGGTGGCAGTATTTGCACCAGTATTATAAACAGTGTTGGAATACTAAAAGTAATCCCAAAACATATCAGAAATATCTTCCATTTTTACCATATATGTAGTATAAGTATCTTTAATATTTAACACAAGGGGAGCATGTTAGGGGGATATCTTCATCTTTGTAGAAGAAAAATGTAAATCATGTCCTTTGAAAGAGTTTACAAATCACTTCTGCATCTTATAATCAGTTTAATTTATAATGATAAAATAAAACAGAGACAGATGATGTAACAAAGCCACTGAATTGTTTTATTTTCTTGAACCTTCAGTGGAGAAGATGATCCAAATGTTAGTAAAGTGATAGTTTGTATTTTACAATGACATAAAACATTATTGGGGGAACTCGGTGGAATTTCAATTTCTTCCATTTAGGGGAACACTATTAGCAGCGGTTCTGTGTTCTAATGTACCTCTCCTACTAAAAACTAAGATTGCATAATTAACTTTTTAGATGAAGAATCATTTTTTATCAAATGGGGCAACAAGAACTTGTATTTGGTACACCTTAAACAAGGTTAACTGAAATCTGCAATAGCTTGAATGGAAGTTGGACAGCTGAGAATCCAGGTGGTTCAAGATAATCTTAGAAAACGTACCTTAAAAAATAAAATAAAAATTGCACCCACTCCCCCCAAAAGTATAGCAATTCTATATTAACATTTTTTTCTGCTTCCCTTCTTCCCCTCACACCTTTGCCCCACGGAATGATATGTCCTTTCTGACTGTAGCTCAATGAAAAGTTAGACCAAAATGTCTTGTTAAAAGCGAGGTCTTCTGTTTTTCTGTCCTGACATTTGGCGTCTATGTTTTATGAATAGAACCTTTGATTTTCTTGTGCTGCACTCTAATCAATAAACTAAGTTTTTGGGAGGTGGGATTACAGCAAGGGGGTGGGATGATGGAAGAAGTAGGAATGTCCCAAAGTTCAGCTAGGAGGTAGGACTCAAAATCCAACTGACATAGTGAAATGTTACCATCTAAGATCTTAAAGGCTGGTACTTCATGACTACATTGCCATAACAGAAGCCAATTTCTAATTAATCTCTGATTATTCCTATAGATACGGATCTGCTTGGCATATGATTTCCCAAAACTAATGTCCTGCATCTATATATTCAGTATTTCAGATCAGTATTTCTAAAAAAGATTATTTGCAATGGATACAGTCTTCACTGCTTGTTTTTAATAAATTCAGCCTCCTCGTATGTTCCAGACTCTTAATTCCTGAATGACTGGCTGTCCACTGTAGTGTTGACCAAAGTCTGCTGTTGGTGTTCGTCTGCAGGTCTGTGTTCTGTAGTTGAGTGGAACTGCAATTGCATACGGTCATCATGCTATAAGATGTTCTTGAGAGCTCAATTTTGTAATCATGACTATCAAAATAATCCTTTTTGTCCTGAGAATTCCACCTTAAGGGTGCTACAACTTTATCATCTGCTCTTCCACTGAAATTTGTATAGCGTTTTAGTGTCTTGGCATATGTACACATAGCTCTTATGTAAATGAAATTTTCCCTTTTATTTTGAACTCAAATAAATAAATTTTTGCTAAATAGCGCGTGGTTGACTACTTCATTATTGATTTAGACTACTGTGTCTTGATAGAAGCATTTGATATGTCAATCAGTAATAAATAATTGAATAATGCAAGAGTCATTAGACAAAAATAAAACTGAACTTAACCTTTCCATTTTAGTATGATTCTTATGTATTCTAGTTTATATTAATAAATTTCCTGTAGAAACTATTCAAAAGTCTAAATTGTCATTATTGTCTAGGAGTTACGGCAGACCCAAACTGCGCATCCAGCTTGGGGTGTGTTAGGTGATCTCTTGTTAGAAAATGGGTTTAAGTCTTTCAGATGTTTGGCGCTCTGTAAGCTTGAAAACAGCTTTCAAAAGTGCTGGTTTAAGTTCCTAGTTTAGCTTAAATCTTTTAGCTTTGATCCCTTCTAATGTAACTTTAGTTTGAAGATTGTATCGCTAAAGAAGAAAAAGTTGAGTGCAGTTTCCTGCCTCTTTCTGACCTTTATTTTGTAATTATCAGAGAATTTACAGTAACTTAATCTTTAGTTGAGATGCGTAATAAAAATACTGATTAATAAGCTCTAGCTGACAGAAGGATGTGTATGTTATTTCCTTGGCATGCAGGGTTTTGTATAGAACGATATTAGCACTAAAAACCTGAAATGTTCTTCCTGGTAACTTATTCTGCAAGTATTTGCAGCGTGGCTGTTTCCAGCCAGTTATGTGTTAATGATAGTGCAAGGCTGAAACATTCCAATCATTCATACGCCTGTCCTCCCTTTCTCGTGTGTGTTTCTTTGCTCGGTGTTTTTGCCTTATTTCTTTTGCTTTGTTGTGGTCAATTCAGTCAGTATAATAGCAAAGACATTGGCTTTTTTTTTTCTTTAATAAAGAGTTATGTTAGAGATATACTATAACAGAGAGAAGAGCTATTTATGTCCTAAACTATTGATTTTTAATTAATGTTGCCTGGGCTCATACATGTTGGCAGAATTGCTAACAGCTTGTGGCATTTTTTAATTCACATCTTCTTTTTTGGTATTTTGACAGTGTCATTCATATCTCATGAAAAAGTACCTCGTCAGGTTAAATGTGTTAAAACACCGAGCAAAAGAAGAAGAAGAAAAAAAAAAAGGGCTGCCTAGAAACCTTGATCCATTGCCAAAGTATTTAAACAATTTAGTGTTTTGGTTTTCTAGCTCCAAGCTGCTTCTCAAATCCCTTGCTAATTAATCCAGTTAATTCTTTGTAGACTAACTGTATGCAGGGCTTTTTCTTGTGCTTCTATCGCCAAGAACCCTGTTTTGTTTGAAGCAAACCTAAGCTCAGTTATAAAGGTTGTAGTAATAAAGTGAGTACTTGCAGATGTAAATACAGTGTTTTGAGCCTTTTTAAAAGGAGTTGTGTTTGTGTGTGTAACTTCTGATTTAATGTTTCATGTTTAAAAATTACGCGTATATGCTTGTATAAAAAGATGGAGAGAACTTTGTCGTTAATTTGATCATTTCAGGAAAGGCAGTAGAGCCTCTGTGGAACAATTATGGCATGAAGTATTAGTGTTGCGATATTACAATTAGTGATATACGTTTATTTTTCAACAAGTAAACTACTGTAAATGCTGTTTGTTTCTGTACTCCAAAATGGATGATTGGATATAGGGCAAATAAGAGAGTTTAACGGGAAGGAGAATTTTTAGAAATGACCTGTTGATACGTTGAATTCTCTTGATTAGAGTACAAAGGTGGAATGAATTCAGAACTGGAAAAAGCAGCTAGGGAGCAGAGAGCTTAGAAGCCCAATTAGGCATGGTATGAGATAACGAGAAAAGAGTACACACTCCTCAAGGTGTGCTTGTCTGTGATAAAAGCTGCTGCAGCTCTTGAGCTTACTTCTAGTCTTTAAGATATGTTGAAAACTGCTTCCCCTCCATCATACTGCTTACCAGTGCTGAGCATATGATTGTGCGCGGTAATGCAAGTGTAGCTCTCGCTATCAGTGATGTTTCTACCGAGCAGTACGGGAAAAATGTCTACTCCATCAGCTTTCTCAGTTACTTTGAGAAGTTGCTTCTGAGGACTTACTGTCTATAGGACACAGCCTCCCTCCTATTCTGTGTAATGCTAGCTGTTCTTGTAAATCAGTGATGATGTGCAGATACGAGAGACTACGTTTGGGCTGCCAGTGGCCATAACAAGTTACACTCCTCATTTCCTTAGTCATCCTCAGTAGATTTGCATGTCAGCACAACGGGGGTCGATGGCCATCTGCACTTCAGCGCCTTGTGGATCAACCTGTGGAGAAAAAATGTGCAAGTGGATTCAAGTTGCATTTTTAGATTACCTTTGGAGTTGGTAGTGAAGGAAAAAATTGTTTTCAGCAAATCTGCTTCTAAGGGTGGACAGATTGAAAAGAATTGGCAGAGCTCTTGAAAAAGTCTGAAAGTGTAGCTGGGAGTTTGGTGTGTAATAAAGCTGAGCAAGGAAAAGAGAAGGGAAATTAATGAAATCGCTAGTTTTATATACAGCTGATTTCCAGGGCTGGCAATTAAACAAATATAACATGATTATGAAATGTTCTTGCTCAGAACTAGACTAGCCCACTATCTCAGGAGTATCTTACTAGCTGGATATGTACTATCACACATCTTGCAAGTATCAAATACCTTAAAATGTTCCCATTGCATTTCTATTTTGCAGTTAAAAATCCTTTTGATACCCTTGTCTCTTCTACAGTAACAAAAATGTTATAAAATTTTTTAGTGAGATACTAGATTTCCTGTCTCGTTTCACTGAATATCACCAAGCTCCTCTTTATATGAAACCAATCATTCTTCAGGCTGATAATACTGCTTTAAATGTGTTGAACTTACTTTCTTGGAGGCCTTTTTTTTAATTATAGCATCACACATGGCATAAAGTGAGCTTTGTTAATAGTAGCTGAAAGCATTGCAGGTACGAAAATAGGTCAATACTGCGAGTGTAAATACACCCGCGATTCTCTTGCAGTGCTTGATGCTGTCCAGTTAATGAACTTCACTCCAAAAGAGAGAAGTCATTCTGAGTAGCTGAACACTCAATGATTTTCTTTTTCTTTCATCTCACGGTCATTAGCTAGATGAGGTGTGTTTTTCCACATTAGGACCTCTTTCCCCCCACCCCCACTAAGTTTTAAATACTGTTCAAGAAGTTCAACTTCTGTCATCAACACATCTGACTCCACAGAAACCTTTTGCAGGAGAGTATATTGAATGCTTTTCCTGTCTTTACAAACTTTGATTTATTGCTTCAGTTTGTAGGCTTTGACAAGACCTCAGTGATGCTGCAGCCTTAGTTGAGGCCCGCTGTGACCAATCTCGGATTTTTTTTTTTTTAACTTGCTTCCAGCATACTAGCCCTTAGGAATTTTCATTACCATTTTGATAGAATGGGCAGTACTAATATGAGTGATAACTTGAGATGAGCATGTTACATGGTTCATGCTGAGACAAGAAGGTGCAATTGAGTACTGAAGGGTACAAGGCTAAGTTCTGAAGTGTGTCAACAAAGTAATTATTGCTATCTTTTATGTATGATCTTGTGTGCCTTAAAACTTAGGAGTGAGTTGGTGACCACTGAAACTATTGGTCAGTTAGGATCATTTAATACCATAGATTTCTGTAGTTGTAAATGCATTAAGCGTGAAGCTCTAAGGATGTGTACGTTGTTGTAGAAACCGCAACCATAGTATTACTTATATGATAATGTCTCACCAAAAATGATAGCTAGGTTTGGCTGTCCTTTATTGATAATGAAACATATATGAATCAGTTTCATTGTATGATAGGATATATTTTACTATACATTCCAAAAAGTATTTCAGTTAACATCTCCACTAAAGAAAACAATAGAATTAAGAACGGGATTTTCGGTTTCCTGTGTCACAATTTTGCCTTTGGTAGAATCCGTTTTTTCTGTTTCGATGCCATTTGAATAACTAAAGCATACTGAAATAAACACAGATGCAATAATAGAAATTTTGAAGCCATCAAAACCCAAAATTATTCTGAAGAGCTTGTTTTCTATAAAATCTTGTATTGCTATGCAGGGAGATTCCCATAAGAGAGGATATTTGTGCAGATCAATGACACAGAGCAGTGTCACTGGGAGCTCGTGGTACCCTACTAAAGTAACACACGATAACTTTGAAACTGAAAACAGTTTGAGACTATCAATATGGAAAGTATGAAAGTAAGGTCAGAGTTTTAAACATTATAAAGTTACATAGCTTGAGGCTTAGAAATCAGTATTCGCTGTAGCGTGCTTAACAAAGAAGGTATTCTCTGTGTAGTTTAGGCAATTATACAATTACTGAAGAGTAGAGTTGTGGGGTTTGGGTTTTTTTTTTTCTTTTTTAGTACAACGCTTCAAGAACTTATGGTTAGCTAGAACACTCTTGTTCCAAGTGCTTTTTGAGTCAGTTCAGATTAAACCTGAAATGTGATGGTCCATATAACACTGAATATATTTCTGCAGTACTGGTATGTATTTGCCTAATAATATGTCTATCTGAATTTATTATGGTTGGTGAATTTTGGAAAGAGATAAAAAAAAGTTAGATGACTGTAAAGTGTTCTGTTATACATGGAAAATGTAGGTTATTAGCAAATTAAAATGGCCATAATATCATTAAAAGTAAAAACAAAAATGGTGAAAATAAAGCAGTTTGGAAAATGTTTATAAAACTCAAAGTATTTTCTAGTAGTGAAAAGCCTGGTGGTATGTTGGAAAATACTATTTGTTTTCATTAGCAATTCCTTTAAGTTTTGTAAGGTAGTGGATTGATTGCCATGGCCATGTTGTGGTTTTACATGAGTTCCTTGTAATATAGTATTTCTGAAGAGCAATAAGACATTAAAATGTTATTCCTGGCTTTCTTCAAAACAACAAACAGAATTTAAAATTATCTGGTTGACACAGGAAAGTAGGAACTGTGAAATTATGTAAAAATTTCTCTTAAAATGAATTGAATAAGAATTTTCTTGAGTGAAAGTGCATATTAATATGCCAGTGTTAGGTATGAATTAAGTTGGCTATAAACTCTCATTTTATCAAATGTAAATCTTTTATTTTTGCTGTAAAAAGCTAGCTTAAAGAAATTGTTTTGGGCTACATATGCTTGAACCTTCAGCAGAAGCAGTAATCTTGGGAAAGCAGATAGGCATACATAGGAAATTTGAAATACACGTCTTGTAAATATTAAAGAGAGTGACTGTTTCTTGTAAAAATGTCAAAACTCTAGTTGCTTTGGTCTTATCTTGTGTAACTTGAGAATCTGCATTCTGGAAATAGAAGTTAAATTGGCAGATTTACACAATCACCGCTTGTGTCTGGTATTGTTAAACTCTAGATGATGCGCTAACTCTGGATTAATTTTTGCTGCATGCTAGCTACATGTGATAAAAGTCTGTTTTTCTTCCTTTATTGCTTCTGAGACTTAAGAAAAATCTTATCTTGTAAATCCTGCCCTGTGTGGTATTGGCACTTCCAGATTGTCACATTTAAATCGTAGCAGGAAATATTAGTTAACTGTTTCTTTCGTATTTTCAGGACAAGGAGGGCTTGCCAGCTGCTGTTGAAGTGAAGAGGCTGTCACCAGGCAACTCTGCTGTCTCGGAATATAAATACAAAGAGGCAGGAGAGAAACGAATTCAGTATTCATGGCCTGAGCACTTGAAACTTAAATCTCTATTAAATTTATAGAGTGGTGAAAAGGTTATGAGGAAAAAATATTCTGATCAAACACAAATAAATTTAAAAAATTATTAAAACCAAAAAAGCCTACTTAAAGTAGGTGTTCCTATTCAACTTCTACATTTAAAGTCTTTTGTATAATTGTTATGGGCAGCCTGTAAAATGTTCAGAACGCTTTGTATTTAATTTTGTAAGCCGGGCTTTGTGGATTTCTTGAACATTGAAGTAGGATGTTACCTAATTGTATTTTTTGCAAGTGTTAGCTGCTGTGTAATTTGCTGACTGAAAT
Organism: Nipponia nippon; assembly: GCF_047370975.1. Classification (NCBI taxonomy): domain Eukaryota; kingdom Metazoa; phylum Chordata; class Aves; order Pelecaniformes; family Threskiornithidae; genus Nipponia; species Nipponia nippon. The sequence continues at coordinate 11,498,915 of NW_028262332.1, read as the reverse complement.
TACAGGGGAAAAAAATAATTAAAAACATAATCCATTCAAAATTTGCTCTTTGCAGGCCTCCTGGAGTTTGGCTTAGATTTCCAGTAATACTAAATTTCTGGGTTGGTTGAAGAACAGATGGTTATGAAGGGAAATATCCCCTTAAGTGCATAGTAAAGCAAACTCAAAAGATTCATCAACCATGCTTTAATGTGGACTTGAGGTATCACCAAAGTGATTAACCATTGCATATAAAAGATCTGAGGAGCTCAAATGAAGATGGGAGAAACATGTAACAAACAAGACTTGAAATAAGTACTTTTTTTTGTCTTCTGTTTTTGGTCTCTTATTTTAGCTTTAACTCTATCCTATGCATCCCCTTTTTATAGTTCTAGCTTTAGTTATATCAGTATCATCAGTTTAAGAATTAATCTGGACTGAAAGTTTTCTGCTCTTCTTTGTAAGGAAGTAATTCTGAGTTTTCTGATCACTGAAGACATCTTACACTTTCTAATGTCTCCTTATTCTTATAGTTTAGAAAGTTAGTAGAGGAGAAATTAATCTGTACTGTTTTACAGCTGATTTTTTTAAACTAATTTCTTGGTATGGATGAAACAAAAGGAGTTAAGGATTTAATATGGAGGTAGTTCCCCAACCATATTGAACACTCTGTGCTTGCAACACAACTCTTTCACAACTTCCATTAAAAGAATTGGTAAAGTTTTGATTAAACCTGGCACCATTCCATATAAGAATCCAAGAGAGTAAATAATAGCAGTTGAAGATGGAATGTGTTACCTTACAAAAGGATCTAACTAACGTTTCCGGTATCCTTTTACTTACCATTTATCGGATCTTGACTCTGACACATGCATTTTCTTCAATCCATTGCTTCTTGATCTGCTCCTGTTACAACTTTAATGCTGTGGAAGGGAAGAGCTGATCTTGTTCCTTGGGAGAGGGATGACTGACTTTATGCTACAGAAGAGATTTGAAATAAAATATAAACTGAACCAACTCTTCAGTTTTTGTGGTTATGTTTGCATTAACATTTAGATTGGAGCTAACTTCAGTGTTGTTTTGATTGGGTGTTTGTTTTGGGTTTTTTTGGTTTTTGTTTTTGTTTTTCTTTATTCTCCAGCATTTGTTTATTTCATGATATTTTAGCTCTTCAAATGGTATGGAAACAAAAGAACAGGTTCTTTCAAAGCTGTAATGGTGCCAAAGGAAACTGGAAATACCGTTCTTAACTCTACTACTTTTCTGTAGTGGAATGTCCGTGTGATGCTAAATGCCTTTTAAGTGGCAAGCTGGACAGTTCAACAACTTGACATGACACCAAAAAACTGATTAGGACTTGCTGAGAGGAAACTAATGTAGCCTCTTCTTTCTGTAAAACACAATGAATGTTTTTCCTGTCGTCTTATCCAAGAAGTGAGTGTTGTTTCCATTTTGCACTGATGGTACTTTAGTTTTTTAACAGGATTGTAAAATGAATTTAACCAAGACCCCTTTAGATGGGAAGTTGGTTTGGATGCTAGAAGCAGTGAAAGTCTCATATTTAAGGTTTACTCAGAATGGGTCATAAAGCTGCAGATGGACTAATGCGTGCACTGGAAAACTGACGTGGGGAGATCGGTTAGGAACCCGGCCACCTCAGGTGGACTGACACATGAGGGCAGCTTTGACGACTTCTGCCAGTTCTTGTATCGTTTGAATTTTGAAGATCATTCTTTTTATTCTGGAGAGCTGTATATAGCCTTAAGTAAAAATCCACTATGAAGTTGTAGCTTAACCTGCTTTACTCTGGAAGGATATAAAAAAAAAAAAAAAAAAGGTACTGCTGAACACTGCCTAGGAAAGTTTTGCTCCTCACTGCCCCTCTGGCTCTTGATGTGTTAATAATATAAAACAATTATGGAAATCATAGTGATTTGCTTAATCTGTTCTGGTTTTCTCTCTTCCTTCCTGTTTCCTATGATGTATATTTTATGTTGCCTTTGCTCTCAGTCTTTCTTGCTTTTGGATCATTTTACTGAACTCTGAACAGCATTTCGTGTGTGAGTTGCAAACCTTATATTCTGTTTCTAGATTAAACTATTGTGAAAAGCATTTTCATGTTACCAGTGCGGTTTTTGGCACTTGCAGGGCAGACTTCCAAATGTTCTGTTACGAGAGAGAGGCAAACTTGCAAGTCTGTTTTTTATGGCGTTAATGTCAATGGGCTCGTTTGAACAGCAGCTGATGTATATAGTACTTGCTGGTTCACACAACTGGTGATTGCACATCATTCAGAAAAACTTCAGTAACTGAGAATGATAGGTCAGTCTCCTCTTATTTATGCCTAACTCGTCACAAAGATGCGGACTATATCCTAGGAATGGAATATTTGTTTGAAATGTGATCTGCTAGGTGAATGGTTTCATTGCATACTATTCTCACATGGCTTGTATTTTTGAATATTGAGCCTGCTATGTATGCTTGCTATGCATGTTGATACTTTGGGGGAGCTTCAGTTGCATGCATTGTGTTGTGGGCAGGATTTTTGTGTGTGTGGTTTTGGTTTTTTTTTTAATCTAGTTTGTAAGACATTCTTACAGAATTTTCTTTTACATCTCGGTTGTTTTCTGACTTGTACGCTTTTAGGATAAGGAGTGCCTTAAGAAGAAAAGATTGAAGTCTTAAAGCTTCACATCCAGAAAAACGTAATTTTTATTCCATATGTATTTTCTGCCAGAACTTGTTCTGAGGTTTCTTGTCTGCCTTCTTGTGTGTGCAGGTTTTTTCTCTCCCACATTTTCTCCACCGCCCCCTACCCCCCTGCCTTTTCCCTCCTCCCCTTCTCCCCCCTCTCTGAGATGTTATCTGCATGCTAAGTCTGCAGCAGTTTAAGGGCAAGCAGAAGTGTTCGGCTGTACTGAATACAGGACATCAAGGAGTTTGCAGAGGTTTGGAAAGAAGTTTTACGTTACTTTTTAGTTGTGCTGCATAAGTACTATAATGTGTAGTGGGTGTTGAAACTAAAGTTACTCTGAACGGAATTCCATTTCGTTTTAGAGGGATTGCAGCTATAAAGACCTTAAAGAAGTGAATGAGTTAAATCATTTAGTTAGGGAGGTAAAACGAAGCAATTTTCACTATTTTTCAATTTGGTATTAGTATATCTGAATGATTTGTAGCCAGTATGGATTAAATTGGCTGACTTATCAGAAGAAACAGGTTAGTATGTATTGGTTTTGTGTGGTTAACTGTGGGAAGTATTTGCTGATCATTTTTTGAAGAACTTCCCTGGTTTTATAATTTCCATACATTTCAAATACAGACCAGTTTGAGTTAGAAGTAATTAAGCATGCCTCTTTTAAAAGCAAAACTCTTCACTTCATGATGTAAGAAAAGTTGAGAGTAAAAGAGCAGCACAGTTACACTAATATGCCATTGTAGCATGTTCCCATCCTGTCATCTGGAAAATTAAATCAGGTTACAGCATGGATTAACATCTAGACTTGTGAGGAGGGGAAGGTAGTGTCTTAAATGCCATGAAATTGAACAATGGGATTATACAGTTCACAGCTAATTTCAATATTCTTCTGTATTTGGCTTTTTGTTGAAGAAGGTTCTGTAAGAAAAGGCAGTAATAGGTTTTAGAACTTGGAAATATTCACATAATTACTAAAATACTAACAATAATAGCTTGCATACGGTTGAGCAATCAATACAATGCTCTACATAATGTGCATAGATGTGAGGTAGAATCTCTACTACTAGAGGGAAAAACTAATGTGTTAGCAATGAAAACTGTGTTCACCTAGCGTGGAATCGATGGTTTGTGCTATCCATTTGTTGGTACTCTATAAATGCATGGCAAAGAATCAAAATGCTGCTGTGACAGTGCAGAATGGTTTTACTCGTCTGTCACTGAGAAACAGCATTGTCCTTTCTTACCCCTTTTCAAAATAAATAATATGTTCAGTTACAAAAATTTCGTGTATTGTTCATATGAGAATTGATTCAGTAGTTTCCCTCAAAAGCACCTCTTAAAATAGTTGCAAAGGAAACTGCTTCAAAAATAACCATGTGATCCGTTTCGCATGTGTTTTTCCTAACCGGTCCTCCCTAGAACAGGGTGTACATTGTGAGTAACAAGGGCTAGTGGATGTCCAGGCCTTGGGCCAGCCTAGATGTTACGGGCAGCAGCTGCTTTGTACGGAGCGGTATCCTCTGGGAAGAGGGCTTTCAGTGCTGTGGATCAGGTTGGTAAGTGAAGCCACTGAAGCTCAGTGAAGTCATTCATGAATCTTAGGAAATTCATAAGACGTGCCATTGGTATAAAAGCTTTTTAAACCTGAGCGTAAACATTAGGAATGAAGTTAAGTTGACTTGTTTCTTAGTACCAACAGTTTTAATTTACATTTATGATGTATATGTATTTCATTGCACTTGCACCCATACAAGAATGGGAGACTACAGATAAGATGGTATATTTGAGCTTTTTTTTGGAATGATATTGTTTGTGTACTTTCTGCTTTACACTTGTAACTTAGAATTTCTGGTGCTATATTTCAGCGTGCTGTTAATATTAATATACGGTTATTTTCCAGAGAAGTTTGTCAGCACTTGCTTTAGGTAGAAACTGTGTGGATCTTGTCATCTTTTGTGAGCTGAAACTACAAAATCAGACGTAATGAAAGATAAACAGGAGATCTCAAATTACCATCAACATACAAGTTCAACCTATAGCACAACTTGAGTTCATGTTTTGGTGTTTGGGAAAAGTTTGGTTTGAGAAGCAGCTCCATAATTCACGTGACTTCTTTTCTTTCTGTTGTTAACTTTCACTTTGTCTCTTCATCATTTTGCGATGTCTCCTTTTGCTGGCCTCAGCTGAGCTTTTAATGCTTTATAACTTTATAGATGACTGGTGCACTGGAAATCTCTCTCCTTTGCCGTAACTATGTAAGAGGCTGGCTAGGATTTGTCTGTCTCTTCCCTTGTTCTGATGTCACAAATAGATTCCACTCTCCTGAACTTGAAAAAAGTATTTTACGTGTGTTTACTTTGGCTATGGAGTACTAAAGTAGAAAAATATTTGAGCATCATTTCATTAGAAAGCCTGTTAAGTACCTAGACTAAGAGCATTCAGTGTGTTTTGAGTTGCAAAGGGTTTTCTTACTGTCTGGAGATACAGTGGAGCTACATCTGATTCTGTTTGCATGCAGTGCGCAAAACAAATTACCGTTAGTAACAGTGTTTGAAGTTTTCAAGTTACTTCAGTTTTATAGGCAGAGTTGACAGTCAGTTATGTTCATGTCTTTACCAAGTATTTCACATGAGTGCTGAAGCATATTTTGCTGAGTAAAGCTGAATCCCGAATGCTTGTTTGAGCTACCCTCCTGTATTCCTCCGTTTGTATGACCGTTTTCCCCTGTTCAGGATAATTTGGATATTGTGTCCATTGTGATTATTAGGCGCCTTGTGCTTATCCTTTCAATGGAGAGCCTGCCCATACTGAGTAGATGTTTTGTAGATGTTTATATTTCATAAAGTCAGGTGTCTTGAAGGCCACTATCCAAACGTATGTATCTATGTAAATCCTCTTGGTTTAGTGAGGGTGCTCCAGCTTCGTGGAACTTCATGTAATGACTGCATAGAATTTAAATATAATTTTATTGTGTATGTAAGTGTAGGTAAGCGTAGTCGAAAACGCCCTTCAAATGAATATTAGATTAACAACGAAAAATGGATAAAGTGATGAAAGCTATAATAACAACATACGATATAGTTTTTTTTTCCATTGTGTAGTGTTTTCCAAATAAAGATACTGAAAGTTTAGTAAATATTCCCAGACCATTTAAAAGCTAAAGTAATGGAGCTGATGCAATGTTAAATATAAAGTACTTGTAAAAACATGAGGATGTGCAAGCATGTGCCTGCCAGGCATAACGTAAAGGTGGTTTGTTAACTGTAGGGTTCCAGGTTATATGGATTAGCCATTCTGATGCTGTTATGAGATGTGTTATCAAAAGCAGACTGCATACAAACCATGCATCCCGCTGTCTTAACAGGCGTGTGACACCCGGTGCAGTTCCACAAGGTGCTTTGCTCATCCAACTAAGTCCATATTGCTGTCATTTCCATTGAAATTGGGGGTTGAGAAATTAAGTTAATTTCATACATTTCATGCATTGTGGATGAAATTAAATTTCTCCTAATGTATACAGTTGATTGACATAGGAAGTTTTTATTTATACTGAAGACAGCTTATGAATGTATCATAGTGCTGTGAAATGCATTTTTTGGATGAAAATATAATTATAGACTGTGTGCTTTGAGAACACGTTCATCTTGAACCTGTAGAAACTGACTCAGGTAGGGACTCTTAATCACAGTCGCATCTTCTTCTAAATCGCGGTGTGGTAATGTTTAATCCCGTGAGGGGAACAGTGCTATCTGCGTGAGGATTCAGTTCCCCAAAGCCCAGATTCAGACGTTCTCAGTTGCTTAGTCTTGAAAACAACCCGAACTCCTTCGTTTGCTTGAAGACTGCACAGCACAGCAAGCATCTGACAAAGTTCCTCCTGTCTGAGCCTTGCAGTGTGTATGTTTTACTGTCTAATTTTAAAGAGGTAGAAGTAACTTATCCTTTAGGATATAGATCAATATACAAGTAAAAATGCAATGGTACTAGTTAAGAGATATAGAAAAGACTATGTAACAGCAAAGTAAAAATTATATTGCAGTCAATAAGCTACTATGTGGAAAAGTTGAGAAACTCCCCATTTTGTGTTACTGAATTGCATAAAAGGCCCGTTTCAAGAAGGTCTGTTACCTCTGGTTTTGTGGGGGTTTGGGCCATCTTTTTTTTTTTTTTTTTTTTTCTTTTCTATCCATTTTCTTCTGTTACTAAGCTCATTGAAGACACAAAATAAGAAACAGATATTCTAAATATTTACTCACAGTTTATGAGTAGCTACGCTGGATGACCTATAGGAAGGGTTCTTACAATGTGGCATACCTGCATTTTGTAGTATGCAAACCACAGCAGCAAAAGATGATCCGTCCTTGCTGCCTTTTCTCAAGAGAAGGTGGAGGCCAGCCTTCTGCGTTTGCAGGTAGCCTGACCCAGCAGCGTTGGCGACGGCTGGCAGTGTCACCGCTGCTGTGTGAGGAGAGGAAGCCATAGGGATGGACAGCAAAGATCAAAACGTTGCTCTTCTTGCAGCAAGGATATATCGCAATTCTTTCCATGGCAAGAGCATGTGACAAAATTTTTGTTTCAGCAGAAGCGGTCTTAAGGTAATTATAAAGGTGATCTGATTTTTGATGCATTGTAAAGATCTTAGTAACCCGTGGTCTAATTTTTAACTAGTGCATGTTACCCATAAAGAACAAATATTCAAAACCGCATAATTTCTGAAATAAATAAGGAAAATAATTTTGTAGTAGATCAGTTAAACATCTCAGTAGCTTTGAAAATTGAAATATCCTCCATTACTGGCTATTGATATCAAAGGATATTACAGAAATGTTGGAGATATACACTCTGATGTAGCGATGGGGGGGGAAGTTATTGTTTTTTACTCTATTGGTAATCACCATAACTGCATTTTAATTATGTACCACACTCTGCGTCATAGACAATGGCTGTGAATGAGTCAACATTGAAAATTTTGCCAAATCCTGTTGAGTGTATAGTCTAGTTAACTGATGTACAAAATGTAGTGCTCCTTGTAAGAGATGAGGACAATGGAAATCTTTTGGTTTGTTTTAAGTTGATTTATTGTGAGGGTGGTGAGGCACTGGCACAGGCTGCCCGGAGAAGCTGTGGGTGCCCCGTCCCTGGCAGCGCTCAAGGCCAGGCTGGACGGGGCTTTGGGCAACCTGGTCTGGGGGAAGGTGTCCCTGCCCGTGGCAGGGGGGCTGGAACCAGGTGAGCTTTAAGGTCCCAACCCAAACTATTCTGACTCTTGTGATTTTAACTTCCCTGTGTTAGGGACATGTATAGAACAGGGAGGGTTTTTTCTGTTTATTTTACGCTGCGTATTCTATGGCAGCTGCTCCGCCTTATTTCTCGATGGCACAGAAATTTTTGAGAGGCAGGAAAAAAAAAATCCCAAATTTCTGTAAGAATGAACATATTTAAATAAAAACTCTGAATGAAAATTGACGTATGTAGACAAAGCTAAAATTGAACCCAGAAGAGCCTAACAAAAAATCCTTGGCTGTGATTTTTAAGTTATTTGTGTTTTGCTTCATTTTAATAAGCAAGGTTCGTAAGGTGGCCTCTGAGACAATAAAAGCACCAGCGTGTATTTGTTTGCCCATGATAACTTTCAGCTACCAGTGCTTGTGAGTGAATCTTAGTATCTTGCAAGGTGGTGCACAGTGCACCTCTGTCTTCTGGGTGGTGACCTTGCTAGGAGCTTTCAGGTTTGCGTAAATGCTGACAAATAGGTTCCGATAGGCCTTCCTCCATTCCAGTGAGCTCCTGAAACACAGAAAGACTTTGAAGATGCTAAGAAAACAGGAAAAACCACATGTTCACACACACGCATGCACACACACACAGTTACTTCATATGACTAATCTGTTTTGTTGTATTTTTAAGGAATGGAGAATGTGGATTGTGATCTGTGGAGGAATGTGTTTAGAGCAAGCACACTGTGAATTTATGTCCCAATTTAATTCCTCATTTCCTTAAAAAATGGTAAATGATAAAATGCTCTGTGTGTCACTGTGTATATATATTTATATTAAGTTTGAGAGCAGCGGGTCAATGGAAGTGGTGGTGTTGGGAATGTCAATATCGTGTTCCAGGCACTGTTACAGATTTCTTAAGCAATATTCTGTACTGGCATTTACAAATTTTTTTCTTTCATTGATGTGTTGTTTCTGTGAAATCCGGAAAGTTTAGCCTCAAATAATTAATTTAAAAAATCTTCAAGAATATGCGTCATAATAGATGTTGCATAGTTTCATCTTACCGCTGATACTGTGCTTTGGTGACGTATGAAGCCGTATTGTCCTGTTCATTGTTCCTGGTGTAGGAAGGACTGGTCACGCCGTTCAGCTGTTCACATTCGTTTGCATGTTTGGACATTTAGCTTAGCACGCTTACTGCATAATAGGTTTAAGAATTTTCAAACTAAGGCTTTAAAATGTGATCCCTTGCTTTCTATTTCTACTTTGTTGTGTTAATGTAGAAGGGTTTGCTCATATGCATATGTAAAATTTGATATATTATGTGTGTAATTGTATGCGTGTAATGGCGAAATGTTAAAACTAAGCATATGATTGTCTGGGAAAAGTTAAGCTAGAAAGTTTACTAATGTACAGTCTTGCTGTATTTCTAATGTAAAAAGAATACACCTTAATGAAAAGTTTGCATCTACTAGCAATTGAATCACCAATCAATGGATTTATTACTGAAGTAAACTTTGCCGATGAGAAATCTGGGGTGGGACCATTCTGAAATAACAGCGTGTGGTGCACGTGTCGTAGAAATGACTCTTCCCCTCAAGCCTCCGCTCCAATGCAGCGTAGCAGTAATTGAGCAGTAGAGGTTGTGCATGCAATGTCGCTCCCTACCTGATGATCAAAATTTGTGGCAACAGTGTACACAGAGTCAGAAATCTGGTAACGGGGTATCCCGGGAGCCAGGCCTCATCCAGCCAAATCCATCGGATTGTACAAAGGGTAGACGCCGTGGGGGACAGCAGTGGGTTTTTTCTATGCCTTACGCTTCATTCTGAACTCTTGTGTGATTGTTGTAGGGTTGGGTTTTGTAATTAAAAAAATTCTTTGTAGAGTGGAATCTGATTTTCTCAGCCATATTCCTTTGAAAAATGGATGGCTTTGAAGGGTTCTGTTTTAAATAGGTTGTCATCTAAATAATTTCAATCACGATATTTTGTTGTTTTATGAACATCTCTAATTAAATTCAGGAAATACTACCATATTATTTATTCTGACAAGCCAAAGGAATGAGGATGTTGCATCACTCCTGAATGCTTGCTAATCTGAAGCATTAGAGGTTCCAGGGCTATAATAATTACCTTTTTCAAATTCTGGGTAAATATTTGTTGTTCTCTAGGGAGCATACCTTAACGTTAATATAAAGTAATTTTGAGAGATTTGTAATCTGGTATCGCTGAAAACATCTATGGAGGTTAATGGACGCAGTGTCTGTAGCTGGCAAAACTAGTTGCCTGATTCCAAACAAGATCTAAGTGCATTTGGTAGCCGTTTTCTGGTGACAAGCCTCGTTGGCAAGTTGCAGCCAGAGAGATACTGCACAAGGTAACAGCCTAAAGTTCGGTGTAGCACCAGGACATCTCTTATAAAATCAATTATATATAAATATGTATTTACAAACAGATGTATGTGTGTGTATATGCATGCATATGTACACACAGATATTTATGGTTTCACGTGTTCTGTATGTGTATGTTTTATATACATTTTTTGTCTTTCTGGAGGAGGGTAAAGGGAGAGCCTTGAAAAGTCCTTCCCTGCTCTTATCAACATAGCAGCCTCAGCTGCCCTCCTTGGATCCCCTGCCAGGGTTGCTATCATCTTCTGATCAAATATTAATGTGTGATTCTCTGCTTGCTCACTAATCCAAAGCCAATTAATATTATCTGTCAATTATTTACAGATCCTGAGGTGCGGAGGCAATTCCCAGAGGACTACAGTGACCAGGTTTGGAATGCGTAATTAATTTTTTACATGACAAAATTTATTTCAGGGTTGTTCAACATATTATTGCTGCTCTTTTTACTGAAAGAGATAAATGCATTCTTAGAAAGAAAAAGAAGCTTTAATTAGGAGCAGAAGGATAAAAACATTTTCACATTTAAAGCAGAAAACGGAAGAATTTTGGGTCTCATAAGATTGTTTTACAATCTAGTTTTTACAAGCGAACATGAGAGCGGGAAGGAAAATTGATTAATAAATTTCACTTTTTGCCTTTAGGTGCCACAGCCTGCAGTTCATTTGGCAGTCCTTACTTCATTGTCTGAAAGGTTTATAGCTATATTTAACTGGGCACCTGGCAGTACAGTACATTTTTTAAATTCTTGCCTGATCATGCAGTCTCTAGTCTGTTTCAAAAAGATGGTATAAAAATACGAATGTGCAGGTAGAGCACGCAGGTATTTATAATTTAGTTTATACACAGATCGAATGTGGAATTTTTCACAGGATTTCTAGCTGACTTTGAAATTAACAGCTTTGAGTTACCTTGTATTTTACTATGTCTCATTAGAAGTGGATTGGGGCAGGGGTCAGAGGTTAGGGAGAGGGGATTATTACTGTGGTGTCTATAAGTACTACTGGAGTTAATGCGCTGTTATTGTTTGTCAGCGTTTAGGGGAACTGCTGCATCTGGGTCGTGAGCGCAAGCTGATTTCTTGTACCTTTATTTCTGGGAAGTGCTGA